>NW_019174633.1:1552343-1838715 GCF_002260705.1 Seriola dumerili | reverse complement strand
GCCAGTTCCTCCTTGGTGATCTACTGGCCAACTAGATTTTCAGTGATGACAGGGACACCTTCCTGTCGCAGCTGCTCCCGCTTGGCTTGCCGCAGCAAGGCGACATCTCCTCTGTCCCACTCAAAAATACAGCTGGACAGTTCGGCCATAAAGACAGGGTACAGAGGATGTGCATCCTTTGTACGTCCAGATGCCAGTCGCCGCATGAAGTGTGTCACGACCCGGCGCCGCAGCAAGGCGACATCTCCTCTGTCCCACTCAAAAATACAGCTGGACAGTTCGGCCATAAAGACAGGGTACAGAGGATGTGCATCCTTTGTACGTCCAGATGCCAGTCGCCGCATGAAGTGTGTCACGACCCGGCACTAAGGCCTTGACACACAAGGAGGGAAACGCAGAGCGAGATGAAAACAAGGATAAATTTATTCAACAAAAGACAAAATCAACACATGAGCAACGCAAAAGGCGATGGGATGTGAGCATCAGTAAGTCTGTGGTGAGTGTACGTGAGTGTGTGAGTGAAAGGCAATGTGTGTGTGTGAAAGTGTTGGATGTAGAAAAACAAAAGACAGCAACGCTGGCGAAAATGAATGGGCTCAGAGAGAGGACTCTGGTTGAATGAAGCCGGGGCTTTATAGTAGTGGGCGGCACCGGGCCCAGGTGCCTTCAACTACAGGTTGGCAACTCCGCCCACAAATGACCTGCAGACAAATTGACAATCAGGATGAGAACACAAAAACACAGCCTGAAAGCTAATGACGGAACAGGGGTCCGTCACAGGTGGTAGATGTCAAGCTTGACAACCGGGTCTGGCCACCCACCAAATCTTTCTTTCAATTTGGTCTGTCCTCTGCCCTCCCGACAACAGTCACAGTCTATATAAAGTAGCCGAGGAGGAGCCACACCAGCACTGCTGTATCTGCGGACGAGGTCAGTTGCCATGATGTCCGAGGCAGGACCCTCCTGAGCAGTCAGGGCACTGATAAGGATTTGGCCTTTCTCATTGCTCACAGATGTAAGCCACAAGGCCATCCCCTTGGCAATGCCTGATAGCTTCTTGGTGATCTGTAATGGCACAGAAAAGACAGTGAATGATTAAACAATTTATTTCATTTACATGTGAGCGCTCGTATAATAGTACTATGTTTCATTTCTAAATTTCATATTTTACGTGCATGTATTGCTAATGCTGTATTTTAGACTACTTTTATTTATAATGTAGTAATTTACGGCGTTAACGGTTAAAAATATTTACCTTCTTTGTAGAGTCCATTTTTAGGATACCGCCGAAGGTGGACGTTACGCCGGCTTTGATGTGCTCCAGCCTGCTGAGAATGTCTCGTCCATAAACATCCAGCATCCACCTGTGTGAAGGAATATCTACTGGTTCAGGTGGTTCATGCAGCTCGACAGGGAGCAGGCTTGGCCGGGCAGCAAAGTCCGAGCGTGCCCCAAGGTATCGGCAGAGGCGCTTAAGCCACTCCTCGCTGTGGTTTTCCCTCAGCTGTCTGACCAAGCGAGTGGGACTGTTACCGAGGGCCCTCTCCCTCAGAAAGCGAATCACCCGCATATCACAAGCGCATCTGTATTAAGCAAAGGGAAAGAGAGAAAGAAGGGGACAAATATTAAAACCAGCTCATCTGTAGTGTGTTCAATGACAAACATCTGTGACCTAGGCTAAATTATCTCAGTATACTCACTTTCGAGTCAGGATCAGTCTGAACTCCGCCTTGTGCGCCAAATCCAGCTGTTCCAAGACAGTCTTGCTGGTGGAAAGGTAAGTTGTTTTGCAACCAACTGCACTGCACCAGAGAGTCTCTGTTATCATCAGGTAATACCTATCGACATCCAGAACGTGGCGGGCTCTCTTGTGGGCTCCGTAGCTTGTGAGCCGTTTTCCACACACAGGACAGGTCAGCCTGACCTTCCATAGGTGGTATGGCATCCACAAGAGAAGGCGGTGTGTGAAAAAGCGCTCTGGATCGGGGGCCTGGTGATAAATGAGGGCTGGCTCTGGTGGATCATACCACAGTTTTAGGTCAGTGCGCAGCCGCTGGTGCTTCCAGAGAGCTGCTGAGATCCATTTCTGATCTTGAGCTGGTATGGTCTTGATCAGCTTTGTGGGCAGCCAGCAAGGCTCTGACCCAGGAGCAGTCTCCACATCTTCAGCCAGTGGCAGAGTATCAGGTGCAGGCTGGGCTGAAGGACCAGCCACAGATGGAGCAGCAGAGGAGACACCAGCAGAGGCAGATGCAGAGGTCACAGGAGCGAGAGGAGCAGAGGAGGTACCAGAGGAGATACAGGAGGAGGCGGCAGATGACACTTCCTAATTTATAATTCAAAAAAGTAAATATATAGACATGATTACAAGCCACTCATGAAGAATGCTTGTTTCAAGTGTAGTTAAATATCAATGTGAAGAAAACAACTTAATTTAGTTTCTTACAGCTCCGGCAGTGGCCAGTGGAATGGTGGAAGTTGAGTCGGTCGAAGGCGCAGGAGAGGGAGGAAGTGAAAGAGGAGAGACAGTCTGAACCAACATCCTGGGACTGCGGGCAGGGGACGCTGTCCTCCTCGCCATCGCACTTGTGACAGTGCTGGACGACTCAGACGTTCCACTGACGGGCTGAGAGAATAAGAGCACAGTTTACAACATTATAATAAAAATAATCTGTCATTATTAAGTATTACAGTAAATAGGACCAGATCATTTAACATATCTTTGCTGAATGAAAATCCCACTATAGTTACCCAGGCATGAAAAATAACAGTGCGTAAATTGCAAAATCTAATTCAAACTGTGTCACTCTCCTTACATTACCTTAGTTGCACGCTTCCCAGCCAAACTCAGGTTTGGCTTTAAAGCGGCACCATGAGAGCCACCAAACCGTGGCTTTGTAAACTGACAAAAAGAAAAAGGTAACCTTAAGTGGAGTCCTGTACATTTTGTATAGTTAAATATATCAATTATATAAGTATCAGCATAAGCAAATCCTCATCACTTACCGATGTCAAAATCAAAATGGGCTTTTGAGGTGTCCGTCCAGGCGTTACGGTGGGTGACAAAGAAGATGTTGATGCAGATGAGGGTCCTGGTTGTGGTGTCCCCAAAGATGACACAGGGACAGAGCTGGAAGGCTAGAGGTTCACAGACAAGAAAGTGAAATTTTACAGAATACAACACCAACACTTCATAACTTTATGAGAGACTTCTGGTACCTTGTGTGTATGGAAACCACAGTTACAGGTCTGTGTCCCTCCGAACAGAGACATTTGTCCCCTCAGCTGCATCGGACATTTCTCAATCCGTAACATTGTTTGACAGTGACTCATAAAAATGTGTCTCCTTTTAATATGACATAGCTTTGTGTTTTATGACAGTGCGCACATGACTTTGTCCAAGTTTACCTTCAGATACAGATCATGCCACTTTTTCCGGCATGGTGCCGGCCTGTTTCCCGCCTCAGAGGGCCAGACCCCCGAGGCAGCAAACCTACGCAGGCGGGACATCCACTCATCATCACCCATAACTCTGTGCCTCTTCTGTTTGGAAGCCATCTGCCATTAATCGAGAAAGAAAAGTTACGTGTACACCAAACCAGCTTAGGTTTATAATAATTCAGTTCATTACACAATATAACCATATCAATGTGCTCACTATTACAAGAACACCTGCATACAAGTAATGTTGTAGCAAGCTAGCCCCCCCTTCTGTGTCACCTTGTGTCCCTGCTTTTTCACCAATAAAGGAGAAAAAAAAAAGCTAATGCTAGCTAGCTGCTAATGCTAGCAAGCTAGCCCCCCCTTCTGTGTCACCTTCTGCCACTGCTTTTTCACCAATAAAGGAAAAAAAAATGCTAATGCTAGCTAGCTGCTAATGCTAGCAAGCTAGCCCCCCCTTCTGTGTCACCTTCTGCCACTGCTTTTTCACCAATAAAGGAAAAAAAAATGCTAATGCTAGCTAGCTGCTAATGCTAGCAAGCTAGCCCCCCCTTCTGTGTCACCTTGTGTCCGTGCTTTTTCAACAATAAAGGAGAAAAAAAAATGCTAATGCTAGCTAGCTGCTAATGCTAGCAAGCTAGCCCCCCCCTTCTGTGTCACCTTATGTCACTGCTTTTTCACCAATAAAGGAAAATAAAAAATGCTAATGCTAATACTGGCTGCTAATGCTAGCTGCTAATGCTAGCAAGTTAGCCCCCCCCCTTCTGTCCCTGCTTTTTCACCAATAAAGGAAAAAAAAAAATGCTAATGCTAATACTGGCTGCTAATGCTAGCTGCTAATGCTAGCAAGCTAGCCCCCCCTTCTGTCCCTGCTTTTTCACCAATAAAGGAAAAAAAATCGACGCCTAAGCCTAGCAGCTGCTATTGCTAACCAAACGTGGCTGAGCGCTCTGCCGCTCCCCTGCCCCTAGCACAGGGGCATTGCGCCCAGCAAGCAGAGCTAGCCTCCGCCGGCGGGCTAGCTCGCGCCCCCCCAGCACAGGCAATTGCCCGCCCAGCAAGCAGAGCTAGCCGCCCGGCGGCCTACGCTCGCGCCCCCCCAGCACAGCATTGCGCCCCAGCAAGCAGAGCTAGCCGCCCCTGCGGCTAGGCTCGCCCCCCCCCAGCACAGGCATTGCGCCCAGCAAGCAGAAGCTAGCGCCCCGTCGGTAGCTCGCGCCCCCCCCAGCCACAGGCCCATTTGCGCCCAGCAAAGCAGAGCTATTTCGCGCGGCGGCTAGCTCGCCGCCCCCCCCAGCACAGGCAATTCGCCCAGCCAAGCAGAGCTAGGCCCGCCCTGAGCGGCTAGCTCCCGCCGCCCCCCCAGCACAGGCATTGCGCCACAGCAAGCAGAAGCTAGCCACGCCCGGCGCATAGGCTCGCGCCCCCCCCAGCACAGCATTGCGCCCAGCAAGCAGAGCGTAGACCGCCGTGTGCGGCGCTAGCTCGCGCCACACCCCCCAGCAACTAGGCCCATTAGCCGCCGCAGCCACAGCAGAGCTTAGAAGCCGACCCGGCGGCTCAGCTCAGCGCCCCCCCCCAGCACATAAGGCATTTGCGCCCAGCAATAGCGAGCAATAGCCGCCCCGGCGCTTAGCTCGCGCCCCCCCCAGCACAGGCCATTGCGCCCAGCAAGCGGAGCTAGCCGCCCGGCGGCTAGCTCTCGCGCCCCCCCCAGCACAGGCATTGCGCCCCAGCAAGCGGAGCTAGCCGCCCCGGCGGCTAGCTCGCGCCCCCCCCCAGCACAGGCATGCGCCCAGCAAGCGAGCTAGCCGGCCGGCCTCTCCGCCCAGCACAGGCATTGGCTGAATGTGACGACTTAAAACTAGCCCTCCGACTTAGCCCCCGACTTAGCCCCCCGACTTAGCCCCCGACTTAGCCCCCGACTTAGCACCAAGTCCCCCTGACTTAGCCCCCGACTTAGCCCGCCGACTTCTAGCCCCGACTTAGCCCCCCGGACTTACCGACTAGCCCGACTTAGCCCTCCGACTTAGCCCCCGAACTTAGCCCCCGACTTAGCCCCCGACTTAGCCCCGACTTAGCCCCCGACTTAGCCCCCGACTTAGCCCCGACTTAGCCCCGCGACTTAGCCCCCGAACCTTAGCCCCCGACTTAGCCCCGGTTCAAATTAGGCTCAAAATCATTTTGAGCAGATCCCCTGATAAAGTAATGTTTACAAATAATTCCAATACTTGTAGTTGGAAATCAAACTTTGTAAACCTGGAAAATAAATCTGCATGAAAAATTCAACTTTGCAATGTCAAACAATTGCACTTGAGGCAAAGAGATGTGTATTTGTTAAGACAGTGTCAATCAAAACTCAACAAATGATCACTGGTGAAGTTCAAGACACAGGAAAAGTAGAAAAGCTTTTGTGGACGACTGTGTACAGAGATCAAGAGCAGAAAACTGGAAAACTCAGTGTGCAACATTCCCAGTGAGTGACACTGACAAGCTAGTGAATTTTGTATCGCTTGTCATTTCACTGTCACACTGTGGGAACTTTTGACCAGAGTTTTACAGTTTTCTGCTCTGTATCGCAACACAGATGTCAACAAATCCATTTCTTCTTTTGCAGTGTCTTTGTTCAACCTCAACACTGATCGTTGTGGAGTTTTGATTCAGACTTTCAACAAATACAAATCTCTTTGACACAAGCGCAATTGTTTCACATAAGCAAACTTGAATTTCTCAAGCAGATTTATCTTACAGGTTTACAAAAGTTGATTTACAGCTACAAACATTGGAATTATTTGTGAACATCACTTTACAAGCTCAAAATCATTTTGACCCTAATTTGAGCCTAGGTACACATATAGTTACAGTAACAACAGTTGTTTCCTTAACAACAAATCAGACACAGCAAGATTCCAAACAAGTATTTTAATATTCAAGCCAAATATTGATAATCACATCCGAATTGTTACCTGATGCATTTGATATGACAATAACTTCAATGTAATAAACAGAATATCATTTTAACTCATCTTAAACGTTTAACTATGTAGTGTGTGGAAATGCAATTACACAAAATACAAACTGCTTTTAACAGAAATTGAGTGATTTGAGCCTAAATGTATGGGGTGGAGTAATGTGCATGACTTACCATTTCTTGCTGGGCAAGGCGTGGTTCTGGCCCGAGGTGGATTCTGCCATAGCTATAAAAACACAAAAGGAAAAATAAGGACATAAGCAGCTCCTCTTGACTATGAAATGTTTTTGAAGCATTCTAAGGACTTCACAAGATAAAAGATGTATCAATCATCCATTTAAACTTCATTTACCATATACTGTAATAAAACAAGACTTTATGACTAAATCTGAACAAATGATACATGTACATGTGAAGAAGACACACACACACACACACACACACACACAAAAACACTGAAAGAGGAAGAGCTTCTGTCTATGTACACATGCAAAGCACAAAACTGTAAAATGTGGTGCTCAAAATTCCTGCAAGTGTGTGACACTGAGGTTACAAGTAGAATTTAAATTCAGGTGTGAAAATAGGATCTAAATACTTGTAACCTCAGTGTCATACACTTGCAGATTTATGAAGGCAAGGGGATACTGCAGGACACATGGGTGGTCCTTGGCAGGCTATAGCAACATGAGGACGGGATGATGACATCATCGCAAAGGCAGATTCAGAAAATAAAGTTTATTGCCAAGCAGGTTTTCACTTGCAAGATATTTGGCTTGGTGTAGTATCCAATTAACGTATTCAGAGGAAATAAAATAAAATAAGTAAAATACTGCAACAGTCAAACATAAATCAATACATATTAAAGAAAAAATTAACAAAACAATGAAAACAATCCTACAAAACTATGTACAAAAGTGTTTTAGAATGACAAAACTCCTGCTGGGCAAGATGTGCAAAAGATCACAGTATAGACAATATCCATCATGTGCAGGGATAATACCTCAAGGTGTTGATTTAATGGGGTTGATTGATGAGGCCACATGCAGAAGAAAAGGCTGGTGCTGGTCCATCATTAGTGATTAGACTGGACTTCTGGTCCTGATACAGACAAACATGCCATAGGACAATTCCTTTAGATCATACAAGTTCTTTATAATCAAACATGTTAGATCTGTTGTGTGTGTATATTAAATTGTGAAGATAGATATGAATATGCAAAAATACAGTATGAATATTATGAAATTTAAATGCAAGGAAATGAAGAGTAAACAACTAGAGGTATGATAAGAATTCAATGTACACACACTATATAACCAACAAATGCTGCAATACAAATATGGATATACTGATTTAATCAGTGGTATACACAAGTCTTACTTTTAAAAGTGAATGATAGCATGTTACTCACCTAGACCCTCCCCACTGTCTGGACTCTGCCGTGGGTGAGACAGGTGGAGGCGGTATTGCATCTGTACTGGCTCAGGTCCTGATAAAGACAGGGATGCTGAAATCTCCTGAGAAATGTAAAGACCTAGCTCACTTTCAGTCATGGCTAGTCTCCTAACAGTAATGTAAAGTGGTTACAACATGGTGAACCGAACGACGTGTATTCACTCGGTCTACTGGGTCCATACAATCTCAAGTTACAGTCATCAGTTACAAGATGAGCCTAGAGTTACTGACGTCACTAGCTGTACAACAGCCGAGAGCAACAGACAGTCCTAGTAACCGCTAAAACGTCTGTAGACAAAGTCAATATCACCACCTGAAATGTTCGGCGGTACGGTTTGTCAGTCGTTGCACTGATTATACTTTTAGCTAAAGAGCCAACCTTGATACTACTCACCTGGCTAACAGGAAAGTTGCGAGCTCGGCATCAAACCGCATCTCTTTACTCTCAGGAGCCGTCTCCAGCGGTGGAAAGCCACACCGAGATTTACTCGTGTTGCTTCTTTTCTTTGCCGTTGAACGTGGTTTCTTGTCGGGAGCGGTCCTGCGGGATACAGATGAATATTACCTTTTAGGAGGTTCAGCCATTCCTGTGTTTCTGTGATGCTAACCGCTAGCTGCTGGAAGTTGTTCTTCTTCGTGGGACTGAGGGCAGACTTGACGCTCCGCTGACTCACACAGCGTCTAGTGTCACAAAGTGGTATTACAACACAGGACAGGTCGGGGCTGGCTGGTGCGCATGCGCATTTCAGTAGATAACTCTGAAATACAACAGATAGCGATCTTCACCATGACATCGTCATTGTGGCTGCTTCACACACTGTTGATAGTGTTAATTCGTTTTTTTGAACATTTTAAACTAAACTTTTGGCCACATCTTCTATTGCACCTTTACAGCACAACCACCAAAGCTGACATTTAATAGTAAAGCTACATGTTCTTTGCCCACATTGCAAACCGACTTACAGTTTTGACACTTAAGTTAAAAACAAAGACATTGAGCTGAACTTGACTGATATTGACACATTTAATGCATACAAAACATATTGTGATTTGCTTTGACAGTATACAAATCTATGCTTGGAAAATAAAATACAATCATGCTTTCCCTTATACTTACATTCAATTTGTGATGTACAAATGTTTGTATTTGCCCATTTTGCATTCAGGCCAGTAGATGTTGCACTGTTCACATGAAGCATCAAGATGTAAACCCTTTGTGGAACCACTTTGCTGAGAAAGTAAAACCTCAGACGCCGTGGGACTCGCATCCAGTACCGGGCAGTTGATTTCTGCAAGCAAAGAAGATACAACAGCCCGGCAAGTATTTTACAGTATTTCACTTACTGACCGCGGACTGCTCATAGAGCCAGGTTTCAGTTCACTACAACCACGTTGGCTTCTGGCATCCATCTTCCCAGTCACCATATGTTGGCAGGCTTTGTGTTATGACCCAGCTAGGGGAAAAGGGAAGCAACATAAAACCAGGTGTTATTGGTAAATCAGTTTTACTGATTTAATTTATTGCGTTAACAGGAGGGTAAATAAGTAAACAAATATACAAACAAGGCAAGAGGATAAGTGAAGTAGGGGAACAGGAGCCGACAAAGAGCCTAACTATGCGATTCTAACCAACCCAAAAACACAAGAAGCAGCACCCCTGTTCCTAATGTGTCTAACAGTCTTTTTCTAAGGGTGTGATGCACAAGCAGAATTTTCAACCTAGCCCAGTCCCCAACAATCACTACCAGCATCCCAAACCAAATCACAAATTACACACAAATGTTCACAAAGGAGGCACAGAGGCGAGCTGCATATCATGTCAGCCGCCACTAATGATGTGCGGGCCGGGCTCTTAAACTCTCTTCCGCTGATGCTTAAACGGCAGCAGCTGTGGTGAGGGTTGACAGGATCATTGCCGCACCAATAGGAGAAGATGGCCGTGGAGTCGGAGGCTCCTCCTCTCTGCTCCGACCAATCCCGTCACAGAGGCGGCGCGGCCTTATTAGCATACAGACAAAACACACTAAAATCCAGGTGACTGCACTGACGCTCAGTTGAACATATTTTTATATCGTGCAGAAAGTTGAACAAGAAAGAGCTGAACTGATGACACAATTATGGAAGATTGCGCCAGTAGAGGATAATATTAAAAGTACTAGAAAATTCCTGGAGAACTTTTGAACATGCCTGCTGCTTGGTGTAGTATCAATCTTTACAAAGGACATTACATTGAGTCTCATTCATGTCGTAGAGACTCATCCTGACACTGATCTCAGTCACTGCAGGTGTCCCTCTAAAAGCCTTTTGAAGCTGTCACGACATGCCAAAATAACCTCACGCTGATGGTTTCAAACACAAATTTGTCCCCACAACCACAGCAAGACATGTATACACACATGTACATGCCCTAACAGAAGCTGATCTGCAATAAAGCTGTACCTCTATATCCCCATACAGAAGATAGATGAGTCATTTTATGAAACGGGAGCCATTTGGGTCCGCAACATTTGATGAGATGCATAAGGCACAAAAATGTGCAAAAGTAGGTTTCCAAATCTTAAAACCATTAAGTCAAGTACTCTTACCATGATATTAAATGAGAAAATACTATTTATAAAGACTAACATAGTATTTTTAGCCATTTTTCCTTAGAACATGAACAACTTGACATTTGTATCCAAAAATATCACCATTAAATGTTGTTTTTTTAATCAAACCTTTATTATTGTCAGGATTATATGTGTGTCCCTATTTACATAAGATATTTATTTAATAAAAACATACTTTTTTGTAAAAATGTAATGATTTGTGTGTGTCCCTCATTTTGATTTACCACCCGTCACATTAACATGTTTTGTCTATAAACAATGTACTGTTGCTTTTAACTGACATCACAGAGAGTAAGTGACATCATTTGAGGCTTTGGAGCAGCCAGGAACTAAAGCAGGCAAGTTCTGACCGGCACATAACAAATGTCTAAACAGCTGGTCTGTCCTCTCATCAGAGGAAGCTGAACTGAAGTGGTTTTCTGGCATCATCATCATCACCATCATCATCACAGCCCATTTGAGAACTAAGGATGTCCGTGCAGTCTCCTTTGTCCATACATGAGGTCCTCCTTCTGTGGGCACCAGTCATTCAGTTTTCAGTGTGGATTCCTTTGAATGACAGTAAAAGACAAACACTTTAGTTCAGACATGGTGGATCACAGTTAATCACACACATATACCAGCTGTCAGGACAGGTGCATGAATACCTGCTTCAGTTGAGGACTCCTGTGTATGAATTTACAGTATTAAATGACAAACCCCCACAAGATAATGTTCTATTATACATTGTGTATTGTACTCAATACGATACCAGCGATAAGAGGAGACAGAAAATAAGTTAATAAGATAAACCTGAATGTTTTGCTGCATGTAATAAAATTCTATCAGCGACTGACTTTTTCTAATAACATGACAGTGAGATAAGTTAAACTATATTTATCCTTGTCCTGCAAATGTTTACATGTTTGGGACCAGGTACGGTTAGCATAACAAACACTAAGTTACCCGCTAGCTAGCTAGCTAGGTTAGCAAAGTGTTAACTGTCTCCGTTCTCCGGTCAAAGCACGTAGGGGAAAAAACGAACTAGCCTTTTTACTGGCATCATACACATTAAAACTGTAGGACGTTCAGAAAATAAACATTTATTTACCGAAAAAAATTGTATATCATCATCATCTCTCCAGTTTGTTAGTGACGAAGAATGAGCCATAATTACTGTGAACCGAAAACTCATTGAAACTAAATAACAAACAGCAAAACTGTCAGGGCTAAATTATTCTTCCACCGACAAATATTGAGAAAAATAATATTCAACACAACTGATTCAATACGAAACGCTCACGACACAAGCTCTCCTCCGGTGACTGATCCTCCGGTGATCGACCTCCCGGCCTGCCGCGTCATCTGATCAATCATTGCAGACCAGGTATATCAATCAAACAGCCACGCCCCCAAAAATACCTGTTTTTAAGGCCTAATATCTAATTAATTTGGTGATTATTTTCAGATGGACCACCAGAACACTGAACAAGAAGTGTGAATTTAGCCCTTCACACCGTAATGAGTTCCGGAAAAAATTCATCGACTGAGTATTTCATGAGAGAAGTTGGTGTTTTTATAATGAGTGTGTATTGGAACCAGAGTTTTTTGGAGTCAGCCCCCAGCGGAACCTCGGTGGTATTGCACATTAAGGCACTTCCGCGTTGGCTTCACTTTTCAGCCCCGGAGACTACGTCCATTTTTATATACAGTCTATGACTACAGCAGGTTGAATCTGAGGCTGCGGAACAATAGTCTGTATAGGGCGGGGGGAGAAGAAGGAAGAAAGGGGAAGGAGAAAAATGAAGGAAAAGAGAGGAAAAATTGAGAAATTGAGAGAAATTAAGTGAACTGATAGTCATTGGTGTCTCTGCTGCCCATCACAAGTTATTGGACACAGTTTACGCTCCATTAGTTTGAGAAATATGACCAAACATGACACTTAACTAGAGTATGGCATAGGAAACTGCGGATCCAAAGGTCACCGGTTCGGTTCCCGACTGGAACATGTTGCTACCCAAAATTACCAAGCATTGTAAATCTATCAAATATCACTTAATAAGTGATACAAATTGGATGGGGACTTCTTGTGAATGCCCTACAGCCAAATAGCAGTTCATTGTGTTGTTTAGTGTTTACATAATGTCAAAATTTTATTATTAATAATGAAATAATAATAAACTTTATATAACAATGTAAGAAATATTTGTAAAAATCACCACAACTAGACACATACGTTTTGCATTTACTTTTGGCTAAAATATATTTGATATTTATTTTTAAATTTCGGACCAATGAATACAATAAGTATTGAAAGTACTGCAACAATGTAATTCTGAGTGATTAGTTTCATGCTTTCATGGAACTGTTTGAAATACTATTCTGTTCCTTTGTTGTATTTTCATTATATGCTAGTGTTTGAATAAGTGAAAGATACTTCTGTAGAAATATAGCAAATTTATTACAAATTTCACACCTTAATTCTCCCTCTCATACACACACACACACACACACACACACCTATACATACTAAGAAATAAATTAAGTGTAATAAAATAAAATAAATAAAATATAATAAATGAACTAAAAATAGAAGATAAATAAAGCTAGGAAACTATTAGAATAAGACTAAAATATAACAAGACATTTTTTTTCTTTTAAAACTATTTAAATCATGTACACATAGAGACAAAGAATGTCACAAATCTATTTTTTATCTGCCCTTTTCCTCCACATCTCCTCCATCCACTGATCAACTGGCATGTTGGCTTTTTGGGGACAGTATATGTGTCCATAATACTGACTGTGACCAGTTTCCTTATTGCGGGGCTGGTGGCCCTGACTACATTTATTCTTTTCAACTTTTTTATGACTTTTTATGCCTCATTATACTATGACCTTTTTATGACTTTTTATGCCTTTTATGCCTTAATCCGTTTCAGTGACTTTTTATGCCTTACTATACTGTTTTTATGACTTTTTTCCATTCTTATGCCCTACTATATGACTTTTTCATGCCTTACCATACTATGACTTTGTTTGCCTTATTATAGTATGACTTCTTATGTTTCACTATACTATGGCTCTTTTTGCCTTACTACAGGATGACTTTATATTTCGTACTGCACTATTACTTTCATAGCGATTTTTATGACTTAATGTAATATTAAATTTTTCATCATCTGGACTGATCGGTGCACTATAAAAAATGGAGTTGTCAAAGTCGATCATCTTTTTTTTAATCACAAAAATCAATATTGATATTGCGTGATTTATTAGAGCAAATTTACCAATTCCTAGCACGCCAAAATGTCACCTAGTTATCAAAGTTGTCGGTGGAAATGGCTTTTAGCTCTTCTCATCAATATACAACTTTATGTTTATGCTACTTTTCCATTTCAGTTTTAATCAAATTTGTGTAAAATCTAGCTTTTTAAATGAAAAAATAAAGAAATAAAAGAAAACAAAAAACAATACATAAAGAAACAAAATGTAAAACAGGGTACATGTGTTCATTATGTTTAATTTTCAAATAACTGATGGCAAGATGAGGATATTTACATGTGAAAATATGTAAGATCTGTACAAAGAAATATACATGCAAAGATAAAAAACATAAAAACAAATAGCAAACATGTAATTTATGAAATGGGAAACAAACATGACAAAAGTAAAAGACAAACAATGAAAAAACCCTAAACTGAGGTATCCAGTCCAAGTTTCCTTGTTTCTAACGGTCTGTGCACACCATTAAAATAAATAGAAAGGTAACAGAGGACTGTGACTTCTGTTCCTGGTAGAATCCATTTAAACTTGACATGTCCTAGCCGCCATATTGGATTCATGTATAGTCTGGTGGTTCTCACTTCCAGGAAAGCAAACTAACCAAACTAAAAACCATTCGTTAGTCGCTACTTTTAGGGCAATTTTTTTTTTTCTTAATAAGGATCCGGAATTCATGGAAGAAATATTTTGGCAACAAGTATTTGTACATAAAGTTAGAACACCATTTAGTAAATGATGCACCACAATCTCCCATTCAGCATAAATGTCTTTCAATAATCCCCTGCCTTTATATTAAAGAGCACATGAGACTAAATGAACTAATTGTGTTCCTCCAACGTAGTATTTTTAACTAGTGTAAACAATCAGTTGACATGGTCATAGATTATCTAACTCAAGTGAAACATAATCACAATAAAACATTTTTATTAAGTACTATAAAGCTAGAGCAACTTTGGTGTACCAATACTACAGAGGCATACAGTACAAAAAGTGTTAAATTATTTTTTGATCAAACCATAATGATTGTAGATTGTGACCTCTGACACGGCCTGGCCTGGAAGTCGTAACACTCAAAGATCAAATAAACACAAACTACCAGCAGTGCTTGCAGTACCAAGTACATGCTTTTCTCTAGATTTATTACAGATACAACAGATGTCTTCATAAATAGTTGCATAAAATGTTAAAGCCGCAACATTGCACATGATAATCAAACATAACATACAATGAGTGCATTTACAGTAATTTGTCTTCCTCTGCCTTTCACATTCACTCCCATCTGATTGGCAACCACCGCTGCCACTTAGGCTCCGACAGTCTCTCATCCTGCCGTCCAGAAGCAGGAGTCCACTGTGAATGTGAGGGGGAAGAAGGCAGAAGTCTATATACAAGGTAAGGCTTAAACATCTCATATCTGCGCAACACAAGTTTGTTCTAGGAAAAGCAAACAATGGATGTCTAGTGTTTCTTCTCAGATTGGACAGTGCAGCATTGTTACTCGCAACATGGTCATCATGGTTTCTTAGATTAGGTACATTATGTAAGCGCAGCCATCAAAAAGCTCTGATCGCACGTATAAATGTCTCAGTTAAAGTCAAGAAGCTCAGTCACTGTCTATAGAGTCCAAAGTAGCACAGCAACTTTCAACTGATGAGCATTTTCTACAGTTATTGTTTTTTGTTTTGTTTTTCTCGGAAATGTAGAGACAGTACTTTTCCTTTCTATACATTGTTTCTATAAGAAAGGGCTGCTTCTCAAATGTCTTTGAGTTAACAGTTTAGTGTAAAAGAGCAAAAATGCACGTCTGTGTTCCTCTCTAGCAGCAAGAGGGAGGGCAGTTTGCTCTCAGCGCTATCACTAGCTTCGTTGGCATCACTTTCTCCTGAAAGCTCTGCATCTGTGCAGTGGTGTCAAGGCTCGATCAACTGGCTCTTCTGATCAGCTTTAACTCTTGCAAAGGAAAATAAATTACTTCATAAAGTTTTTTTTTGTTGTTTTTTTTTTTTAGATTTTTGTTCACTTAACTACAAAATCTGTTGAGTTGAATCCAGCAAGCAGCAGTAGACAACGGCATCCATTAATTTATGTGGTAGGAGAGAACTCTGTTCTCTAGGGCTCTGATTGGCTGAAGACCTCAACAGGTCTGTTAAAATTGATAAAAGGACCACAGGACTTTAGTAAATCAACATTCTGTGAAAGAGGATAAGATCAGCATTCATTGTTTCTCCTTCTTTTACATCTAGACAATCAAGATGCTCAACTCCAAAGGAATCTGCAGCCCCTGTGGACAACAAGCTGAAGTGTGTCCAGTTTTTCCTGCTGTGGTCTGGTCAGACTGCTGAGGTGGTGCAGGGCTGGGAGTTGGTTTGGAATTGCGTATCCTCACTCAGGCTTCAAACTCGGGGTTGAAGGCGACTTTGGATGAAGCTCCTGACTCCTCCGATGGACCGGGCGTCAGTCTGGTGTTTCCTCCTGTCTATGAAGGAGATGAGGCGGGAGGTGTCCAGGCAGCCCTCTGCTCTGGCCCGGCCGTCAGCCAGACCAGCCTGCAGCCACGGCTCCTGAAGGCAGAGCCCAGCTGGAGGCCTCCTGCCGGGGTCGGTCCTCAGAAGCAGGCAGACGAAGTCTCGGGCTGCCTGACTGACACCCTGGAAGTAATCCCTGGGGAAACTGAAGTCCAGCCGGCAGATGTTAAGGCAGGTCTCCTCGGCACTCTCGTCAAGGAAGGGGGAGGCGCCGCTCAGCAGCACATAGGTCACCACGCCCAGGCTCCACAGGTCAGAGGTCAGCGAAACCGGCTCCCCGAGGACCAACTCTGGGGAGGCAAACTCAGGGCTGCCCAGCAGAGGGTGAACATAGTGGGCACTGTTGAGCTGGACAGCGTCACCAAAGTCTGTGAGTTTGACTGTTGGCTGGCCGCTGGAGCTGTGAGCCACCAGCAGGTTCTCAGGCTGGAACAAGAGCAAAGAAAAAGTCAAGTATCTCCATTAGTCTTCTTTACTTGACTCTAATTATATTATATATTAATTCAACCCATCAGTCAGGACTCCAGTCTTCTGAAGTGAACCCATTTGTTTTTTTTACAGGTGAAACATAATGCAAATCCTGAAGTTTGACCCTCAACATTCAAAGAAAAACGAGGATCTAACTAAGACTGGAAATGCACTGTGTGGCCTTTAACCACCATGATGACTAACTATAGAGATGAAGTAGGTGCTTGGTCAGATTAAGTGTTTTGGAATCCAGACCTTTTGTTGTGTGAAGGTAAAACACTTTAAACTTGCAGTCACGGTTAAAGTACTTACTTTTATGTCCAGATGTGCTATCCTGCAGTTATGCAGATAGTGTAAAGCTTCTAAAACGTCTCGCAGGTAACAGGCCACTTTCTCCTCTGTCAGATTCCCCCAGCTCACAACGTAGTCCAGCAGACGACCTTGGTCAGCCCTGAAACACACACAATAAATGCAAATGCAAGAAATGCAAGGTTGATCTATGGTGGCTCCTAAAGACTAAACACATATAAGAATGAAAGCACAAACATTTAGGGAAACGAGCTGCAAATCTGGAAATGCAAGAAATACAACAACCTGATCATCAGTGCTGCCTGTGTGGATTTTGAGATTGTTGTATGTACAGATATGTCACCACAGCACCAAACTAAACTATCACCAGGACAACGCTGTGCACTGAGTGACTGCTCTTCACATTTCAGAAAACGTGCAAATTTCCAAACAGACATTATTTGGATAAAGTGAACACATATTATAAAAAAAAACTAAATGGTTACTTTGTTGCCTGGATAAAATATCAATACTTATTCAATGGTCAGGTACATAAAGCCTGATGGACACTGCTGCTTCTTCTTTTGGCATGTGCCTTCCCCATTTGTATGTGGTTTGGTATTTGTATTGTGTTTCCTTTACTGTTTATGCCTTCAGGTACTTTGTCCTTAGAGGCCACCATACTTATAAGTTAATGAGCTATATATGTATAGTTTAATTCCAAAACTCTTTGTGTAATTTTATTTTGGTCTGTACTCACATCTCCAGGACGAGGACGTAGCTGCTGGGGGTTTCGTACGTGTCTATCAGACTGACTATGTGGGGGTGTTGGAGCCTCTGGAGAAGATTGAGTTCCTGAGTCACCCGGTCCCTCCTCATCAACTTCTTGTTCACGTGTTTGACCGCCACCGTACGTTTGGTGCCCTGGTGATCACAACGCTTGACAACAGAGAAACGACCCCTGGTGAAGACAAACAGAGGGAGGGGTCACACAGTAGTTGTTATGGTTGTCATGGTATTATCATAGAGAGGGCTGAAAGCTAAGATGCTCTATTTGTAACAAAAAGCTAATTTGTTGTAGTGTGTTGATTAAAATCTATACAAGGGTCTAACTTTGCTAGAAACTACAGAATGATAATGGATAGTGTAAGTAAGATCATTTTACCTTCCCAATTCAACCACCTCAGTGTAGTGAGACTCGAAGTTGTCCTTCCAGCTCACTCTGACCCCGTCAGTGGACACAGCTGAGACAAATGACACCACAGACAGTCAGTTAATGTCTGTAAGCACCAGCACTGTCACACCTCTGAGGCAGAACTGATACTGTCCGTTTTATTTTGTACCTGTGCCCTTACCTAACACTCTGAGGCTAGCTGATGACGTTACACTGCCCAGCTCGTTCGTGGCAACACAAGTGTAAACGCCATCATCCTCAGAGGCCACGCCAAGTATCCGCAGCGTCGCTTCACCTGTGTCACTGAAACAAACACATACACGTTCATTTAGTGACCGTCCCATTGCACTGCGTCATGTAATTAACCCCAAAGGCGATATAGACTGCAGTCTGATTTATTATCTAACACAAAATGAGACTCATGCAGTGATACCTGTAGGCGATGCTGAAGTGTCCGTTGTTGGTGAGGTTGCTCTGGTCGGGTCCCTTCCAGGTCACAGTGGCCCGGGGTCGACCACAGACCTTACACCTAAGGGTGACACTCTCGCCGCTGTCACACGTTACATCACTCAGGGGTACGAGGAACTCTGGGGGAACTGGAAGAGAGAAAAAGTCAGAGGTATAATCCTGTTTAAAACTGTTAAAAGTTGCTTTTGAAAAGATGTTGAATTGGTTTTGTTGTAAGTTTTGTTAATTTCACAAACTTCACACTTACCATCATAGATGTAGTTTGGATTTAGAAGCTGAAGACAGAAAAAAAAAACAAAAACAAAGAAAAAACAAAGCATGAGTGAAAAATACACTGTGGAGCAGAAGCATGACTTAATAGTAGTACTAGTGTTTCCTCAGATGAACTGATAAACTCACCTTTACAGAAACTTTATTGGCCAGGCCATCTCTGGACTTCCTGTAACCGTTTTCCAGCTTAGTCTCTTTCTTTGCCTCCTTGTCCTTCTTCTCAGACTTTTTACGGATGCGCAGGGACGTGTGCCAGGATGAAGACTTCCTGCTGGGACAACAAACAAGTTTATTCAAATAAGGATCAAGCTACTACAAATAAGAGACTGCAAAAATAATAACTCCAATTTGCAGAAAACAGTAAAAATAATTCATACTGGTACAGTTTTTCAGAGCTCTTACTTGATGGATCCCTCGGGACAATCAGGGACGATTGCCGAGGTGTGTCCCAGCACAAATCCGGGGATCCAGCCCTCGGCGGCGGGGCCCTGCTCGGTAGCTGCCCTGAACACCAAGAACATGTTTTGCTGGTTGCTGGCCAAGATCTGGACCACCTCGCCCTGAATGACGCTGATCTCATCCTCCTTCACAGCCATGTAGTCCTGGGTCACCAACATGGTGGATACGCTACTGCTGCTGCTACTTTCACTCTGCATCACAGGGAGGAAGCACGGACATGTAGGAAATAGTGAGTACAAATTCATTTGGTTCGCTGCAGTTAAATGTAAAATCTCTTCAAGGTTTGGAGGCAATAGGTATGATAACACCAGATATCTTTAAATCTAAACTATGGGATGAAATCTCAAGAGGAACACAAGCGAACTAGTTTTGGAAGAAGTGAAAAAGAAGTAGAAAAACAAAGAGGATAAACACTGAAAACAGTCTTCGAAAAAGATTAGAGTGAAGACAAAACACGAGCGAGTCAATATTTTCTTCTTGAAAAAAGTGGATGAAGAAAGGCAGGAATAAGATGAAGATTTCCATTTCACTCGTCTTTGCTCTGCAGCTCCAGGCAAAGACGAGATGAGGAACGTTAGCTTGAATGAGAGGATCTTGGTCGAGTACGTTTGCAGGCGAACCACAAACGTTGGAGGTTAGTGGCAGGAAAAGTAGATTTGAGTAACACACCATGAAGACAGCAGGAGGTGAAGGACGGCCAGGAGGAAGTCAGGTGTTAGTATAAGCTTTGTTAGAAGTAAGAAAATCTAGAAACAGCCTTGAAAGTGAATCACTGAAGAGCTGAACGAGGTCCACTAGAGAGGTTTGGAACCTGAAAACATGTTGACAAACTTTTGAGAGAGGATGATGTTGAAGAGCAGTGAAGGTTGTCAGAGATGCGTAGTAGGGGACAGATTAGTAGCGCTGGCTGCAGCAGGACAGGAGACAGCAGGCAGACAGGACAGACCAGGCCTCCCTCTGCCTCGGTGTTAGTCGGAGCAGCACTGGGCAGCAGGTAGTGGTCTTACCCCGTTACTCTGGGTGGACTGGATGGACTGCTCGCTGGCCGATGAGCATGTACTCATGCGGTCTGCCTCCTTGCTGTGCGTGGAGTGCCTGTGGGTTTGGCTCCCAGATCCAGAGCCGGTCTGGATTTGGTTCGAGTTCTGGCGGACCGGACTCTCTCCTGCCTCCCCGGGAAAGGTGAACGAGCCAGGCCGGCTGGCTGGAGAGCCTGGCATAGAGCTCCAGAATCCAGATCCTGACTTCTGGCCGGGGCTGGGAGGGGGAGGAGGGAGGATGTCTTTGCCAAAGCTAGGCGTGGCCATGGGGGAGGCCATGGGGGGCACGGCTCCAGGCCGCGATTTGGAAGTGGGTGTAGAGGGCAGGGGCCCGACTGTGGCACGGGGAATAGGGGCTACAACGCTGGCAGGAGTGGGGGTCTGTGCTTGGTCCTCGGGGGCCTGGCTGGGGCGCTTGCCCTGCGGGCTACCCCCTGGAGGAAGCAGGGGAGGAGGGACAGGACGAGGGGTTGAACCTGGACCATAAGCGAGCAAAACTCACACCTCAGTCACATCTTTCATTTTGCCATACAGAACAAATTTCACAAATACAGACAGAGGTTCCATACCTGACATCTTGTTGGGGCCGTCGGGGTCGGCCCCGGGGTGGTGGCGTAGGGGCTGGGGCAGGCGGGAGGGCTGGGGAATTCTGGAGGGCCGACGAGAACCACCCTGGGGTCCTGAAGGGATGGAACTGCCCTGGGAGCTTCCACCTCCAACTCCAGGGGACGCACTGGACCCACTGCTGCCTCCACCTGGCGCTCCCATGCTGGGTACACATGAGCCACCGCTCGCCCCTACATGGTTCCTCTGATACTCTATTGGTGAGGTCAGAGCTGTGATGAGGTATAAAAGAGACGACGGCAAACATGTAGCAAACAGTTCCTTCTATAAAGAACATGTCCTGTGTGTGTTTGTGTGTGTGTTTGTGTGTCAGTGTACCATTGAGGAAGTTGCGTTGGCTCTCGAGTATCTGGCTGATCTGAAGGGTCCAGACCTCACGCACCCCTGGGTGGGAGGAGTGAAGCACGAAGGACTCTGCGGCGCCGTTGGTCGACCGAGAAGTGAGACTGAACTTACAGGGGTCACCTTCCACATTCTCCTCCAGACCCAGACAGCTCACCTGCAGAGTACAATCACAGGAGAGGTGTCAGGCGATTTCTGAGCTTTAATTGTGGTAATGAGTAAATTAGTGTAATATTATTTATTTGATCAATTATTCTTCTCTTAAACTTGCATTTTTATTCTTTTATTCTCTTTCCTTAATTGACCTACTCTTCTGTAACATACTGACAGAAGCTTAAAGGTTCACCACCTAGAAAAAGAAACATATATCTGACTAAAACTTCAAAATAAAAGCTCGCACAAACAGCAATGAAGATCCTTTTCATGTTGCATAACATGACAGTCTTTTTCTCAAAAGAAAATGCCTAAATTCCACTGGTGAAGCAGTGAGAGGAATGACTAACACACATCATATATCCATTACCTTAATGCTGTTCTTGTAGAGAAAGCCAGGCAGGGAGAAGCCTTTCTTTTTATCGAGGGGCTCGCTGAAGATGACCAGCTGCTCAAAGAGGAAGACTCTCCTCTCCTTCATCCGGCCGAGCAGACTGCCCTCTGGGTCAGACACCATGAATGTGTCCTGCAGCAAGAGGCGGCCCTGAGCCACGATCTTCCCCTGGAGAGGGAGATGAACGTTGTGGGAAGATGAAAAGATCGGTTGTGGGAGAGGAAATGTGAAAATGTAAGTTAAGTCTGGGTGAACACATGCTTTGAAGAGAATACTGTATTAGTGTAAAGCACAATTTTCAATCACAATTTAATGTAATTTCTTACATCAAATCCCTGAAGCCGGCCAACATTCATCATGTCATTACACCTTTTCGGCACAATGCACATGACCTCCACTGCTTTCTGTAAGAGTCAGACATGACCAGAAGGTTGATGGAGTTTTTGAATATGTTTTTTTCTTGATTTTAAACATTTAACAAGAGCTTTAAGTTTTCTTATCTTACCTCTAACTCCATAGACTCCAGCCCAGCCTTTTTAGAGTGTTTCAGGAAATCCTAAAACAGGAAAAAAAAAAAAAAGAGATGTGTTAAGAAAACAGAACTCAGCAATTTACTCTTTAAAAATCAGTGCAGCTTTCAGATGGCAGAGATGTATATTTATAGACGGCAGATTGGGACAAACTGTATAATAAAACGGATGATAAAAGAAAGGGGGAGCAGCAGCCGGAGCTCTGGCACCCCCTGCTGTACTGTAACACACCAACCTTGAGCAGCAGCTGGTACTTCATGATCCTCTGGACCGGCTTGATGAGCAGGTCTGTGATCTGCAGTCTGTGTCCCAGCCGCTGCTTCAGGTCCTGCAAAGACAGAGGTTAATTGAGACATTGATAGCAAGATGTTGGTTTGTAGTGTCTGATCATCATAAAAATAATGGGCTCATACCTCGAAGTAGGTGTCGATGTACTCTGAGACGATGTGCTCCGACTTGGGCTTGTTCTGACAGTACACTACGTACATGTTCAGTCTCCGTTCCTGGGTGTAGAGAACACACACAATTACAACAGGATCGAGTGTGTACGAGAAAAGCAGAAGTTGGAAATAAGAGTTGTTCCCATAGCGATATTAGTAGCAGAAATTCACTGTGGTCGAACCTGTTTGAGAAAGAGCGGTCCCAGTCTGTCAGGGTCCTCCAGGCATTTCTCCAACTCCGCGAGGAAGAAGCTGAGCAGGACAGGGAGAGCAAAGAGAAGGAAGTGAGTGACTGTGCAAGTGATTCTGATCCGAGGAAGCTCTCTATCATCTGGACGTGTGTGCCACGTACTCTTTGTGCCAGTCGTAGATCTGGTGGATGTTGCCAAACACGATTTTGTCTTTCCCTTTCATATCATCGGGGACGCCCTCCTCCTTCATCCGGCTCATGTAGCCCTTAGGACGGAGACACTCGCTTTAACAATAATTTACAACAGGGAGGCTACGAAGTTCAGCAAGTTAATCCAGAAAACTTTCATTGACATTTTAAAATGCCAGATAGAATAAAAAGCTGAGCGCAGCTCGACTTACTACAGAACCATAAAGATGTTCATATTTTCAGATCTGACAGTATAATAATGTACAACTAATTAACTAGTCCCACTGCTCATAAAGCATCAACTCACCTCCACCACCAGGCCGAGGTCTCTGACATAATCTCTCTCCGTCTCCACCAACTCCAGCAGAATGTAACTACAGCGAAGAAAGAAAGAATAAAGATGACAAATTTATAAGAATGAAAACTCTCAAAACATCACAGCGTGTAAGTAGAAGGAGACATACTGTCTCTTCTTGAGGACGCTGGTCCTGCGTTCGTCCATCTCTTCAATGGGGGAGGAGGAGGAGAGGAGGGAGTTGTCAGAAGGGTTGAAGGAGGGAGAGCTGCTGTCTCCCTGTTCTACCGACAGAGAGCTGGGTCTGTCCTCCAGAGCCTGCACCGAGAGAAAAAGGTTAAATGATGTGTTTTAGGAGAAGAGAGAAGAGTGGCATTAATACTAATTAAAATCAAAACTATTAAAAGTACTTTGATCATGTCATCATCGATCATTCTAATGATAATGAAATATGAGACTCATTTTACTTCTCAACTTAAGCTTAATGAAAAAGAATCTAAAAGTAAAACTAAAAGTTTTAAGAAAAATTCTAAGGATTAAAAAAATATATGTGACACTTGTAATATTTCGCTGTAATGAAGACCTCTGAATTCCTCTACGTTGATACAAATTTCGGATGTGTTCTTTTGTTCCTCTGTTATCCTACCATCTTGCTTTTGACCAGCTCCTCGATGGCGCTCACCAACTCGGCGGCACTGGGCGTTTCCGAACTGGATGGACGGACCGACAGACGAGAGGAGGTCTGCGACGAAAACGGAGAGATGAGAGGAGGGACGAAAAACAAGCATAAGACCCTGACAGTTCATGCAACACGACAACCGTTCCTGCTAACGCTAACTCTGCTCTTTGGCTGGTGTCAATACAACTGTTCCTACAGAGAAAATGGTGGCGATTAAAGTAACAAACTATAGTTTAGAATTGATACAAGCTTTACTTAATTATTAAAATAACACGGGTCATTTAAAGAGATCTTGCGTTAAACAGCAAATTCCTCATCTGTAAAACAGACGATAAATACTCTTATGATCTGTTTTAATGGGAAAACTTCAAGGCTGATTGAACCCATGAATGTGAACCTGCATGTAATACGTTTAGTCCATAGATGAACAGCAAAAGAAATGGCTTAATATTATTTTATGGTTAAAGGACATGCTTAAGTTTTGTTAAGATTCATTTCAAGATTAGCTTCTGTTAGTAGTCTATTAGTTTTATTATAACTGAATGAGTTACTTCAGTCATTTGCACGAGTGATGGCTTAGTGAAAATGTTTGTTAAAATGTTCAATGCTGTAATCTAAAAAGAAATCCAATAAGTAGCTTCCACTAGTGAAACCCCCAGTGCAAAGGGGTTTTAAAGCTAAAGGTTACAAGAAAGTGCAAAGAAAAAGTTCATGAACTTTAAAAAACTGTCAGTGAAAAGGTAAAAACATGAGGCTGAAAGTCGGGTGAACGAGATGAAGTTGAAGAAGTGAAATGTCAGAGAAAAGTGATGGGGAGAAGGTCAGGAAAAAAAAAGAAAAAAAAGAAGTGATGTTTGAATAGAGGATGTTTCCGTTGCTTTCTCAGGTGATGATGAACAGCCTCTGAAATAAAGAAAGGATGCTCACAGAGCGAGAATGAAAGAGGTATATGTATGTATGTATGTAGATATAGTTCAGGAGACTCTCACCCTTGCTGTGCTGTGCTTCAAGACTTTCCCCAATTAGGTTTTCTGGGTGAGGCTGTGTGCCCTTCTGGCCTCGCCAGCGTTTAGAAGATGCCAATTACTCGCATGGGTAATGAGGTTAACGCACAGAGGGTAAAAGGGAGATGAGGACGAGTGGGCAGGGCGGGTGAGGAACGGGGGGGTGGTGGTGGTGGTGGGTGGTGGGGGGGCGGGATGATGGGAAACAGGAGGGGCTATTTGAATTTTCACCTCAGTGTGGGGTCATATTTAGATTATTATCCAGGGGAGCTGCCTGCTCAGCTGACAGGATATCTTACCGACTCTCCTCTTTGTGTTTATATTGAGTATTTGTTTCTTTTTAAACCTCACTTACCGACCTCCTCCCATCCTATGAACGATAAACATGCAGGAAAAAAAAGCTGCAGTCCTGTGGTTTTTCTAGCTGGGCATCACGAAATTCTAAATATCCTCAAAATTTATAAAAGTTAGCCTTCTGAGCTTTTCTACTGCCTTCCCTCTTTATCTACATTTCCCTTCGTGCCCTTGCTCATCTGCCAGGCGACTCTCCATTACAGCGGGGTGTTGAAGAAACAGGGCAGAAAGTCCAAGTCAAAACAAGTCAAACTAAAAAAAGATGGAAGGAAAAAAAAATCTGCACTAAAGAAATGCAGGAATGTTTTAGAGTTCAGAAAAATACAAAAGTTAAGAAGAGTGACTTTTAGGGGACAGAGAGGGGTGCATATTAAAAAGAAGAAAGTCTAAAGAAAAAAAAAAAGAAAAAAAAAAAGCTGCTAGCTTAATTTCCTTTCAATCTAGAAACTGTGTAGTAACCAAGGAAAAAAAGGCTTCAGTAAGTAGCGTATAAAGCTGAAGAGTAGGGGGTAAAAAAGAGAGAATTGAAGAACTTGACCGAGGGAAGAGACAGAGGGGGGAGAGCAGGGCATTTCAGATGGAGAGGTATGGAAACTGAGACAAAGCAAAGACAGGACATAAATCAAGGTAATGCTACAGCATGGCAAACAGCAAACGATACAACCAGGAAACAAAACAAAAGAGAAACAGAAATTAGTGTCAGAGGCGTCTCCACTTAAGACGAGGAGGAGACTTGGACCTGCCTGAAACTTTTCATCGCTTTCTGCTTTAGAAGAGAGAGGGGAGAATATGATGCAACATGCCAAGATAAAATGTTATGCAATACAGAAACTAAGGAGTCACTTAAACACCGTGTCAGGAGATGTTCCTTTTTTTTTGGGGGTGGGGGAGCGGGGGGAGTGGGAGAATAAGACTTGAAATGAGCGGAAATGTAACTTTCAAGAACTAAAGATCACAACAGCAATGACAAGAAAGAACCAGTGTAAGTGCTGGATTTATCTTTAAGATAATCATCATGCTGAAATTAGAGGGACAAAGAAAAACAGCTGTTATCCTGCTCATACATCAAAAAAGTAAACACGATGTATGGTCTAATGGAAATTAACTGTTTCAGTCCTTAATATTTAGTTTTTAGCCACTGACTTGACTTGAATACTTATTAGAGATAAAAGCTGTTGCCTCGGGCTTGTTGACTCAATTTTTAAAAGCTTCAACCACTGTAAGTTACAAGAACAAACAGAGAAAATAAACTAAATTTGTTATGTGGAAATTTTGTCTGATGACAAAACAGGTAGAGTCAGTGAAAGTTTCTCTCACTTAGATTAAAACTAGGTTCAGAAAACAGTTCAGTCATAATTTTTCTCCTCTGACTCCTCTGCCTTTCCTGTCATCATCTTTGCCCATCTGTCCACCTCCGTCCCTTTTCTCTGACCCCTCTCTTCTGTACCCACGGTAACATCCTCCCTCTCCTCACCTTGTCATCCTGTGAGTCCGGCTGCAGCAGGCTGTGCTGCTGGATGGCCATAGGTGGGGGCAGTGGTACTGAGTCAGCACCTTCCTCGCCCTCCTCCTCCCCGCAGCTCTGCATGCCCGAAGAGCTGGACTTGGACAACGTGCCGCTCGACAGGCCTTCGTTACGAACCCTCTGCAACACACATGGATCGCAAAGCAGAAATGAATACAAAATACTGCGCAGAACTGCTCAGGAACCGCTCACTGGACAGAGGTGTATCCACCCACCTCCTCCACAGTCTCGTCCTGAGGTGTAGCAGCACTGTCATCTGAGTCCTTCTGGGAGCCCATTGTCATCTCCCCGCTCTTCCTCATCTCGCGGCTCTTCTTGTGCTTGTGAGCCAGCTTCTTCACGTGGCCATCTGCCTTGCCGCTGCTTAGCCGACGCACTGGGCTGGTGAGCCACTTCCGCAGGGTGTTACCTAGGAAATAACCCAAATACTTGAAGATAAACCTACCTAAACATGCCTTTTATCTGAAAGATTTCATCTACATTTTGACAGCTGAGAAGCATCTCTATCCAGTAAAATTCAGAGTACACTTCCATCAGTGCAGAGGGACTTAGTGGGAATTTTTTAGCTACTAAACAAGCACTATTACTTAACTAAAAATGGAGGATATTTTTGTGATTAAGCTGAAATTGTGACATTTTTTTAAGCAGGCACAAGAGAGAATATGGTTCAGGGATCATACCTGGTCGTTTTGGCCCTGGTGAGGTGTGGGAGCCAATGCCATGACCAGGCTGAAGCGTGGCGGACGACCCCGGCATGATGGAGTCATTGCTGCACACTGACAAAGTGTCTGTGATACACAAAGCTACTGTTAATTCTATTTTTTTCCCACATGATACAGACAAAAGTATCAAAACATTGTTTCAGCCCCCGTGCATAAAACTCCTTAAATGCCGATGCACATACACCCTCCTCCCTCACACCACATACAGCACTGACCTTTGTGGTTGAAGATGCCCTCCATCTCCATGGAGGACCTGGAATGGGCGATACAGAGCACGGAGCAGGGGACCAGGCCCTCTTGGGCTGGCGAGCGGTCTGTGGTCCTGACCAGGCACCAGTCTGGCTTGTCGTGACAGCGCTCCAGAACCTCCACCGTCTGGCCGCGCCGCACAGTCAGCTCATTGCTGTTGCTGGCCATGAAATCGTGTATCACCACAGTCAGCTCACAGCCACCAGAGAGCTGAGGGAGAGAGGAGGATCACTAAGACCTGGTCTCCACATGACACTTCTCCCAGGTACAAGGTGTAGTGATTCAGAATAATATGAAATGTGAAACAGTTCACGGTATCATCAGTGTGCGTGCATCCTCACCTTGTCGCTGTCCAGTGTGTTCTGAGAAGTGCGGGATGCCAGAGAGATGGTGTCTGGTTGGCTGCTGCCTTCACCCTGACTGTCCAGGTCCTCTCCATCCCTAAGAAACACACACACCATCAGTTAAAGGTGAGTGTATGTCTGAAACTGAGTGTAAATGAACTTCACTGTGTGCATTCCCTCATGTGCACTACTTTCTGTTCCCTTAGAAAATCTTAAATTTCAGGTGACGCATGTTTACCTTCGTCCCTTGTGGTGCTTGGCTGTAGTTGCTTTTGGAATATGAATGGGCTCCTTGAGCGCTCCTCTCAGGTGGATGGTGCGCTCTTGGATCACCTCCCTGATGTGCTTGATCCAGTCCTGCTTGTTCTCGATGCTTGACGCCTGTTAATGGTCAATGATGGAGGGAGTTCAACAAGCCAAGAGTTAAGAGTTGTCAGGAAATTAAATTCCTTTGGAAATGTTGTTTCACACTGTGTAGTTCACACAAGTCTGAATTTGCCTCTTGTCATCTCTTATCAACCTTAGTCATTTTACTTTTTTTGTGTTTTTTACAGTCCTCTCCAGCTGTGGACCTCTAGAGCAGCGGTTCCCAACCTTCTGTGTCAGCCGTTCCCCCACAGCCCTCTCAGATTAACTCAAGAGCCTCTTCATCATTTGAACTGATTTGATTTGAACTTGGTGTTATTCACTTAACACACTAGTTATATAAAAGTGGATTCATTTCTTATATAACTGAACAGTTTGGTAAAGTTTTACATTTGTGCTACTAGCTACCACAGCTACATGGCAGAAGCTGGACGTCTCACCCATTTATCCATTACTTTTAGCCATCTATGCTAACTGCTACTGCTTTTAGCTAGCATTAGCTATTTCAACTATTTGTTACTTTTAGCTGTTGATATCATCAGTTTCTACATTAGCTAAATAAATAACTATTCTATTTTTTAACTGTTTATAACTTTTATAACTATTTTAACAATGAATTCATCACTTTTAACCAACCTTTTAAACTTTTAATAAATTCGTGTTACCTTTAGCTAACTATATCAAACACTTATTTCAAGTTAGTAAATTTTAGCTAACTGCTAGGTAACTAGTTTCCATGCACTCTCAATCACAACACACAGTCTTCATGTGTTACAGCAGACTCAATATATGGAGATGTGTCTGTAATAGTATTTTAATTTCTTTTGTCAAATGTGTTGTGCTACTACATAATCTTTCCAAGTGCTCTTTGCCAACTGCAGAAAGTTTCCCCCTGATGTGCAAGTACCCTTGGTTGGGAATCACTGCCCTAGATTATTTTATAACTTTCAGCCCCACACCTGTGGTGGCACTGGGCTAAAGTGGGTTTCTGCTGTGGATCATGTCTGCCGTTAGGTTTTCCTAAGCTCCTGTTTATGAAGAGCGAGGATAAGAGGTGCAAAGAGTTTGTGTTTCAGACTTGTGAGAAGTGGCTGAGGGCTGTGTTGTGGGATAGTTTGTACTCACCATTGCTCCATGTTTGGATCCCTGACTTAGCTTTGAATTTAAAATATAGAATAGAGAATTTCACTGGTTTGGTTTTAGAAGATGTTTACATGACATTTCTTATGCTGACAAAACGGTTTGACATGAGAGAAACGCACAACACTGATAATTTGTGTTCTGACAGCCAATTAAAAAGTGTAGCAGATTGTAATGGATGGTGTGCATGTATATGTGTGTGTATGTGAACACGTGTAGTTAGTAATGAGACACACTTAATTTACAATGCACATACGACATGACTGCTTCTCAGCGGTTAGTTTGGTAGTCAATGCTCAGAATTAAATGTTAGGATATTAGCTTCATGCTGTTCCAACGGCTGACACACAAACTTTAATCCATCTGTGACAGTGTTCAACAGGAAGTTTGAAAAAAAATAGGGGATGGAAAAATCCACTCAGGACTAAATAAATGTATCAATGTTGAAATCAAATAAAAGCTTAGTTTTCTGGCAGAGGAAGATGACTGCTCGTCACTTTGGTAAAGTGGCACAGAGCCAGAATGAGGCGATTGTGGGCGTTCAGGAGTTGAATCGGTGTCAGCAGCGTTGGTGGAAGCACATCAGCCCACAGAAAGAAATTAGAGATACAAACATCCACAGAAAACACAGCCCCAGATATACAGATGTGCCTGTGTTTGTTAAGAGATGGAACGAAGCAGAATCTAACCAGAGGACAGAGGCTGGCACAGAGAGACGGACAGAGAACAGAGAGAAAGAAGAAAGAAATCAAGGAGACAGAGGAGTGTGTGACTACAGAAAGCTTCTTGGCTACCGTGAAGCTGCTCATGCAATAAAACAAGATGTCAGAGAGAACAAGGAAAGTTGAGAATATAAGAAGAGAGGCGGGAGAGGGTTGAATGAGAAGAAAGGCGAGAAAAAACTAGGTGAGACCGATATAAAGGTTTTCCAACACATTCGGCCAGCACTGGCCTTTTCCTCCCCATCAGATATTAATCCGTCAGTGACATCCAACACACTCATATGGAAGTTTGTTTGATTGCATAAGTATTCTAGAAATTAGTATTTTCAGTGTTACTATCTTGTGTTTCAAGACTTCTAAGACTTCTCCCCTGTGATTCTTCCTTTGAAAACCCATATCGGTCGAACCTTAAATGATATTTGAGAAGGAGTCGAAGAGAGGTGGTGTGTTTTACCTTGAGCACAATCTTGTTGTCGGATGTCGGGGTGCGTCCCACCCATAGAGCAAATTTACAGGGGTCTCCTTCAACATGCTCTGTCACCCCCAACTCTGATGTCTGGAGAGAGAGAATAATAATAACAGAGTACAATGGCCATCTGAGAAACTCTCGCTACATTTAAAGTGTGATTTCTTGAGACAATGGAAAAGACAAACTTCAATACGTTTATTTGACCATCATTTACTTACAAAGAGTTTGCTCTTATAGATGTATTTGCTCCTGCCGTTTGAGTCCTTGACCTCCTTGCTGAAGACCAGGGACATCTCAAACAGGAAGAGGTGGCGCTCTCGACCCTTACGGATCAGAGTCTTTGGATCCCAAACCTGGAACGACTCCTGGAGGATGAGCTCGCCCTGGGACTCAATGTTTTCATCAAAACCTGAAGGAAGGAGGGGATGTTGGCATGAAAAAAACATGTTGTTGCCTGATTTATGTTGATGGCGAGTTATAATTTGATTAGAGGTAAACATTCAACAGTAAAGGAGTAAAATCACAGCAACATAAATAACGAATAGAGTGTTTTCATCACCTTCCAGCATAGAGAGGTGCATGGCATCGTTGGCTTTCTTAGGAACACTGAGCATCACCTCGAGGCCGTCCTTGATCTCTCCTTTACCTTCTTCACAGCAAGTCAGCAGCTCCTAAACACACACACACAGACACACACACACACACACACACACACACACACACACACACACACAGCAGAAACCATGACGACAGGAACCGTAGAGATGGCAACCACAGCAGTGTGACGTGGTCAGGGGGGCTACCTTGAGCAGGAGCTGATACTTGGTGATTCTCTGCACAGGCTTGATCAGGTAGGAAGAGATGGAGTTGGCCAGTCGGTGCCTCTGTTGAATTTCCTGTCAACACCCACACAGAGACGTGATGCGATCGCACGCAACCGACGACGACAAATCCAGTTTCTTTTTAATGACCACAGGTGATACTCACATCAAAGTAGTTCCCAGCATGCTCCAGGATGAGCTGGGTGGAGTCAGGTTTGTTCTTACAGTAGTTCACATACATCTGGAACTTATCAGCCTGGAGGAGGAGAGAAAGTGTTTGAAGGTTAAGCATCTTTCATGAAGGTACAGGCATTCAATCATACTTAAAACCTACAACCTGTAAGCTAAATATGTAAAATAATTTTTGCCAAATTCCAGAAACATTAAGGAATTATGCATCTAAATCTCCATTGACACAGTACAAGAACATAACACATACCCATGTGACGAAGCAATGGCCGACATCCTCTGGTAGCTGCTCGTACTTCTCCAACTCTTTAAGAAAGATGCTGACAAAACAAGGAGAGAGAGATGTGAGAAACAGCAAAGTCACAAAAGCTTTATTAGATGAAAAGTGTTTCCAAAATGAAAATTGGATTTTACTTTAATCCAGATCTGATGTGTATCTGATGTGAGACCCTGTGATAGTTGCTTGCAAGGCTGAAAATTTCATTTAAGATAAAGCACAGAGTGACTAAACTCCAAAAAATGTGTTTCTTACTTATGGTGGAATTCATAAAGGTCCTGCATGTTTCCAAAGATGATGTGCTCCTTGTTGATGATTCCTGGAGGAATCTCCTCAACTCCACTGGTCATCTCCCACAGGTAGGTCTGCACCGAGACAAGAAAAAAAAAAAGACAAAGCCAATCAAAAACTTTGACAGGGTTCTGATACATTTTCACATTTTCGTGTGTTGTTGCACAACTTGCACATGAAACAGGTTAACAGTGGTGGGTTGTGAAGCTGAACTCACATCCATGCACTCCCGCAGGTCTCGCACGTAGGCTTTTTCTGTCTGAATCAGCTCTGCCATGATGAACCTAGACACACACACACACAAAAAGACACACACATGCACAATATTAGCAATTGTCATACTGTCCTCATCCACACATTGATATATCACCATGCCGATAGCTCCCTTTCAGCCTGTCTCCTCCGTCCATTTACGCTAATGAATAATGAAAGAGTTACAGGCCATAAAACTTGGCCATAAACCAGCCACGAATGAAGCAAATCACGCTCATGATTTGTGCTGCTCATATAAAATGACACAGTCTCCTTTTCCTGTACACTACATGTAGATCCATTTGTTCTCTAGTGGAGCTTGACTGTTGTGTCTGCAGTTCTCGCGCTGACACAGCAGAGAGGAGGGTGCATGGAGGGGGGAGGTTTAAATCACACAAATCCATTATGTATGTACGTTTACACTGAACGCACTCAGTCTCTTATTCAGAGCCGCTTACAACTATTCAGAAAGTGGAGGTTCAGCACTGACATTGCTGTTGACAAGGACACTGACGAGCACAATGAATGACCCTGGGAACATTTTAGTAACCGCTCGGGCCGCTCTGCTGCGAAATTTGGGCGCAGAGCCAGTCATTTAATTTCTCGTGCTTTGCGGCAATAAAACATTTCCAAGAGGAGGTAAAATGCTGTGAAAATGCTGGCTAGCTACTATTTGTTTAGTTTGAAGGCATAGCACGTAGTGCTCACAAGTGCAGCTTTTTTACAGTTTTATTGGCACAACCTTTTTAATTTACTAAATTATTCTCAAGAAACAATTCTGTTTGGAAAAAGCCATGTCTGATATCTGAAACTGTGACGTTAACAAGGAAGTGGGGACGTACTCCTTTCTGCGCGCCGACTTGCGCTTCTCCTCGTTTAGCTCATGGGCGGCATCCCTCAGCTTGACCTCTGACCCTGGAGCTGTGGCTGGGATGATGTCCAGCTGGAGATCCTTGCTCTGACACAGAGAGAGGCAAAGTAAGAGATTAAGTGATTTCAAGAGACAGACTACAGAAGTGAGAGCATGGATTGGCCGGTGTTCTGCACATGTAAACTCCTGACAAAGCACACGGCCACTTACTGCCTTGTTGGAGTCCGAGGAGATGCCCAGGGCTTTCTCCAGGCTGCAGCGGTACTTGTCCATGCGCAGGGAGAAGTCTCGGTACCGTTTGTCCACAGCCGTCACCCATTTTTTGATCTCGCCGGCGTGACTGTGGCCTTTCTCGCAGAAGCCGTCGGCCAACTGGATCAGCAGCTTCACACGCTCCTTAGTTTGCTGAAGAAAAGGACCAGAGAGAGAGAGTTACATGTATGCACACGGATACGCACATTAACATGATTCTTTGTGTGTGTGTGTGTGTGTGTGTGTGTGTGTGTGTGTGTGTGTGAGCCTAACCTTGGCTGTGATGTGGAAGTCCTCATGCTCCTTCAGCAGTTCCTGTGTGTGGTGGATACTCGAGCCAGTGGAGGTGTGTGTGGACAGGTAAAACTCCCCAGTGTCGTGAATCCACTCCAGAGCCTAAACACACACAAAGGATACAGACAGTGAAATGACATGACAACAGAGAGTGCTACGTGTGTTTACTCTCTGTCTTGTTTCAACCTAAACTGAACTATGTGTTCATGTTTTGTTTTTGTTTTTTTGTACCTGTTTGGCGCTGCGTTCAAACACCACATACTGTTGACACTGGTCCAGCCGTCGTTTCCTCATGGTCCAGAAGTGGAGAACACGATTCTCTCTCTGCAGTAGCTCGTTGAGGATGTCTGAACACGAGAGAATCACAGAAAACACTCAGAATTCAGACATTCAGCAACATAACACGCAGTGTAACTTACACACAGGCAATACGCAACAAGAACCCAGATCTGTTCAAGAGCTTTTCTGCCTTTGGATGTCGGCAAGAGAAGAAGTGCTGAAGACAGAAATAAGTTATCAGTCATGTTCATTAACGTTACAAAAAGTGGTAATTTGTACAGTGGTTAAGTGTCATATAATAACTGATTGATTAATTAATGAATAGTTACTCTGCTGTGATATATTTTGCTGATTTTATAAATTAACAAAAACTACTCTTTACTATCATTCATATGCATTGCTTTTGAAGTAGCATATGCACAACTATCACTGGATGCAGGGCTCCAATTGAGTAGGATATTTTTGCTGGGGTCCCCGGACCCCACTTTAAGAACCACTGACAGAAGAGTTTGGTATCACTCGTTATTACTTATTGTTGTTTTTTTTTTTCCAACCATTTATCTGTAACGTACCTGTTGGGACCTCTCTGCTCGCCTGCCAACTGGTTTTCACTCACTCTCAGTTCAGTTGTTACAGCTGAGGTAAATGCTCAATGCGTTTTCTGACACTCACTTTTAACCTGCTGTTCTGGTGCTTTGACGTGGCTCAGCATCCCAGGCATGTTGACACTGTTCCTGTGCATGTACTTGAGAAAGACATCTGCATTTCTTCTGGCCAGAGTGCATGCCTGATTCAAAGATTAACACACACCTTAATTAGACATGCAACTTGAAACTTTGCTTCGGTTTGATGCCGACTTTGTGTGTGTGTGTGTGTGTGCGTGCTACCTTGAGTAAGGCCTCCTTCTGCTCCAGGTGTTTACTGATCATGGGGGTGACATGGTCTGTTTCACAGTTGGGTCCCAGTTTGTCGGCTCCTCCGCACCAGTCCTCCTCTCTCTTGTACTCCTGCTCCAGGCTCTCCAACACACTGCACACCTGAGCGCACAAACACACTCAGTCAGTTGTCTGAGAAACACTGAATTGTGTTTTTGTGGAATTGAGTGTGGTCTCCTACCTGTTCAGATGTCTTGTAAAAGGCCACAGAGGCGTTGACCAGCTTGAGTCTGTCCTCCATCTTCAGCATGAGCTGCTGCCAGTGGGAGGCCACGCTCTCGGCACAGTCTCTGATCAGGTCCATGTCGTAGTGGTTGGCCTGGAGCAGAGCCTCTGCCTTCTGCTGAACCTGCAGAGCACTCTGGTGGGTTTTCTGTAGAGAAGGCAAAAGGTGGAGAAAGGAGGAGGTTAGAATTACCAACAAATAATGAGCAATTAACAAAATAAAATCCAGCTTCAGACTTTGGACAGAAAACAAAACTGAGGGAGAAACTGATGGGACAAACAAACACTATCTCACCTCAATGGCATGTTGAAACTGTTCATGCTCTCTCTGCAGTTGTTCGGCCTCCTGCAGGGAGCTGGCTGTTATTAGACCAGCGTTTAGCATTGACTCGCCGTTACGAATCCAACCCAGAACCTGGAAAAACAATGGGAGCTGTAATAATGTCGCCAACCTGAGACTTTATTTTGATCAGTTTTTTTTTGTTTTAAGAAAAACTTGCAGATATCCTAGCATACTGTAGTTGCAACATCTTGGCCTGCAGGTGGCGCTACCTGTTTGACTTCAGCCTGCAGGTGTCTCAGCTGGACGCACTGCTCCAGATGCCTGCGGTGCTGCTCAGCGGCTAAGTCCAGCTCTTGCTGTTTTTCATGGAGGAACTCCAGCAGGTCCTGAACTCTCGTGGCCATGTCGACATCCCGGTCACACAGGAGCTCCACCCCTGCGGGACGGACAGACAATCACATTAGCTCTGGATGGATACACACAGCAGACCTGTATCTATGCTAGCTGCATTTCTGTCAAACTTCTGCCATGAATCTTGCAAATGAACTTGAATCACTTTGACCCATTCTAATAACTCCTCTGTGAATAATATCATCAGTATGCTCCGATACACGTGACGTGATGTAACCATTCCTTGTGCGGTTTTAGAGAGCACCTATTAGCATGTGAGATCACAGGTGAGTTATTATGGTTAGCGAGTGGGCGCCTCTCATCACAAACACTGACCGAATCCGACCCAAGACACCTACACACTATCAATATTAAACTAATGTAGCCAACACAGAAATCTGTGCAGCAACAGTGAACATGAGCTGTATCCTGTTTTAACCCTCAGCTGGATGATGACTGATGACTGATGTGGCAGGCAGATGACAGTCAAACATCTCTTCACTTCACCACTTCATACCTCACATGACACTTGAGATGTAATAGATTCTGACAGAGCAGTGTCACAAGAGGGCAGACGCACAACAGCTCATATAACTTAAGACTGAAGTTTGTTCTTTTTAAAACTGCTTTCTGACAATGATTTGTTCTTTTTAAAGCACCGGTGGCTACCATGGATGGCATTGTAACTGCATTACAGAGTGTTGGGGGTGTGTACTCACCAGAGGCCTGGACTTCATTGACGTACTGCAGCAGCTCCTGTCCCTGGTGGATGACATCAAAGGTGAGGTTGTTCATGGTCAGAGCCTTGTCAGCGTGGTGCTGCAGCCGCTGCTCGGCCAGCGTCAGGTCCTCCGTGTCAAAATCATTCATCTGACCCGTCAGCTCCTCGTTCCACGACTCCAGGTCAGAGATGATCTGAGGAAAGGACAAAAAGATTGTATTTGTCAGAGGTCACACACACCTTGAATATTTATGTACAATGCTGTAAGGAAACGGAATTGATTTAAAAACATTTTTTAAACAATACCTATAGTCACTGAAAAGTCATTAAGCTTTCTTGTGGAGGGTGTGATTGTCACAAACTGAGAATGAAGCACTAGAAAACTCAGTTTTGCATGGGGACAATGCATTTGATAACACTTGATATCATACGACACAACATATTGATATCATATGATATCAAAACATCAGGTCTGAATGGAAGATTATTTTCATTTCTTTAGATTCTGCTTTCTGGCCTTGCACCTAGCTCAGGAAAAGTATAATTTCATTTCAGTGGTCTGCTCAAAATGTCTTCGTTTCAACACCAGTCACTTAAACACACACACACTCCCCTCATCCCAAGCAGACTCACGTCAATGGCATCCCTCTCGAAGATGCGGAGCTGCAGGAAGAGCTCCAGTTTGATCTTCCTCTCCTGGAAGAGTTCCTCCATCTGGGCCTGGGCCTCGTCCAGCTGCTGCAGGACGCTCTCGATGTGGTTGATGGAGCTGTTGTGGGGCGTCTTGTTGCTTGAGATGGCCGAGTCCCTGGAACAGAAACACACAATTAAGAAATAAGCTGTGAGAGGCAGAGCAGTGCACTTTAATAAAAACAGCTATAAAGATACTTTCGGGCTTGATGCCAAGTGGACTTAGCTGCTCTTAAAATTGCTGCATAGCTCAGCCTGCAGTGGCTGATTTAGCTGTAATATAGCAAACCAGCAGATTAGAGAAGAATGGCTGATTGAAATTAAACGGGAGGTTATCCGTGAAGGAAAATAACCCAATATAACCTTAAAAATTTTAATTTCAAAACTTAATTTTGGCTTTTTAGGTTGTGATTTAAAAACCTGGTTGATATATATTTAAGTTCCTTTTTTTTTTTTTTTTTTTACTTTAACTAAAAAAACAAATACAAAGTGTTAACCATTCTGCTCTCTTACATCTAAAAGAAACATGGGTTAAAGAAGGAAATAATACCAATGTATAAAACAAGGGTATAAGTGACTATAGATGTGTACTGTGCTAAAATACTGTATCAACAATTATCAACATATAGACACTAGATATTTAGTCATAACTTTCCTAAAACACTTTGACACACTCAAAGATTAGGCAGAAACTTATCCACCTAGTTTGTGTCTACATTTATAATTACATTTTAATTTACGTTATTACACACATCTTTCAAAGTAAGCATCCATCTCTAGCTGTAATATTACTCATGAAATCTAATCTTTAAACCTTTGCTTCCACGGCTTCAGAGTTTGGTAGAGTTTGTTTATTGTCTATTAGAACCAGACCTCTGAGCATGTCATTTTTATTTTTATCCAACATGTCTGTAGAAAATTTCCCTGGAACAAGGTCAGAGGGTTCGAAAACATATGTCTATATTTAGGACAGATTTTTATTTCAGCCTTTACTGTCTCAAAAAAGATGCCATTTGGGACAGCTTCAAAAGTATGAGCAAAAATCTCCTGTTAGACGACATTTTTTTTTTATTATAGCATTTACCTCTAATTCCCATCTATTCTTATATCATAAATATCTCTTGTGTCTGGAGGAATCCTCTCGTAGATACATATCACTTTTATTGAACGGATTTCATTTTGGTATTCCAGGTATTAGATGGTGTTGCTTGTTCATTATTTTATTTTACATGTTTTTTTTCTAAGCCCTGTTTCATATATCTCATATTCATATATATTTTGTGTACATTTTAAATAAATATATTATACAAATGATGATTATATTTTCACATCCAGTGTGAAAGGTGATTTAATGAATGTGTGACAAAGTGTTGCAGCAGAATCGTTTCATCCTAAAAAGACAATCAGAGTAACACTGATCAGCAGCATCGTTCAATACAAACAAAGTACAACACATCATATTGATCATACTGGAGGAGACTAACAGGGTATGGCTGATACATGGATCTTACTCCGGTCCACACAATGTGCACCACAGAGTCTCAAGGGTGCAAAGTGAAACAAGTCGAACAGATTCTGATTCATCAGCCCGACAGACGCACACCTGCATGACGCATGAGCAGTGAACACACAGACGCCAGTGAGGCCTACGAGAGGCGAAATATAAGCAGGCAAAGACAGCGAAGGTCAGACGGATTCTGATTGGCTTCAGGTTGATTAATCGGCGTGACAGATGCACTCCAACAGCCAAATGCACATTCATGAACGCACGTGTGCACACGTACAGTACAGTCACTCTCTCTCTCACACACACACACACACACACACACACACACACACACACACACACACACACACGCAACAGGTGTGTAGAGTTACAGTTGCCTCCTGGGCAGACTGTCACACAATTAGACACGCGCTTATAAAAGCAGACTTATGTAAGAATTCACAGTGGAGCCAATACACCAGGGAGAGAGAGGGATGGAGAGAAAGAGGAAAACAGAGAAAGAGAGAAGGAGAGAAAAAAAAGGGGGGGCGGATGAAGAAGGAGGAAGAAGAGGGACTGGAACATCCTCTGTTTAAAAATAGAGTTGGAGAATGAGGGTCAACTGCATCCACCTCTCCAACACCTTCTCCCATCCTCTCAGTTTTCTGTTTTCTGGTTTTCAAGCATCTCATTTCTGTCTTTTCAAAATTACACTGACAGACTGTTTCATTGCATATATTTAGCTCTTTTCACTGTTTACACATTAAATCCAAATCTGTGCATGTCTTAAACACCCTGCCAAAGCTCTATTCAATATCAATATTCAGTGACACAAAGACTAAAAGTTGATTAAGCAAGCAAAAAAGTTTTTTTATTTACATTTTTTCTCCACTAATTTGTTCAGAGTTACTACTAATCTTCTGCTGGCCACAACATGAGCACTGGTATCTGGCTTTCTGTCGCTGCTGCTGGCCTCTTTCGTTACTTGTAGTTTAGATGATATAAATGATCAGTTTGGGTCGGTTTGTTGGTTTTTACTCGATGGTGTCTAGATTTGCAGATGGCTTCAGGCTGCCTTCAGAGTCTCAATACAGCTGAAATTGAACCTGGTTTCACATCACTGTTAGAGGGGGAATACCAGTTTAAGCGTTTCATGTTTACTTCTTTGTAGTTTTTTGATTTTGCTGCAGAGTTAAAAAAAAAATACAGACTGTTACCGCACATAGAAGAAGAATGTGTCGACTGTGAAAACAGAAATATAGCTGAAGAGTGACCTCGGGAGCTTGATTAAAAGTACAAAATAAGTAATCTCAATAGACTTCACTCTATATGCCTCTCATTTGCTTTTGACAGAAAACCACTCCTTAATGCTTTGCTCTGGTTTAATCGTTAGTAAGGTGTATTACTCTTTACCTGAGCTGCTGGATGAGATCCTCTCCCTCCTTGATGACGTTGACGGTGACCTGCAGCGTGGTCTGCTGCTGCTGGCCGAAGCGTTTGATCAGATCTTGGACGGCCTCCACAGACTCTGCGTAAACGTCATCCAGCAGCTCCTTCTGAAGCTCCTCCAGCCATGTCCAGAGCTACAGGGGGACAGGTATTAGAATTTTTTATTTATTTTTTTTAACTTCAATCAGTTGACAGCACAGAGTGTTCCTGCGCCATGCTATGATCGTTTCTGTAAGTGTCATACATATTTTATTTAGGTAGGCTTGTGTGAAATCTCATTTTTATCATTTAGAAAAATGCAGTACACCGTCGTCGTTTGATGGACTGTGCACTGAAGCCAACACTAGACTGCACCTCTCTGTCTGGACACAGAATAAACACAAAAATCACACTGTGGCTGCACCGTAACACGTAAACAACCAGTTACATGCATTTTCCATTGCTTTCATATTTACGAAAGATGTTTATTGATGGTCCACTGACTTCAATCAATTCTTAATCCCTCGCCTAAAACTTTAGTACAAGCCAACACTTGACACTTGACCTTTACCTTCACCTTAACCTAATCCTAAATCTAATCATACATTTTCCTCTTTTAAAAGGTGAGAACTTTAGGCAAATGTTCTCAGTTTTAATAAGTGTCCATGTCTATGTGACTGGAAGAAAATCAAACAAAACACATATTCCATTTTATCTGGTTATTATTTCCCTCTTGCTCAGAGAGCTCTGTGAAAGCTCTCATCCACACAAACACACAGCCCACCATCCACTTCAGCATTATGTCATCCTCCCTGCCTACCTCTTTGACGTGCGTGTGGAAGGCGACAGACATGTCCAGCAGGACTTTGCGCTGCTCCACGCGGCGAACAAAGTCTTGGATTCTGTCTTCGAGCTGGTGGGCGGCCTGGTAAATCTCCTCTGGGTCACACTCTCCCGTCTGGGCCAGCTGCTCGGCCGCCTCCAGCAGCTTGTCTGCATTGGTGTACGTGTTCTACACCGAGGACGGGGGACAAAGACAGAGATGGATTGGCCCAGGAAGACAATGTAATGCAAGCAAAAATATATTATATTTTGAGGATGGGCAGAGAGACACAGCAGAGGCACGGAGAAAATGAAAACAGGATATGCAGAAGACACAAACACTGATAGAGTCGGTGATAGCAGAGCTGAGCAGAGATAAATACTGAGAGGAAATAGAGAGAGTGTGGGTGAAGGTGATATAAAGAGGAAGAGAAAGATTCTGCAGAAACAAATGTTATATTAAAGGTGGGATATCAAAAGGCTGATATTAATATTTTCTGCTGACATTCTGGGCAAGTATTCTATACACAGCTCTGGAGGAAGTTGTCAGATTTTCTTTTAGTTAAGGCTTAAGCTTAAAGTAGCAATAATGCAATATAAGAGCACTTCATTAGAAGTAAAGTTATATATGATATTATTGGAATGTTATTACTGATGCATTAATATGTAGGTACCGATTTACTGTTGCAGCTGGTGGAGGTGAAGCTGAACCATTTTATATGTTGTTGAGCAGTTTAATCTCTGACAGTGCATTACATTTTATGTGCCCGTCATATGTTTTGTATGTAAATTCGTAATCTGTAAAATAACTAGTAACTAAAACTATCAAATAAATGTAGCAGAAAAAGAGTAAAATAATTCCCTCTGAATTGTCGTGGTAGGAGTTGCAGCTAACACAGCCTTTAGACCATAATGTAAATGTAAAAGGTCATGTGGTGAGCTGCCTGGCATTTCAGGCAGGTTTTGGGGAAACAGCTCGCAAGCCTGTGTAACTTTATCTTAAAAGCAGCTACTACAGCTACATGTGACATTTATGGAATAATTTAATGTTAAAACAGCAGCACAAATAGAGAATAAAGAGTCATAAAGTGAACTACTCAGCAATGTCTATCTAATATGCTAACATCATGAAACATTAGCTAATAAGTTTTGGCTAGTTCTTTAGCTAACATTAGCTAACACTAGCCACGAGCTATCAGACCATGAAAGCAGAAAAAGCCCCTTGTGTTTATTGAACTGAACAAGGCCGCATTTTACTGCTAATGAATACAACTTTTCATTTATAAGAGGACAAATGTCTTATTTCTTCCTTCAAAAGTTACACAGCCTTGCTTTGAAATATAATTGCCTAAAAACATCATGCTACTCCACAATTAACTGAATTGATAAAATAGGGAAAACACAAACTCGCTTAAAATTTTAAGATTTTAAAATTGAATAAAAAAAAACACATACTGATATTTGTCTGATATTATAGAATGATAGTAAACCACTATAAACAGCGTGGCCCTAACAGAGAGTGACAGAAATAGAAATGGAACTGATCTACCTGCGCCACTTCCTCAAAGTCTTCATGTCGTTTCTGCAGAGCTCGGGCTCGGTGCAGGGACTTTCCCACACCTGTGTGTTTGCTGAGGAAGGCCTCACCGTGGTTTTCTATCCAGTCCAGCACCTATGCAGCGAGACCACCGGTCCACAAAGTTAGACACACACTTGAAAACAGGCAGCCACAAGGGGGCACTCTGATAGTGGCAGTTGAGCCACAAGTGATAATCAAAAGAGTGTTAAAGAGGAGGAGGAATGACCGAAACAATGATCAGTATTACAGGAGGTGTTGCACTGAGCCTTTCTCCTCACACTCCTCTCCCTTCTCTTAGTCCTTCACAGCATTAATAGATGAACAGCATCTGCATGGACATATGACCCAATTCAATTGCCATAGCAACAGTTGCCATGGCAACATTCTTAGGAATGCCCAGGATTTTTGGACAGTAAGCAACTGTATTATCATATTGGACCATTTGATTATGGCATGCTCATTATGCTTGTTTTCAGGCCTTTATTATGCAGAGAACATTTACATTTCAGGCATTTATCCAGTGTTCCTTTCCACAGGAAGGCATGATGAGTGCAGACGTAAGGTTCCAGCAACTTGCTCAAGGACATTTTGATAGGAAACATGGCTGCTGCTGGGATCAAACCCTCTATTAAGAGTACAATCCTTCTACCCAGTAAGCTACCCTGCTATTTTCAAATTACTGTCTGACCCTCTCATGTTATGCTGAAAAAACCTGGCAGCAGTTTGGTCCTTGAATTATCACGCGTTTGAACAAATGTGTGCATGCATATAAACAAAAACATATACACAGTATTTGTGTGTGTGTGTTTGTGTGTGTGTGTGTGTGTGTGTGTGCGCGCGTGTGTGTGTGCGCGTGTACCTGTTTAACGTCCTGCTGAAAGACGCAGAGCTGAAGACGTTGGTGCAGCCGCACTTTGCGGTGCTGCCAGATGTTTTCCAGCTGTCTCTGGTGGTGAAGCACCTCGTGGATGATGTCCAGGACGTGGTGCACCGCTTTTGAGTAGTTTGCTGATGCTGTCAGTGAATCAGCGCTGCCTGGGGTCAAAGGTCGCTGTAATTTGTCCAACAGGGCTTTGCCATCTTGGCTCACCTGAGGTTAGAAAATTGATTGCAATACACAGAGATGAGAGGTATGAATTTGACTTAAGCTGCAACAGCTGCAAGAAATAGTGAGGAATACACTCAGAGGTGATATCTTGCACCGTGCAGTAATACTGTTAGCGTAAAAGTAGTCATTTATTTTAAATTAAATTTGTTGTACTGTGCAGAATTTGACTGGAAAAAGCTTTTATTTTGACGATGCAAAATGAAGATGCATTTGTCAGAGACTGTGAAAGGAAACTTAATTTTAAAAGTTTATTTTCCATTAACAGAGAGAAGTTGTGTGTGAATTATATTCTAATAACACAGTAAATGTCACTGCAGTGTTTTGAAACTTAAGTAACAAGGACATTATTGCAAATGTTTCAAATGTTGAACTCAAGTTCTGTCATGAATTTAAAGGCATTGCTGCAGATCCCAATGCTATGGACACATGCTGACTTCATTCATTTTGCATATTTTATATCTATATAGGTATTTAGTGTGATGTTACCTCAGAGTAAGCAGCAGTGATGTGTTCGTACAGGCCTTGGTGATGGTGAATAGCGTCTTCGAGGTCCTGCAGCTCAGATGGCAAATCCACCTCACCGCACGCTTTACACCACGAGTCCACGTTACTCATGTACTGCCGGGGGAAGAACCGCACACTCACATTAACACAAACTGTTCCTCGGATATAAAGCATTTCACATAGACGCATCATGAGACGGTGGTGATGTATACATCCTTGTGCTCTTCCCAGGAGTCACATGTTAGTCAGGCATACCTCGACGTGCATGAATTCGCCTAAGGGAGCATTTTCTTTACTATTCCTGGACTTAAACATACAGGAATGTCTTTGCATGTGGGTATGAGCTCTCTTAAGACTTTTCAGAGGAATTATCTACGGCTGAATGTGCTGTTTATTGGCCTTTGGTGACTTCCAAGAACTGTCTCTACCCCCCCCGTGGGAGGGAAGGGAAACAAAAACAATCAGTGAGTCTAATCTCAAAGAAATATCAAAAAGTCGAAGTGATTTCCATCTCATTATTGCCTTTTAAACATCTTTCCCATGATAGCTGGAATGAGATACAGGAGTAGAACAAAGCTTTAAAACGAGCTTCTCTGTATGTGTAGAAAAGAAAGGGTTGGGGTGAAACCTCTGGAAAAAAAAGAAAAAAGAAAAAAAAAAAAGAAGCTGTTCCTATTTCGGCTCACAAGCATGAAAGGCTGGTCTGATGACGGCAATATTCCAGGTCGGAAAAGTCGTACCACCCATGTTCCCTCGTTGGGATTCTGCTTGTGTGCTTTTTCAGCCCATGAATCATTCCATAGTGGTCCGACTAATGAGCACAGACAGGAATAAACAGCAGATAACAAATGCTTTACTTACATTGTGCATATGTTTATGTAAATATATGTTAATGCAATGCACATGTGAGGCTTTTATAGATTTAATGAAGCCAAATGGGTATTTTACAACCCAGAAAGGGTGTGCCATGTGTGTCCGTGTGCATCCATAAGCACAGTGAAGGTCAACACCTCAGCGGGTTCCAAAGCTACATCACTGTGGGTTTTACCGAGTCCAGTTCCCACCAAGCCCTGACGTGGGAAATCTAATCTCAATGTCAAATCAATATAAGAGCTGAGTGAGTTTTGTTTAATTAGTAAAACTAAACTACAGGTGAAATATTCCAGAGCAGTTACAAAGTTTAGATTAGTTTCATTGTTCTTAAATATGAGATAAAACACAACAATGTCTGAAAAGAGGACAGTTTGTTTCTGCAGCTCTGTGCATGAAACTGTTGACTGGGATTGATTTTCTATGAGATTTAATATGGTTAATAATAATAATAATAATAAAAAGATACTACAGTCCCTTTGCATATGTATAACACATCATCATGACTTCAAAATAAAAGTCCTTGTCATATTTGATTGGAAATTCTTGATATATTCACTAGAAACCAAACGTCTGTGTAGCGCCAAAAAGACTGGGAGATGATTCATCAGCATAAATTTTGATTATCTAATAATTGTTAAAGTCATTTCCATCCATCCAACATTTTTCAGCTCCTCCTGGTAGATCCTAACACGTGTCCTGTCTGTTTTAGTCATTTTTAAAGGGAAAATGCCAAAAACATTTCCTGGGTCCAGCCTCTCCAGTGAGAAGATTTCCTGCACTTCTCTGTCTTATATGTTAGTAAACTGAAAATAAGCAATGCAAGCAATTTAAAAATGCCACTTTGGGCTCTTGATGGACATTCTCTGATAGTTAAGGAATGAAACGGTTCATCTGCTGAATATGTGCTCAATTCATAATTATAATAATCTTCAGTTGCAGCCTTACATCTGTGTTGGCACATTTGTGTTGAACCCACCTGGTCACATTTCTGGTGGAAGCTAGCGGACATCTCCAGCAGCGTGCTGCGTTCATCCAGTGCTGCAGCGAAGGCCTTCCACTCCTGCTCCAGCTGGCCTGAGATCTGCTTGATCTGCTGGGAGGCGTAGTGACCCGACTCCAGCAGCCGGTTACCAACTGACATGATGCGGTTGATATTGACGTACACATTCTGCACAGCAGGAGACAGAGAAGAAGAAGGGAGTGAGAAGGGATTCAAAAAGAGGAGTTGTAGAAGAAGAAATATCAGACAGAGGAGGTGATAGGTTCGAGGAAAAGGATGAAACTGAGCTCTGTAAAAGCAAAAGAGGAGGAGGGAGTGAGGCGAGGGGCTATCAGGCTTTCGCACTCTCATCCACTGACACTAACACAACAGTTTCATAATGGTTATGTAAGGCTGGCTGTAGATAAAGAATAGGATTACTTAATACCTGGTTGTGCTGCTGCTAACACGCAGAAAGCAGAGGCAGCTCTAAACACCCAAACACAGTACTGGAGGTTGACGCTAAGTGCAGTAACCGTATGATAATACAGTGCAGGGCATGAACTTGATCGTCCTAGTGGACTGAAAAGCATTACCACCATGCGCGTGTGTCTGTCTTACCATGCAGTTCATAGCGAAGTGGTTGTGCTGGGTTTGCAGCTCTATAGCGTGGGGGTGGTTGTTGCCGATCTCTGTGTAGCCTGCCAGGAACAAACCCTTGTTGTGCATGATCCAGTCAAACATCTGAGGCATGGGGATGACGGAACAGACAGACATACAGACACACAGAGAAAGGTTAGCGGTTAGCCAGCCAAATGAAAACATGTACACACAAGGTACGGGTGCGCCATTAACTTTCACAGATCATTGCATGAGCAGGTAAAAACAAACAGCTGGCACTTAGCCGTGTGGATAGACCCCAGTGTGTTTGTGCACTGCTGCAGTGTGCTCATAGTTGTCATCTTTCCAGGCCAGAATACAGAGAAATGGACTGCCTCTGTTAAGAGTATCCTCTCAGGCTCTCCTAGAGAACAACTAGTGGCCTATGGTGTCCTAGCAACAAGCTCCTACTACTGCAGTGTATCCAAGACTGCAGCTCTCTCTGTTGCTGCAACCTGCTATTTTATTCTACTCACTCAAACATGGATCTCTGAATTTTTCTCCCTGCCTCCTTCTACTTTGTGCTGCAGCTGTCATCACCTGAGCTGCGTGGCAGCCAGGCTAGGTGTAGCTGAATATGTTATCCCCCACTTAAGGATGTGGGGGAGGGTAAAGCTATTTAGTTTTTATCTCACGTTTTATTTGTGAAATTAAGTTTAAGCCACCGTTCAAGGGCCAAAATAAAAAGGACATGAATTCATACAGAGCATAAATCAATGCTTCTCTGTGGGTGTAATTATGTTTTTGTTTCTATCCGCAGTTGTGTGCCCTTCAGTGATCACCCACTGTGGTTATAGATTACCACTACATCACTGCTCACTCTGAGTGACAACCCCCGCTCCCCCCCGTCCACCGACCTTCTCTGCGTCCTGTTCGAACAGGCGGAGCTGGAAGCACTGGTCCAGCTGGAGCTTGCGGACATGCCAGGCCTGGTGGAGGTGCTGTCGCGTGGAGTGCAGCTTGTCCAGCAGCTGGGTGATCCGCGGCAAAAGGCCCTGGGTGTCGGCGTTGCAGACCCCGCCGCTGCTACTGCTGCTGCCGCCGCTGCCACCGCTGCCGTTACGGTTGGAGAAGGACTCGCTGCTCTGGATGCGCTGCAGCAACCTGGAGGTGGATTAAATATGTGGTTTAATGGCTGGGCTGCATTACTCAAGTCTGTGCTCTAGTTTCTTTAAGAGCAAAGTTTTGCCTTGTTTTGTGTGTGTGTAATATGTCAAATGAGAGACAGCACAGATAGATATCACATCAGCACAAGTGAGATACAATAAATAACCATCACATTCACATTTGCAGGGACTGGATTCTTGTGCACTCATTATGTTTAGATTCATGCGTGATGAGCATGTGACTTGAGGGAGCAAACACTGCCATTAATCTTTTTTTTTTCTTTTAATTTTACATGATCATATTTTGTAGTTTTTAGACTGTTAGTTTCATACATGTGAATGAACAGTTTTTCTGTGTGTTGTCTGCACATCAGCTCGCCTCGAACTGCCCCTTGATGTGACGAATAAAAGTATTCTGATCTGAATTGAATTAACATTTAAACTTTAAATTGACATTTCCAGTGAGTGCACCAAAGGAATAATTTGCATTAAAAAAAAACACAAAAGTCTATAAGCAAGTGAAAATAAAACATGCAACGGGCTGCACAGCAACAGAGATGCTAAAGGAAAGAAGGGATAAATGCTACTTTTTGATACGACCTAGCAGATAGGGAAACATTAGCAAGAAGGTGGTGTAAGTTTCCGGCCTTTCCTCTACTCGTCATCAGGCATCATTTCAGCAACAAAGAAAAGCTCACACTGTCTGCTCACCTCTGTCCTTCGGTGTCCAGCTCCTCTATCGGGGCTTTTATGACTTTCTTCTTCAGTGTGGCATGCTCTTCTATCATCCTCCTGGCTCCCTCCAGGTCTTGGGGAAAATCTTTCCTTGACACAGTTTCCTGCATCTCTTCTAGTCGGGCCAGCATCTGGGTGGCGTGACCGGAGAACTCCTCAAACGCCACACGCACCTGGACAAAAACACAGCAAAAACATCTGAGTGACGGCCAGTAAGTCAGCATCTAAAAAGCAGATAACTATGACTATAATTATTTTGTTCTCTAGTTCTCATTAGTCCTTTTTTTTTTCTTCTTTTTTTTTTTTTTTTTTACAAATTCAGCCTCTTAGTTTCCCGTCTTGTTCTCTGCTTATTGATTGCCGCTACTGTGCATCTTAATGTTGTCGAGGATTTCAGGAATTTCAGGATAGATTTACAGATCAGGCAGACAGCCGTGACTGACATGATGGGTGGGCTATCTGACCTCTATCCACTCTTCGTGGTTGTAGTCCAGACTGCCATCGAAGTCCGCCGTCAGCTGGGAGGGGTCTACGACCTTTGTCAGGCCCTCTAATGACACCATGGTGGTCTGAAGAAAGAAAGGTGAAAATATTAAAAGAGAGGAAAAGGGAGGGCGCCCCAGTAGCTCACCTGGTAGAGCTCATAACATCAAGGCTTTAGTCCTAACCACAGCTGGTTTGAATCCAGCCCGGGGCCCTTTGCTGCCTCTCATCTGCTCTCCCTCCCTGACCCTCCTGTCTCTCTCTCACTGCAGTTAAAGGTGCAAAAAAAAAAAAAAAAACGCCTGAAAAAATAACTTACAAAAAAAAAAAGGAGAGGAAGGAATTGAAGCAGATTTAAGTTAATTTCACTCAGTTCAGCGCAAAATTCCCCCCACCCACTGTGTTTATTTGCTTTCTTGTGCTGTTGAAAATGTTATTTAGAGAAGACATGACCAACCCCGTAGTTCCCAAAAACTAGCAACACAGATTTTGAGTTGCAGAGATCATGTAACTGATCACTTAATACATCAATGAAATGACTTAAGCACATTTTATCCTCTTCATCCGGACAATTCAGCTCAACTATAAAAAAAACAACAACAAAAAAAACAAACTGTAATGTACAATAAAAAAATGTTGTGCTGTCTTTTGTGGCTTGCAAAGCCAGACACCTCAAAAACCTTGGCACAGTTTCTCTTTGATTGTCCTTCACATTAGTGAAATGAAAATAAAAATCCCCTCCACACAACAACTGCATATTACAATATCAACTTCAGAGATACAGTGAGGAAATGTCTCCCTGTTTGGTTTCAGTGCCTCTGTGTTTCTGCTAAGCCACCTCCGCACAACACCCCCACACACATGTCCAGAGAGGGATGGAGACAGAACGATAGCTATATCGCTTTGTGTAGGCCAAACAATGCAGAGACACACTGTTGTCCTTGGGTAAAAAAGCACTGTGGCTCTTGCCAGGGGAGAATACTGATACCACGTTGTTCGCTATTGTTGTTCAAGTTAATTGATTTGTACTCTGTTGAATGGTGCGAGAGTGAGAGAGAGAGACAGAATTTGTCAGGGTGGTTTGGGCAACGTTTGGCTCCCACAGAACCGCGCAATTCATCAACAATCAAAAATCGAGGTTGCAGTCGGCTCGCTGCGCTGCGGCTCACTGCTTCCTTTCTTTCCTTCTCAATTCAACAGGAAGGAAGGAGGAGAGGAAGAAGAGAGACACGTCCGACCTCCGGTTTTCATTTTTACAAAGCGTGGAGAGAATCCTTGATGCACATGCAGAGACAAACACACACACACACACACACACACACTTGCAGCAGTAGCACTCAATAAAGTACATGCTGAGAGCTGATTGGCGGTGTGATTGCTGGACGCAGCGGATCAGTTTATTCAGCCATGGAACATTTTGCACACACGCACAAGCGTTCAGTGCAAGTGTAGCCCTGGCAACAAGTCCTGTGTCAAATTTACTTAAAGCAAAAGCAAGATGAAAACTTTCTGTTCACACAACCTTAAGAAATCTTCAAAAATACACAAGGTGCGTGTACAGCATGTATGAGGTCAGGCAGTGATGCATGAGGACAGACACACATACAAACGCTCATGCAATGTATCCGATCAATGGCTGTGTGGAAAGGCAGGGTAGCTGGTGATAATCGTAGCCCGCCCCGTGGCATCTGGTTATTCTTCCTACCAATTAATCAATACGGTGTCATCAGACTACAGTGGAACTATGTGTGTATGAGCATGTGAGCAATCAGAGCAATTTCCACAACAGAGTGTTCACTCACACAGCTATAGTCAGAGGCCAAAGGAGAAAACATAAACTCAGAGCATCTGAAACATACTGTACAGAAAAGGCCTGTACCAGTGGTTTATGACAGCGCTCACACAAACGCACGCTTCACTACTGTGGACGAGAAACTGATCATTGTCATAGTAATCTAGATTCTTTAATGAGAGATCAAACAGGAGGGTGTGGAACTGGTATCTAGTCGTCATTAGACGGCATTTATGAAAAAGGCTTCAAATCACACGGAGGATTCTTTGCTCAGCAGAAATCACGCACTGTTTTACGTGAGCACATTACTGCGCATTTTCGTCCCGGTTTATAACTATGAAACAGCCAGAGCGTAAAAATCAGCCTGTTCTTCTGAATACATCATTAAATTAGCTGTGAAAAGGCGTTCTAACGCTTGACTGACAGCGTCACAAACACTCGTCCTCGTGATCCTCGCCGCATGCCCCTTTTTTTTTTGGGTTGAGTGTGATGAAATTTCTCCTGTGGTAGACAGCTGGCTGGTGATGTACACATCCGAAAGCCGCGGGGAGAGGGAAAATAATGAAATGTGCCGACAATGAGCAGCCCCGGGGGGGGGGGGGCACAGCGGCCGTTTTCACGGCTCAGCTGACGGCAAGTTGAGGGAAAATTGTTGACTTTTTTTTTTTCTTTCTTTCTTTCTTTCTTTTTTTTTTTTCTATTTATACCACTTCAAAATGCCAAATATAAAAATGGGACACTTAATTTCTCCATGTCTGCGAGCATTTTTAAATGTATTACAGCATGCTAAAAATGTATTCAGCCTGTCCTTGAGCAGCATATAATTACATAATAACAGTCAAACATCAGTTCTTTGGTATGCAGCTTTGACTATAAAGCATCAAGTGTTGCTCCTGTCCATGTTTGCAACTTTCAGGTGAAGGCAGCCGATAAATTCAAAGTGTAGATGATATTTGTTATTGTAACAAATGCACCACAGCATAGGGGAGGACCTGAAGGTTTTCCCTCCATCTCACCTCGAATTCGAACTTGGAGCTGCCGAAGTTGGTCCTCTGCTTCTGCCAGAAGTTGTCTGGTTTGATGATGAGGGCGACGTGGATGCAGGACGGAAACGACTCCTGCAGGATCTTCAGCAGAGGCTTGATGCTGTCCCACTTGGAGCCGCGCATATCAACGATGACCGTGAAGCCATGTTTACACACCTCCTCGCTGGGAATGGAGAGGGATCGAGGTCAGCGAGAGTGGGAGGAATTAAAGAGAAGAGAAGAGAGGAGAGGAGGAGGAGGAGGAGGGGAGGGAGGGAGGAGAGAGAGAGAGAGAGAGAGGAGACAGATGACAGGCGTGGGAAAGGATGAGAGAGGGATGATGGAGAGAAAAGAGAGAGAGAGTAGGGCGATACAGATGGAAAAAAAGGGGGAAAAAAAGAGGGAGAGAAAGAAAAACAATCAAAAACAGTGAGATGACGCATTTTCTATACTGTGAGAAGCCTACGCAGCAAACACACCCACCCACGCACCCACACACACACCCACACAGAAACCTGCGACGAATGACTCACGAATGTGTGCATAAAATAAAAATACAAATCAGCACATTTGTGTATCAGCAACCTCATGTCCCTGTGGTGCTCTGCTCTGGCCGACATCATTATCACATAACACACACACACACACACTCACACACACACACACAAAATGAGATACACTGACACACCTGAAACTAAAATCCGCCAGCTTTATAAAAGATCTAAAAAATTATTATTCGTCTTCACGATTCGAGAACCATTTCGCCGTCAGTTTGGCTTCATCCGTCGAATCTTTCCCACCAAAAAACTACTTCTTTAATCCACAACTCTGAACCGCTTCTTTACCTTCTAATAATTTCACACATCAGAAAGATACAGAATATCTTTTGTTAACCATCATTACACATATTATTTTAACATCCTTCTATCACTGCATCTCCAAATACCTCCATCCTTTTCCAAACCTTTCCCTCTCTCTCTGTAACAGCCAGCCAGTGTGCAGCAGTGTGCAGATGTTGCCTTTCCCAAAATAGAACACCTTTGCTCACAAAAAACCACAGAGTTGAGAGAGATTGAAATATGCAAAACGTGACATGATGACAGTGAGGACTTGAAAGCCTACGGGATATGAAGAAGTAAAAAAATAAAAATAATTTTAAAAAAAAGCATACAGAGACAATGTGATGACAGACTTGGAAGGAGATGAGAGTAGATGGGGAGAGGATGGATTGAGATGAGATGGAGGGAGGAGGCGGGAGGCAGGATTACAGGAAAATAGAGAGATGGAGAGGAGAGATGTTTTACCTGCGAGGTGAGGAGCTACTCGTCCACAGTAACTGCTGCTGCTGCTGCTGCACTGCTTCAGCTACTGCGACACTTTGTTTTGCTTTCACACACACACACACACCACACACACTTGCTCGCTTGCTCCCTCGCTCGCTCACACACACACCTCCTCACACATGCGCTCTCTGTCTCTGTCAGTTTTAATCCACCCTCCCTCCCTCTCCCTCTCTCCCTCCCTCTCTCTCCACTGGTTTCTCTCTGATCCTTCCTTCCATCATTTGTTTTCTGTTATACATCCCTCTCTCAGCTCAGGCTTTCCCCCTCCATCTCGGCATCTCACTATGTCTTGAAACTGATTTTTTGGCAGCGAAAAAGCTGCAGCAACCTAACTGGTCTTGAATTATTTCTCTCCCCCATTCCTCGCTGGCCCCTCACATGCTCATCTCAGCTCCCTCACGTGTTCGCTTACAGAGCCTCATCCACTTGCTCTGGGTGTTTGTTCATTTCAAGACATTGCTTATCCTTCGCTCTTAAAAACATGACAACTCTCACACACACACACACACACACACACGTACTGTGCTCACACACACATCATAGTACAAATGTAATGAATGCACAACCTGGGGATGCCGGCGAGGTAGGCGATCAGTCTTCTCAGGTCGTCCGTTCGTATTCTGTCATGGTTGCTGCGTGATGGAAACGTTAACACTGGACCACCGCGCCTGTCTCTGCCACCTGAGGCGATACACACACACACACACACACAGAGACAGACACAAACACACACAGAGCGTTTGATTAGAAACATGAAAGAAAATACAAGTGTGTATTTATATCTACTTTGGTAGCAACGTAGTAATACACTGCAATTAAGATCTAACAATTCCCAGCGTCCTATTAAACAGGTAACGTTGGAAAGCTGTTTGACATGAGTGTTATATTTGTTTCACCAAATCAGCAAGAATCTGACTGGAGTATAAAAAGGTATTATCGTAGCAAATTAGCTAATCCAATAAATGAGTGAAAGGCTTGACAAATATGAAATGCTGAGCCTGCTAAATTCATCGCCGTTGGCAACACACGTACAATAGATTTGATTTACTATTTTCTCTGCAGGAAACCCAAAATGAATGGGGAGCAGGCTAATAATACAAGGCAGACACTCTATAACTATAACACAGAATATCTAAAATCAGCGGAGACAGGAATGATTCAATTCACAAAGTCGTCCACAATGCAACAACACACATCTGGAGCTTTACTGCAGGTTGTGTCCACCTACGTGTTTCTGTTCGTACAAGTTCTGTGTATCAGAAGCTGCATTTTCTCCTGTTAACACTTAAGTGTTTCTGTTAACAAGCTAAGAGCCTGAAATCCTCAGGTTTTATCTTTGATCCGTGCTCAGGTCTGAACACAACGGAAACAGGAGTCTATGGCCATGCCAGCAGCTGACAGGCTAAATGCAAATGTTAGCATGACAACATGCTCACAGCGACAATGCTAACATGCTGATGTATAGCAGGTATAACGTTTACCGTTTCACTGTTTTAGTTTGGCGTGTTGCATGCTAATGTTTGCGGAGTAAGCGCAGCTGAGGCTGATGGGAATGTTGCTGGGTTTTTTTTTTTTTAATATCAATAGAAACTTTCATGGCAATCCATCAAATTGTCGACGAGACATTTCACGACACCACTACAACCACAAACATAAGCCTCGTGATGGCGCTGGGGGAAAAGTCAGGGGGTCTCTAAAGCCAGTGGGATACATCATCTGAGGACACTGAACATCTTCACAAAGTCTTGTGCCAATCTATCAGGCAGATGTTGAGATAATTCACTAGATAAGTAAATGTATTATCACAGTCAGTAGGATTCATCCTCCAGGGATCATCAATGTCGGCACAAAATTTAATGTGTATCTGTCGAATAGTTGCCGAGATATTTCAGTTTGGACTGAGCATGGCTAAAATATATAAATATTTATATTCAAATTTAAATTTAAATTTACTCATTCCAAACACATGCCGGCTAAGTGAATGGTTGCTGTTTGCCTTAACCTTGTATCATGTGCAATTTTTGCATATTTGACATTTTGCATGTTTACAATATTTCTACATTCAAGAGAATCCCAGCCCGAATCCAACCGTATGAATATTATTTTGTCATTCTAACTGGTAGTTGGGTAACATTTACTATTTACAGTACACAGTCATGAGACTGACTTACAAATATCTGGTACTATAATAATGATATTTTTGCTCTAAAAGCCCCTGACCAGTTGCAGAAGCAGAGAGCAGCTTCACTCACATGGGAACTTGTAAACACAGGCTGACTGCGCTCAGCCCACAAATTAGTGAGTTCAGTCGGGTTGTTGTGCGCCCGTAGGCTCAACCCGGCTGCTCAGAGGAGAAAATCAAACGCTCACGTGGCAAGCAGGCAAACATGAGTGAGGACGAACATGGCCGATTTATTAAGGGACCAGATCTGGGATAATAGGCTTAGCTCATTTACCCTCCTTTTCACCAGCGGTTCCTCCTCTGCCTCCCTCCCTCCTTCATTTCAAAGCCAATTATTCCACCAGTGACTACTATGGGATGCGGTAGCTGACAGTAAGTCATCTCCATAGTAACGCCGCTCCGTCTCTCCCTCTCTCAATTTCTGTCTGTTTGTCTGAGTCATCGTCCTCATCATTGTGTTTCTGCCTGTGACCTTTGCTGCACACACAAGGAGACCAAAGAAGAGTGTGCATATGGCACACGCGCACACACACATTACACTTTGTTATTCCATTTGGCCCGGCTGCGACCCACTGTATGAAGGTTTTTCCAATGCATCTGCCTGCACATAGATACATGTGATGATAATACACACTGTCACACACACACACACGCGCGCGCGTGCGCACACACTTGCACAAGCTGAATAATGTTTTTGTGTGTTGTACAAATAATCCTGCTGGATGTTCTTGGCAGTCTATATCTCCAGCTCGGCCTCCTGTGAGTTTTCCCTGGCACGACTCAAGCGTGTGTGTGTGTGTGTGTGTGTGTGTGTGTGTGTGTGTGTGTGTGTGTGTGAGTGTGAGTGTCAGTGTGTGTCGGACATGGTTGAGCTTTACTTGGAGGGAGCAAAGACACAGGCAGCTGTAGCTCTCTACTCTGATACTGACTAAACAATGGAAGGCTGTGTGTGTGTGTGTGTGTGTGTGTGTGTGTGTTTGTGTGTGTGTGTGTGTGTGTGTGTGTATGTATGAGTGTGAGGAAGGGTCCAGGGTTAAGTGTCTAGGCCTCAGTGTGACCCTGTGAGTCACGGCTTATTATGATGACCACTTTGTCTTTGTGTGTGTGTGTGTATGTGTGTGTGTGTGCCTGTGCATGTGACAGACTGAGAGAGGAAGGTGCTACATACAAAGATATGTGTACAGTTCAGTACCTGGGAGCTGTGTGTCCATGTAAACTAAAGACTCTACTTCATGTTTCATTAGCCTTGTCTACCATGATCAGACAGCCTGGGTTGGCAGAGTTGTGAGACTAGACACACACACACACACACACACACACACACACACACACACACACACACACACACACACACACACACACACACACACACACACACACACACACATACACATACACACAACACACTGACAACACAACACATAATCTTACCTGACAAAAAGGCAACTTTTTCTTTGAGGATGGGAAGCACCTCCATTGCTCTCATCTCCTCATTTCTCCTGAAACCTGGATGGGGAGAAAAAAAGGGGGGAAGAAGAAAACAAGACAATCAGATTTGAATGAAGAAAAAAAAAGAAGCATGTCCATTTTCTGCCTGTTCTTTCCCAGTTGATCTGCCATGACCCTTTTTTTTTTTCCTTGAGGGCAGATTATTTGGGACGGAGCAGATTTTGTCCACTTGTAATCTGAGATCTGCAGCTTTTGAACGCAAGGGATTTAGTCCCATTTCGTATTGCTTGCATCATGAGGAAAAAGTCTCTCCCACACACGGTCTCACACACTCACACACACTCACTCACATACACACACACACACACACACGGTCCAAAAGGAAGAACAGAGGCTGTGGTTGGAGAAACAGTAATGGTGAGACAAAGTGAGGCCAAATTCAGGGGAAGTTCAGGGGAAACAAAGAGCTGTTGTAGCTCGTGCTGTAACAGAGGTGAAATGGGGTAAAGAAACATTACTCACCAAAGACCATTTCAGTTCCCATTAACGGGAGTTAAAACTTAACACCATAAAATACTGAAGATATTAAGAGGACTCCCGAGTGGCGAGTGACTAGCAGTAAGTGTTGGGGGAAAAAAAGCCATATTCATGAGGATTAACCAAGAGTCTACAGCCATGCTAGCACCTCTGTGAGGCTGTAGCACAGCGGTGCTTTGAGCTGAATTAACATGCTGATGTTTAGCTGGTATGTTCACCATGTTAACCACATTAGTTTTGCATGTTAGTTGCTAATTAGCTGAGGCTGACGGGAAAGCCTTTCGTTTGTAAGGTATTTGGTCATAAACCAGCACTGAATTGAATTTTTGACCTGGTGATAGTACGGCGCAGAAAGTCATGAGATCACCAGAGTTATTCCAATTTACCTTCAAGGGACTGTGAATGTCTGCACGAGGGCTGAATGATATGCAAAAAAAATTAATTATTTATTTATCAAAATCATCATATTTCGGCAGATGTTGAGATTGCAATACAAGTGAGGATTTCAGTGTGAGTAGTGATTTTTCCATTTCATTTTCACTGAACAAAATATAAAAATGAGGATGATGTTTTGTTCGGGCTTGTACCAAACAAGCATGTTCCCCTTAAGTTTGATTTGTAGGCCGGGGAATCCCTGTAGCACCATTTTTTTTATGGTATGTTGTGACATGATAATATTTCGATTAAATGTGCAGCCCTGGTCCTGCACCAAACTTCATCGCTACCCATCCAATAATTGATGAGACTACAAATGTCTTAGGAGCACCAAAGTCATCAGGATTCATCTGCTGGGAGCCACAAATGTCTGTACAAAATGGCAAACCATGGAACTACAATTATGACTCCAGCTGCCCTATTCAATACATTTTCTTGTAACCTTTTGAATCCCGGGCATTGTCAACTGACTGTATGTTCTCAATTTGGAAATTGAGACATCTCAGCTTTCAAAATTTCCCTCCACCTACTGTACAAACCACAGTCAGAGGATTTTCTAAATGGCACTATTAGAGAAGGCCAACAAGCTGTCAGCTGAGAAAAAATGAATATAAATAAAGTTACTTTACCCACTTCAACTCTGTTTGCCTTCTCTTAAACTACTAATCTGTGAAATTTTCCTATAAATAAATGTCTGCTAGAACTTAACACATATTCACTGATGCATCACACAATGGCAGCTGAACCTTCAGTTTGCTTCATAAAAGGTTTAATATTTCCTCACCGCTGACTCTCTCATGACTGTAGCTCTTTCTTGGGAACAATCTTCTGGTCTAACAAGGACTGATGTGTTTTACATACTGGTTTGACTGGAATAAATGAAGGAGCAAAGTGGATGGTTGGCTTAAGAATTAATGTAAAAAAAAAAAAAGAAAGAAAGAAAAGCCATAGCAATAACCTGAACTATAAACTATTATTATTACTATTAAACGTCAAGCTGGATCTCAGGGGTGTGATGGTGCCGTAGATGGTGCCACCCCCACCCCATCCCCACCCCCCACCCCCAGTTGTGCTGTTCATAGTCTGTCAGAAGTGAATGGATGAGTGTCAGGAGATATTCACTAAGTGAAAACCTGTTCAAACAACTCCTAAATATAGACACACAATACCCCAAAGTGATTAAAGTCACATCTCAGCTTCAAAACACACACACACACACACACACGCAGGTGGACAGAATGGGCCCAGATTTTGTCCTTCAGACAGAGCGGTCAGAGAGGTCTGGTTTGTGTGACTGATGACCCAGACAAGTCACATTACCCAAGTGTCTTCTTTTCTTCCGCCCCCCGTCTGTCTTTGACTTTTGCTCGTGATCTCTTTGTCATCCTCAGCAACATTAGGTGCGAGAGAGACATATGTTTAACACAAATTAGAATGAAATGAGCTTCTCTCTGAGGTGTACTGGGTCAATCACTAACACACGATTGAACTATTCACACAACATCGTCAGAGAAAGAGAGAAAGCCTAAAAGAAAAGACATGATGTTATATAATTCCTTTTCTCCCTCTACATTGTAAGTCTACAGTGTCTTATAGTGTGGTGGTGAACTGCTAAGACACACACACACACACACACACACACACAAACTGTTACCGTGTATTACATAACAGTACAATAAGTACAATGTAAAAAGGGAGGAGTAACACTAATACACACACACACACACACACACACACACACACACACACACACACACACACACACACACACACACACACCCCTCTCGGGCACTCTTAGTGAATTGTCTCTGCTCTCAGCATGTCGCTGTATTTATGACTGTATGCTAATGAGATGCTAATTCTTTTCCGCCACCGGAGGAGATCGAGAGTCGGGACTTGTCTCTATTTTTACTTTTCTTTCTTCCTCTCATTTTGTCTCCTGACGTCCCTCAGGGTGCCACAAAAAAAAACTAAACAAAAAAAAAACAGTTTAGCATGATCAACTACATTTCCCACTGCCTGTACGGCCTGAGCTTGTAGTTCTTTATAGATGAGGCATGAGAGGAGGGTGGTGCAGACAGAGGGCTCTTGCTCTGCCTCTGTTTGTGAAAACCAAACATGGACCGTGGAGAGCAGCGGTTATTAATCATTTGCGGACATTTTGTCTGACATTTTATCATCATTTAAATTAGCCTGTTTTCCCACATCCCCTTGGGTTTTGGGAAATTATGATGATGTTTTTTTTAAAACGTTTGAAAGACATTATGATTAAATAATCAGTAGATTAACCGATAATGAAAACGACATTAGCTGCAACCCTTCATGAATCCACAAGGCAAGGGCTTATGGTTGCAACTCATAATTATTTTCATTATTGAATCTATAGATTTAAATTATTCGATTAATCGTTTAGTGTATAACAGGTCAGAAAATACTGACATTAGCACCACAATTTTGAAATGAAATTACAACCTGAAAACATTTCCTTATACTGAAGGAGCAGTATAATGTTTATCAGTGTGCATCATTTATAGCAGTGATGCATTTGCTGTGTGAAGCTAAACGTGTTGTCTGAGCAGTGTACGCTTTGAGGGTGAATTACAGCATCTGCACAAATGGATCAGTCAGCATCTTCTTTACCACCGAGTGATCCATCTTCTGAAGAAAGGACTACCTTTGATGTTGCCCGCAAACTTGCTGTCTGATTGGCTTGCTGCCACTGAGCAAGGGGGATAATCAAAGGTCAATGAAAAACCTAATGTTGACAAGATGACAAGCAGAAAACCACGACGTGTGTGCATGTGTGTGAGATAATGTGAGATAGTGTGTAGAGGGAGTGTGTGCACACAGTGAGCGCTTTGTAGCACTGTGTGAATTCGCTACTGTATAGTAAAATTTAACGGCCACTGGATTAGGGTCTGCCCAGACACACATGATCCTCTGTAAACTCCACAAAAACACACACACACACACACACACACACAAAAACACACACACACACACACACACACATTTCCAACCCAGAAAACCTTTCCCTCCTTCCAAACTTTTTCCTCCTCTTTTGCAGATCAACCACAGACTGACTCTGACTCGGTACACGAGCATCTAAATGACATTTTATCTGGAAATATCTGAACATGATGACATGCTTATTTAATAACCAGCCTGAGTGTGAAGACTGTAGTAAACCTGCAGTTGAGGTATTTAAACTGTGCTTAAGTATTTTTTGTGTGGATTTTCTATTTCACCAAACACAAAAAAAGGTAAGTGTAACCACACAGACACATCACTTCCCCGTGCTCTGCAGTGCTCTGGGACTGGAGAAAGTGGCACAGCAGCTAAATATAGAGTGGCCAGGTCACACCCACCCAACACACACACACACACAAACACACACACACACGGAAACACACACACACACATGGAAACACATGCATAGGAGAAGGAGGGTTTTCCGGATGAATGATGAGCAAAAGAACTAAAGAAGTGGCAAAGACAAAAAAAAAATGTGTGAGATAATGACACGTGTCATTGTGTCGTAACTAGGCTGAGAGTATGAGAGTGTGTATGTGTGTGAGAGAGAGAGAGAGAGAGAGAGAGAGAGAGAGAGAGAGAGGGTATGAGGGGACAGTTGAGAGTGAGGGAGAGGAAGGCAGAGAGGGAGCGGGTGGGAAACGACAGGTGGAGAGTCTCACAGAGGGAGGGTAAGACATAGATGGTGATGATGCACGAAGTCAAACCCGTCAAACGCATCATGTCATTTCATTCCCTCCTTTACTTTGTCTGTCTCTCCGAGTACTATGAAGAAATTTAAAAACTAAATTTATCAGAGGAGGGAGGAGCGTAAAGCAGAAAATAAGGGAAATGACCTCATGTTGGATGTTTAATTGCCGCCACCCCCCCACCCCCCCACCACACCCACCCCTAGACATGATATTGTACCTGTCAGCTGGATGAGGGTGGAGCCAGTCTGGGCATACTGCCACTTGTGATTGGTTGCCCAGCAAGTCATGCTTGATAATTCTTCCACAAATTGTAAAAAAATCCATAAATTGCTGTGGATTTGGCTTCGCTCGCTGACGGAGAAACGTAGTCCACTGCTACCGTCAGCTAATGATAGACTGACGGGCCGATGTGCTGAAGGGATCCCAATCCATTGTGGGCACGGTCGCAGCAGCTGAGGCTAATCCTGGGATTCCTGAGGGGAGATATTCCAATCCAGCAGACAACCAAAACCACCCATTTCGGTGCTGTCTACACGTCCATATGGAAAAGCTGGTGCAAACATTTCCAAGCAGAAACAACAGCTATCGGTGCAGACTACTTCCAACGACTAGCACACAGTGTGGATGTGCGGCGTCGGTGCGCACCTCATGTCGGCATTAGGTGAGCTGCTAATCTGCCTGTCTTTTGGAAAGGCGGGTTCCTGGAGGTAATCCTCAATGTGTAGGAGGGGTAATGATTATAATATGCCTGCACTGCATTTATGCTCCCTGAGAAGCTGCTTAGCGTTAGGAGACTGAGGGGATTGATGGGGAAAACCCTTACAGTGCAGCAGAGGCTTAGATATGAAATCAAACAAACATCAAAGTCTTTCATTCCCTGCCATCACCCCAGTGGAGCCACTCGGTGGCCAACAGTATCACACTGTACAGCTTACACATCTGGACGTGTCTAAATGTGTCAGTGTTTATTAAACCCAGAATTCAGCATAAAGGTAAAAAGTGCATAAATACGTAACTACACACTATGATCCCAGTTTCAGCGCTCAGGAGTGAATACACAGGAAACCACTGAGCTGCTGTGGTGGTTTGTATTTAGGTTCATTATCTCACGGTCACAACTTCTAGCGATTAGGACTTAATGATCTCACTATAAAAGAGATAAGTAATGGTTTTAGGGTGCTCACTTTTGTTTTAAAGTTTGTTATCCTGAGAAAACAATGTATTTCTGTTGTTATGTAGAAATATCACACAGTTCCCTCATGATTATGATAAAACACCTCATTAATAGAGAACAGCTTCCAGACTTGACTGGACCATTTAAGCTGCTTAGATGACTATCTATACTTCAACTTACACAACTGATAATGTCAGAGGGAGGAGTCATAGTTGATCACAGTTCACTTTCTACTGTAATAAACGACAGTGTATCTACGACAGACACAACACTGAAATAAAGAGTGAAAGGAAACTGTAAACTAAGAAACATTACAGCCGATAAAACACTGAAGACCTTGCAACCCTGTCACCTGTACAGAGAAGTGGATAAAATACTTCTCGTAATACAATATAGAACAACTCAAAGTTAACATTTCTGGACTCTGAACAATACACCAGTGTGTGTGTGTGTGTGTGTGTGTGTGTGTGTGTGTGTGTGTGTGTGTGTGTGTTTTCACACAAGTCCTGATGTTGAGATACTGGAGAACCATGCTGTGTCAAGTAACTTTATGTTACTCTCTTTTGTGCTGTGATGCATGAGATTTAAAATACTATGACAAATTGTGGTTAAATATGCAATTTCATTACATGCCTCATTTCATTTACAATCAATAAGCCATTCGCAACAGCTGAGAAGGTTATTATTACCTATTTGATGATGTCTAAATTCAGGAATCCAAAGAAACCAAAGTCCATTGCCGAGCCCTAAATTCCCAAGAATAATTTACTCTCCGAAAGCTGAGGTGAGCAGTATTTTCCAGGAAGCTCGTCCATCCCCTGCGACAAAAACGCAGCATCAACTAGATCAATCTCTCCTAAACCAAAGTCAGTCCCAATATTTCCTGGGTCACTAGTGCTGAATGAGATGGCCAATGATGAAAGACAGCAACACTGCTACACCCCTCAGCGAGAATGGGGCAAGGGATGAGAGGGAAATGCCAGAAATGTTCATCATCCTTTGCATGTGTGTGTGTGTGTGTGTGTGTGTGTGTGTGTGTGTGTGTGTGTGTGTGTGTGTGTAATGTGGTGATAAAATATGTCAACACTCTGCACACACCTCAGAGGCTTGAGACTTGTAGGGGCCTCCCAGAGGTCAAGTGGGCATTAGATTGGCTGATACAACAAAGTAAATTACTCAACAACACTTACACAAGTCTCCCCCAGAGAGGTTGTGACAAATACCTCAGGGAGGGGTCGGAGTGAGTGTGTTTCTGTTTACAAAAAAAAAAAAAAAAAAAAACGGAGAGAGAAAATGCAACAGCTGCCTGGACCCTGACAGATGGGACGGGTGGTGGGACGGGTGGTCAGTCAGCGGAGGGAGGGGACAAGTTGCCTGCATACCACGAAATGAGCGCAGCACACACTCACAGCATCTTCCTCGTCAGATTAAAGAGCAGTTACACGCAGGCATAATCTCATAATGGCTCCCCCGCAGCTGACTTGGACACACATCGTTTCTGAACCAGCTGTTACGGGTCAAGAGAAACCAGAACCGCGCACATGTGTGCATCCCTGCATAGTTGTGGACTTCCCACATTCGCAGCGTGCCAGAAATTCCTTGCTGAGGGATGTGTGGGAATGGCAGGAATTCCTTGAGGCTGAGGGAGTGGACAGGAATAGGGCGTCCGTGACCTGGACCCCTGACCTACATCCTCTAAGAAACCCTGCTTGTAAAAACCTAGATACTGGCCAGTGTAGTTTTATTTGACTGCATGCTTATTTCATTCATGAATACTACATTGTTTTACAATGTGGGAAAGGCTGGAATGGAAGTCATTTGATTTTGACACTTTATATTGATTAACTGAAGTATGCATGAACGTGTTTTATGTTTCCCATGGTGTAAATGTTGTTTCAGAGGCATTTCCTTCCTTACAACGAAAACTCTAATGTGGAAAACACTATACATAATGGTCTAAAGACAGATTCAGCTTGTGAAATCATAAATTGGCCTAAAGTGTGGCAGGAAATCGACCTCGCAAAACCTGTCAAGCTTTCCATTCTTTACAAAGAAATTGTGTCAGATTTACCATTGAAATTCTGTAGTAATTTTTGAAACAATCGATCCTTGATCCCAGAATTAATTTCTTTGCCGACAAACGTCAATTTGTCCAGCTGAAGTTTAGACTGTTGCTGGCATTTGATTATCAGGTGTATCTAGCTGAATGGTTAAGCTAACATTAGTCGGATTCGTTGGTTGAAAACACTTTTAAACGTTTCCATCTGACTTGCAACGGGAGCCTTAAACATGCTCATGATGGCTACTTATGACCCATTAGAAGAAATTAAGAAGCCGCATCACTCTTGTCTTTCAGTGTGACGCTAGTATTGTAAGTATGATAATGAAAAATATATGATTTCATTTTAACACGGCCGTGTTTAGCTGCTTAGCTTATGTACTTGTATGAAGACAGTGTTTAAATTCATGCTTGTTTTGTTTGTCTTTTCAAAAAGTATGGTTCCACTTTTAATGCCCCTTGGCCTTGGAACTACTGCTCAGTTGTGTTTTTGGTTTCTATAAATGCTCTTACTACAGCGTCATGCACGCCACTTTCACATATGGTAAAATCCAAAGCTCGACAGACCTGCCATGCCTAGTTACATTTTCTAAGCTACGATTGTACAATTGCTCAATCAATTATCAATTGCTGCAAATCTGGATGTGTTTTACTGGATACAAAGAAACATGGCGCAAATGTGTCTGTGAAACTGTTGTATATTTAAACCCACTAAAGCCCCTCTCACACTGGACAAAAAGCCCACTAACATCTGGCTTTTGTCTTCGCAGAGAAATGGCAGCATTCATTCCCGGGTCAAATGACTCTGCAGTAGTCATTGGTATTTATCGGCTCCAGCTCTGACCGGCAGTGGTGGAAACATGACAACTGGGTGGATACCAATTTTCTCCCCTTATCTAGTGCAATGCTACGACACGAGTCATTCCGTCAGCGTTGAGTTAGAAGAGACTGAAGCAAATAGCAGCCATAGCAGAGACCCTGACCTCTCTTTGTACTGTTGTCCGATGCGTTTGTGACGTTGACAAGACACATGAGAGAGAAACACAGAACGGCAAACTCGTCTACTGGCCCTGGGAACGGAGCCAATCACCTATCTTTAGCAAGTTTACCCAGGTAGGAAAACCCACATATACACACTAGTCTTGGTGTAAAAAGGGTCTTAGTGATGCAGGTGTTTGAGACGTACTGAGGACACACTGAGGACGCCGGGAGAGCAGCACCATATTGTTCATCAGGTCCATTCTATTGTGTTTCCCTCTTTATCGCTCTCTCTTGCCAACGCAACACCTCACCTGCCCTGACTTCTTTGTTTGACACCTCCCATGTTCCTTCTTTCATAACATGAACCCTCCGTCTTTTTGTTCCCATCTTTTCTCTATGTTACAGTTGCCATTTTTTGTGCTTTGTGTTGTTATTCACAGCCAGAAACACTGTCTTATTCATCTCCTTCTGTCTGAGCTGCCATGAGCCTACTTTACTTCTGACTGGGAGCTTCAATCTGCCTCTCTCTCCTAGTAGAGCAGCTCTGATTGGCTGCTGCACCGCTCAGTGTTGCCCGACTGGACAACGCAGAAACAAAAAGGGCTGATCTGATTGGCTGTTGTGATCAAACAGAGCCTTGGCACTCAACCAACAATGTACCAACTGTGGGTACAGCTGGCACTGGCTATGCCACTGTACACACACAGACAAGTAGGTAACGAGTTAACAAGAAAGAACATGTAATTACAGCCTATTGTTTCCTCTGATGATAGAGCAATATGTGCCCATATTTTTAGCTGCCATTAGTGCTAATTCACTATCAATCTGGGACACAACAGCTCTCCACTGGAAGCTCTTTGAGGCAGAGGGAGGCAGGTTTCAATGCATTTTTTTTTTACAGCCTGGCAAAGTAAGTAAATCCATCCCAACACCGCTGGAATAATTTCTCAGGCCAAGTGTCTGGTTTGACCCAGGAGAGACAGCTTGGACTAAAAGGTGCAATTTTCAAAAGAGACGTTTGTGTATTACTTATTTCATGCTGCATTAAAAACCGGGCCTTGTCAATGAAAATGGGGTATCATTATGTAGAAACATCAAGCTGACAGCATAAGTGATTGAACAGTGCAGCTTGGGTGTTTGTTTCCAGTCCACTCAGACTCTCCGTGTCCTTCCATTTTCCTCTTTTTGTCCCCAAATCTGAGATTTGGCCCGGGAGAGAGAGAGCGAGAAAAAGCACCATCTTTCCTTTATCTCCGCCTCTTTCTGTTCTCTCCGTCCGTCCAGACCTCTAATAGCAGGGTAGGCTAACCGAGCGAGAAGCAGGCCAGGGTTACCCCAGCGACCCAAACACAGCAGGGGAGGAGGAGGGAGGGAGGAGAAAGAAAGAAAAAAAAAGACAGAGAAAAAGAGAAGAGAGAGAAAAGAGGGCTTGTTATTGGTGCCAAGGGTTCATTTGTCCGGGTCTTTTAACGCCACCTGATTTCATTCTGACAAACCGTGACGAGGCAGAGAAACAACTCAGTTATTAACACCAAGTTTCACACATGAAATTCTAATACTAGATCAGAGAGAGCAAAAAGACTCATATTTCGTCCACAATTCTCCTCCTGTCACTGACAGATTCAGCGCAACACACAGTGAACCGTTTGACACTGTTTGTCTTGTTTTCAGCTGTTGACTCTCGCTGCAGTTCACTGTCAACAGCCAAACACAGCTCTGCCTGCTGCAACCCTTTTTTCTGCCTCAGCTACTCCAATCTGCACGAATACGCCATCTGGAGGCGACCCTAACATGAAGTTTCAGCTGCAGGATGCAACTGATTACTGAAGATTTACACAGATTCAACGACAAGCGAGGCAGAGAGAGGGAGAAAAAAAAGTAAGAGGAGAGACAGTGATGAAATGGACGAGGCCACAACACTCCCTCCTTGCAAAGCACTCTTCAGCACATCTGTCAAGGTCCATAGGCATTAACATTATTACATAACAGCAATGCCCCCTCCCGCCTCCCCCTCCCCTTGCAACCCACCCCTCAGCCACCCAGTCAGACCAGTGGTTGAGGAGGCCAAGCTAACAGATGGACAGGCCTAATCCCCCACACCCTCCCCTAAACCAGGAAGTGATAACTGGCAAGCACAAGAAAGCTTAAGAAAAACACCGCCCTGACAGCTTCACACAGACAAGCCAAACAGTATCAATGAAGCCAAGTATTGTCTAGGTATAATTACATTCGTGTTGTTTTCATCGCCTGTTTCTGTGGGCGCTGGAGCCGTCTCCATCTAGGCCCCGGGGCTTAGGAGCAACCTGCCAACTCACTGTCCTCCTCAATATCTAGGGTTTGAGGGTTTTGAATTTTCAAGGTCGATACTGCTAATACTTTTAGACTTAAGCTATTTAAAGTCAAAAATGTGCGTGTCTCACCTTTTCAGAGTGGGAAGCCTTTGTCCGTAAAACATTAAAACTTCCCACTGAAGCACAGGGGAGTAATTATCTTAAATATCTAAATGATCATATGTCTCCTCGATATGTCACATCAGAGGAAGACAGCACTGACTGGCAAATATCAACTCTTTCAGATGATAAAACGAACCGTCATTATAACGTACTCTTAAGCTTTGTCAATACTGTGACAATAAAAAGGAAGAACGAGTATGACTGAGAGGAAAGGAAACAAAAGAAATGTCATTTTAGGATGATGGAACGGCAAACTGGGTGAATAAATGATAATGGAGGAAAGAGCAGTAGCGACAGGAAATATGAAATCTCAAATCAAATGATAATGGACACACGAGGCTGGGGGAAGCAGAGGGAAGAGGAATGAAAGCGACAGACATCGTCCATCTCGACTCGTCATGGAGAGGCTGCTGTCGCTACAGAGATGGGCGCTAGGCACAGGTAGCCCAATCACGGCACTGGGGAACGTGGTTTCTGATGGCGGAGGAGAGAGGGGAGGGAGGAGGTGTGGTGGAGCGATGGAGACGAGCAGAGAAGGGGAGTCGCGCAGATGTGATGGTGAGGAATAATGGTGACAATGACCTGTCTTTGGTCACTGAAATATTAATCGTGTCTGTGCGTGTGCATGTGTGACACTCTTATTTCCACCATTAATAAAATACACACCCCTCTCCCACCATCGCCACACACAACAAACAAAAACAGATATATTGAGAATGGAAGAAGAGCTGCATGAGTGTGATTTGCTGTGCACGGTCTGTTGGGATTGATGTATGAATGAATGCTTGTTTTACCTGCTATCTGACTCGATACATCTCCTTTTGGCTCTTTAGGCAGGGATCCATCTGTAGGCACACACACACAAAAAAACAGAAGAGGAAAAATTAAAGAAGAATTAAAATTTGATCCCGCTCCACCTGCTCGGCTAATTCAACAAACATGGAAAACAATTTATCACAATTCTGTGCACTTATTGGATTACTGTGCCGAGAAAAGGAGCGATTTCATATCTAATCTAAAAGTAGTGGTGCTAAATGCTAACATTAGCGTACTAACATGCACACAGTGACAAACATTCTGCTGCTAAACAGGAGCGTATAATCACCCTGTTTACCATTTTAGTTTTGCGAGTTAGCATGCTAACATTAGCTAGTGGCAATTAAAGTCCAGCAGAGGCTGATGGGAATGTCACTGGCTTTGAAGGTGGTTGGTGATCATCAAACACATTATAGTTCATCCTGAGAGAGAGATGAATGTCTGTACAAATGTCATGGCAATCAATCCATTTCACTACCGAGACATTTCCCTTAAAAAAAAAAAAAACCCAAAAAACAACGATAGGCTGATATTGCCATTTGCACAAGTGTGGCTAAAAAAAAGTTAATAGCACTACTTCACAGTAACGACTAAGGGAGTAGGGTGCTGTTTGTCCTGCACAAACAGAGCTGCTGCTCTCAGAAGAAGGTTTTTGCATTAGTTTAAGGCTGATGGAAAACTCCAACATTAACTTGTTCAGTAAAGCGAAAAACCAAAGTAGCAAAATCATCTTAGTCACAGGAAACACTTTGGTTTATGACAAACACAGTCTTCATTTTCAGAAATCTGAGCACACCTAATGCCAGCGGTGTGAGACAACAAGCCGACGCTCGTCTCCACCATGTTCTCCTTCATTTGTCATTATTATACCAAGGTACCTCATTTTGACATTTTTCCAGCTTGTTCTGCTTACGCCGGACCAGTGCATGCAGGAGTCATCTTCTCATCACCCTATAACTCATGACCGAGGCCCAGTGGTCTCTCAGCCAACACAACAATTGGCCCATTGATCCACCGGCCTATAGCCTGTGTGTGAGAGAAGCTGCTGCTGTGACGGAGGGTAACATGCGGTCAGCGTCATGTGCTGTCAACATGTAAACAGGCTGGACGCTCGACTGGTTGACTCAGTGACACATGCTGCTTCTGTTCTGACTCAGGCTAACTCTTTCCTGTTTGACCTTACAGAGTGCCGCATTTAGGCAGACAGAAACTGCTGGTTGTTCTGAATACAGGCTCTGCGCTGCTAAGTATATAACAATATACTCTAGGTCCTAGGATATCTAGGATTCTCTCCTCCAGAATACAGAGGTCCATGAGCTGAAGTGCACTGAAGAGAAACATGTAAAACAAGCTCTGAAAAGGTTCAGTTATAGAGTGAAACTTTTCACACCAATAAGGAAGCTCAATTGTGACACATTTAATGGCTAACTGGAATTACAACACTGCTTTATTTTGGCAGCAAAAGCTGATAGTCCCAATTAAGTAATTGCTTGAGTCACACCTCCGGGAGTGAAAGTATTATTAAAGCCAAAGTGTAACCTGCTTTTTGGGTTTCAGCTGACTCTGTATCAGAAAACAATAACCATCTCGCTCACATGCTTACACGTTCAAACACACGGCACGGTCATCCAACTTACTGCATGTTCCGGTCAGGTCAGCGACGTGAGCCCAGTCCCAGGTCTGTGTTCCCGCACTGGGCTCACTTCACCCACACAAGAACCAACCGTAAAGAAGAAGAGTCTTGTTCACCGTGAAGTATTGTTTCATTCTGCTGTTGCAGAGAATTATATATTATATATTATAGTTCGGGATTTTTTCTTTCTCTCTACTTCTTTATTCTCACTAATAATCACAAATGAATTCGGCCCTGTACGGCAGTTAACACACTCCTGCATTATTTCCTGCAGCAGGTTTTTGTGTGTGTGTGTGTGTGTGTGTGTGTGTGTGTGTGTGTGTGTGTGTGTGTGTGTGTGTGTGTGTGTACACACCCATCCACATGTTCATGTTTTTTTCAGGCACTTCCACATTATTAAAATTAAAGTTTCCCTGTCGTAACTTGAACTTGGATGTTGATGTGAACGCTGTGTACAAGTTGACTTTTGTTTACACTCACACCTATAGGATATACAGTGCCAGAGTAGGGCTGGTATACACTACAAGTAAGGGGACTGTCTGTCAACAGAGGGTCCAGATTCAAGACTCCATACCATTAAGTCTCTGCCTCACTAAAGAGCCCTTGAGCAAGAAACATAACTCCTTTTAGTTTCATGTGTAACAGCCCATGACCTTTGACCTTCAGTCAATAGCCTTGTATCACATTAAATCACCCTGCTGTTTCCATGTATCAGCTGATCCGGTCATTATGATACAATAGTGCTCTACGTGACAACTGGTTCCTTTCTGCAGTGGCTGAGAAACTGGACTTCCTTACCAGACAGCTGTGGAATTAGCAACATTTTGCTGCTGAAAAGTTTCCATTATGAACATATAGAAGCACAGTGCACACAAAACTACACATGAGCAAACTTGCTTGCAACTACTGCCAATGCCAGAGGGGCTCATATTCACAAGAAAAAGCTGTCACGCACAGACATGGCATGGGAAAGCAGAGTGGAGATTCAGTGAAGAGAAGCACAATGACCTCGAGGGAGTTTTCTCTAAAGCTGTGTACCTGGGAGAACTTCACAGAGAATGAATGAGATGAAGGAGAAAGCAGGGGGGAAAAAGAAAAGCATGAGAGAGAGACCAAACACCCACATACTTCACATATTTGCAATGCCAAAGATGTCCACTTAAGCCACAGTGTGCAACAACGTCATACCAGACTACAGTAGTGGTTGCCCACATCTTATCGCAATCTAAACAATAAGACTTGTAGCCGGGCCAGGAATCAAACATGCATGGACAAACGGGAGATTTAAAAAAACAATGTACAGAGAGTGTCCAATACAGCGAGCCCAACTGTACGTGCACGATGAGACACAAATACACATGCAGTCATGAACGGAGGCTTTTCCTCCGAGATGTGGCCGTTAGAGCAGTGGGTTAATCCAACCGCACACAAACATGCATACACACTGAGCCAACTTTGTTACAGACCATAGTAGGATAAGCCCACCGCTAAAACGTCAGCTGAGCTGTTTGGATAAAGTTAAACAGATCACACACACACACACACACACACACACACACACACACACACACACACACACACACACACACAGACACAAATCTAACAGACGTTGAGGAAATGACAAAGCAAAAAAAATGCAACGGGCCCAATCCTATAAAACATCCAAACTCCCCTCTCTCTCTCTCGCTCTCTGTCTCTGAAACATGCAAACACTCAGATACAGTGAACTCACCTAGACCTCAGCTGTGTCGAACACTGCCTATACTGTATCCCAAACCGAGCTGCCTTCCACAGACAGCTCCCTCTTGTCCTGAAAACACACCGTTTCTGTCTACGAGCACGCGTTAACACAAGACCACCCTTTCTGTGGGCCCCTGCCTTCCCCTTCTCGGCAGGCACACTCATCGTTTGACTCACACACAAATAGGAAAGACCCCTTTTCATTTAAAAATACCTATTGTCTGGCTCACACTGACTGAAGTGAGGTGTGAGGCGCAAAAACAATGAGCAATACCCTGCTGTCAAAGTTGTCTTGGAGAGTGTGGTGGTATATGTATTGCTGTAGGGGTTTAGCAAACATTTAAATGTCAAAGGCCATGAACAGCACATTTAACAGTATATTACCTAAGGGATCGGCCATCTCGGTGGATTTGTGTTGCTTGGCACGGAGCTGTAGGTGGTGAGATAACAATGAGAGAGTGAAACTTGTAGGACGCATGGTGTCAACTCCTGAAACTCGTGATCAAAGTAGTCCAGTGGAAGGTAATACTAAAGTGAGAGCATGTTTTTGTTATCTTGTTCTCCGTTTCTGGAGCCAAATGCTCATTGCTGTGGTATTTATGCACTGAACTTCCCGGAGAGAGAGAAAGAACCTCTTAGTTAAACAATGCGATCGTTACTGTGACGTCGCTGTCTGTGGATTTCTGTAGAGTTTCTGCAGTTGGTGCTCTTTTCTTTGTTAGTTCAGCCATGATGGTCGTCACTGCTCTGCCAGCCTTTGCTGCGGGTAGAGACAAAGTCCCATTCAGATTCAGGAGTTTAAAAAGACGGTCGAAATTGATGTGGCAGAACCAGATATAGTCGTTTTTATTCCACGCTTTCTTTTTTTCTTGCCAAAACATGCCGCCTGCATTACCCACAATGCAAGTCGAAAGCCAACAGTCCGAGATTCGGTTGTGTTATGCTAGTAGCGGCTAATATAGCATTGAGCCACCGACGAGCCGTTCGCACATACAAATTCAAAAAGCTGGGACAGTGACAGCTGCTATTCATTGTGAATGAGACCTGGTTTTGCTTTGCTCTGCAGCCCCCCCTGAGCTTTTACAACTCTGTGTGTAATGCACATTCAGCATTTTCCACCACCAGATTCACATTAATATCTGGATCTGTAAGAAATTGTCATAGATATCAACACCATAAATATGTTTGATTGTTTTACATCAAGATCCAAACATTGCAGTGGACACACGAGGACAAAAAAGCTCAGTTGGTACAGTAGGGGCGGGCAATCGTCCCCCAAAAAAATCATATGACAATATTTTTTATCAGACAATCACAATCCAAAATCTGAATTGTGATCTTTCTTCCTGATTTTGAAATGCACCACAGAAAATATCCAGACTCGAACCGGCCTAGAGCCCAGGCACCATTTAAAAAACCCAATACTGCATTAAAAGAATAAACAATGGTCTTGTGCATCAGTGTTTTAAATCCCTTGTTGTCCACAGCTTTGGGACGGCCCCGTATCCTTATCCTCGGTCACTACTTTCCATCATTTGCTGTTGTTATCGTATTTATTTGGACTGTTCTAATGTGTCGGTCAATGATAACTGTTTATGTTTCAGGACCTCATGAGATACACATGGTTTCCGCCAGTGTATTCCAAGTCCAGCAGGTGCATCCCTAAATCTTGGCTTTGTGTGTAGCTGGAAGATTAAAAAGTACATCCCTAAAGCGGCAGATCAGGGCTGAATCATGGCTGACACCAAAATATCTTTTTGAGAACTTCCGATTTTGCACAATGAAAACATAAGTAAACATGACGACACTGGGAGGTTACTATGTTGTCTTTGTGATATTGCGGTACTTGAAACAAAGCTAATCAGAAAGCTTACCTTTATCTAATCCCCACCATCATTCACCTAAACACAGACACTGCCTAAACATAATCCCCTTAAAAGTTAAAACCTATAATTTACAATTGTTAATTTTATCCTTGATACCAGCTTCTTGTTTGTCACAGTCATAGTATCGCTGTCCCATAGTTGTATCTGAACAGATCATTTGTTCAGAGATCAACTACCTATCTACCTAGTTCTTCTTCATTCCATACAAACTTGACACATCAAATACATGTGCACCCAACAGCCGGCTAAATCAAAACTGTCTTTCCATAAATGTAGAGCAGGAACTAAGCTGACGACAGACAGGAGCAGATGGAGTATATGAAATGTAGAACTGTTTATTCATTCATCCAGTCCTCCTCAGTCCTGGTGCTCAAGACCGACATTTTTCTATGAAACAATGTTGTTCTCTGCTCTCACAGGGGACCCCAGGTGCAAAATTGTCCCTATTAGATACTATAGCCAAGATGAAAAAGCCTGGCTGTGTACTAAATATGAGCACTAAAGACCACTGCTTTAAACTGTTCCTCGTTTTTCCTGAGGACCTCAGGGACCCCCCTCCACCCCTCACCCCTCAAGGACCTCAGCAGCCTGTAGCCTTTGCTTTAACACACAAAAGGCCACTGACTGTGATGTTTACAGTGGATCAATTCCTCTCAGTCACTGGCCCTTAGCAGGAGAGAAAAAGGGAGTGAAAAGTAGTCAGAGGAAGAGACAGACAGAAAGAGAAAGTGAGCGAGATGGGGAGGGCAACAGTGAGATAGCAGTTTTGAATGCACTGGAGACCCAGAGAGAAAAAAAAAAGGAGTACAATGGTCTTTCAGGACTTGTCCTAGTTTGGTTCACTCTTTCTCTCCGTCTCTTTCTCCTCTCAAAATAGGAGCAGGGACCATTCTGGCAAATCTTTCACACTTATCCTAATCAATTGCAAACCAATTCAATTCTTCCACTGGCCACTTTCATTAACCAGTTGAAATTCTGTTAACACAACGTGACACTCACATCCACACTTCTCCTCTTCATCATCTTCCCAAGGTCTTGCTCTATCTCCATCTTTAATTTTCACAGCTTCTTCTGTCTTTTCTCTGCCACCTGCGCTGAGCAGACTTCTTTATTTCCCTCCAGCAGTACAATAAAAATCATTCACTCCCTCCCGAGGCTTATTGTTTATGTTCCTCTTGCAAGAATGCGTAAAGAAAATGGTTATCTGCACACGTGAGTTCATGGCCACTTGCAAACCTGCGCTCCCCTCCTACTCCCCCCGCCCCGTCCAACCTACCTCCTGTCTTCTCCTTTCTCTCCATCTTCTCTCCATTTTTCTCTTTGCCCCCTCGACTCTTTTCCCTCCCTCGTTCCAGCTTGTTTTAAGGAGGCAGCGGCGGGGCGGCAAATTTTCCCCGAGCTCACACCAATTAGCTATCACGCCGGAGAAATTACCGAACGAGAGCACAGCAGATGAGAGGAAAAAGTGGGACAAGCTCCTTTTTATAAACACACAGAGGCAAGAGGTTTGCATATGTGGGTATTATGTGCGTGTGTGTGTGTGTGTGTGTACTGTATGTGTGTTCGAATTGTTCCTAACAGGGGATTTAAACAAGCCAAAAACTCTTTCATTTACACATCTGACAAACAACCTAATACCTCAGTTCCCTTGCTAATGCATTAATAGACTACATTTGACTTTTTAAAAAACTTTTATCCAACAAGGTAGAACAGTACTAACAAAGGCCGACTGATACTTAATAGCCCTATTTTCACTTTCACTCATCACCCACTAAACTGAGTGTAAATACTCTGTTCTGCTTGATCTGATTCCCAAGTATTCTGACAGTTGTGTTACCACATGAGCAAACTTCTGCTTTTTCATTTTGGTTTGTTTTTCTAAGTAGACTGGAGCTGCGCCGCAGGGAGAACTTTGTTTTTAATGCATCCAAATACAGTGTTGTGATCTACTCAATGGCCCATATCAGGATCACAGAAACCAGCCATCGCTGTTAGCACTTATCAGCTGGCCCTTGGTCTTATCTAGTCCGTACCTGGGCGGCAACCTGCGTGTCTGTTTTTTGTGAGTGGCACTGGCTCACTGACAGCGGCAGGCCTTTGCCACCCTGGTTTACATAGGCCTGCTGGTAAAGACATAACGTAGGTCAGACGGATGGACGTGGCAGCTGTGGTTACCATGGTGACAGACTGAAAACCAAGCCTTTTGTGGTGGACAAAAAAAGCAGAATTAAAACTGGCACAGACAGCACAGAAAGCTCTCTGTATTCTGTACATTTCTTAGTGTAAAAGTATAAAATATCTACGTTATCTTTCTAGGATTGTGTAGAAAAAACCCATTTATAGGTAAAGAAACTACTTACTAGCAATAGTATTGAAAACATGTATACAACGCCGTTAAAGCCTGTGTTACTGTGTGCATGTGCATGTGCAGTGACCTATCCCTACTTCCCTCTCTCCAACTCCACGCCTACATACAAAAACACACACGGAGTAATCCCAGAGAATAACCACCAGATTAGGTCAGCGTGTGTAATCCAATGAACTCTCACCTCTAACATGCCTAATGCTGTTAGAGCTGACAACATCACACCGCCACACACACACACACACACACACAGGGACAGGGACTCGTACTGCTGTCACATAGCTCTGCTATTAAACACATGTGTAACATGTATATCTTCCTGTTTATGTGAGCAGATTTGTTGTTAAAACAGTTCTTGGCCAGTCTGTTTTCCCACACACTCCACACTCTCTCTGAGAGGATCTGCAATCTGCTCACTTTATTATTAATAACATACTGACTTTCTGGTGTCATAACATTGTATATATTTATGTTCATCTATGGCAATCCTTGGGAATCCTATTAAATCCATTTCTGCGATAACTTCACTGCAGCATAGAAAGACACACAGGGCCAATGCCATTCATCACTCTTTTTAAATCACTCCCCAAACTTGTCCTACCTCATTGGTAAGCAGTTTCAGGCCGCTCTTCACATCGCCATGTACGGCACATCCAGAGAAAGACAAAACTTGTTTACAAGCATCTGACTAACTGGGAAGTGAGCGTTGTTCCCTGTGAAATGCAATCTGCTGCTTTTTGTTCTGGTTTGTGGGGTTGTATTACTGTGGTACGCCTAAAAAGTTCACACTGACATCATACATGCTTTGGGCTACTAACAACTGCAGCACTCCCATTCATTGCACTTCATGGCTTCTGATGGCTTCGCTCACCGTGTTCTGATTGAAAAATTACAGTGTTTTGTCTAGCCAGGCATCTGTGGGCTAGGTTTTCCGACCATTTCTGCTGTGGACCCCAGTCTGTGAGGTCAAAACATTTTTCCCCTCTTTTTCTGTTACCATGGTAGTCCCCCCGAAAATCCTCAATCTGCATCAGTAATTTCTCCATTTGCATTAAAAACCCTAAACCAACGGACGGTGCAAGATAACTTTACAAGTGATTCCCTGCTCTGCATTTATAGACATGCTTATCAGTTTTTAAGACCTCATGAAATTTCCTCATCACCTCGGTGTGATTGATTCCAACCACTAAACCTACTGTGGTTCAGACAGGAAACTGTTACTGCCGTACGGCCACCATGAGAAATTTACCTCTTGGCTCACCTTGTGACATCAGTTTTACAGCACATTCAACAAATAATAAAACAAAGCAGGCAAACCCAGACTTCTCACACTGGAAGACATTGTTATTCCACAGTAAACCTAACCCAGATGACCAGTCCTTACAAGCCTGCGATATGACACGCAGATCAGATGCAAAGGCCTTGAGCAAGATGATGTATTGTGCCAGCTCGGCATCAGGTTCACCGCAATATTTGTGTAATTTTTTTCCAGAGAAATTTAAAGCTGCTATAGTCGATATTTTTTATTCCCTGGAGCATTTTAGCATCTTTGAGCTTATTGTTTTTCTGACGCGCAACTTCGGTTCCCTCTCACAGCTCTCACAACAGTGCTTTTGTCAGCAGTAGGCAGCTAATTTCAGTTAAAACTCACTCTACACTACCTTCTGTCTGCACTAGAAAGACAGATATTTCTTACACGATTCAGAGGAGATCAAAAACAAAGCTAAAAAGGAAAGTGAATATTGGACTTGTGTTCAGTAGATGGCCAGAAAGACAACTCCAAATAAATGTTTTAATCAATGTTTTTGTTGTTTTCCCTTCCTGTATGAGGTTGGTGCTGTTCACCTGTCCTGTGTTCACTCCTACCTTGTTGCTTGAGTTGAGGTGGCGGTTGCTGATTGGACCAGAGACTGATGACACCCACTTTAAAATGACACCTGCCGATGGCAGCTTCACTTCACCTCTTCCCTGACTCCCAACCAGACCGTGCCATGCTGCTCTGCCAAGTCATTGCCAATTTGGTATTAACTTGATTAGCTGATCTCATTGATTCTTGTTGTAGATAATGGAAATATATTCTGAATGCACTATTACTCAAAACCCTGCACAAGACAACGTGTCAGCCACACTATTGTCATTTCTTTTTCGGTGGTGAATCTCAATCTGATGAATTACTTGCATCTTCATTCACCACATTATCTGATAATATTGCCAGTGGTGTGTTTACATTTTAGCTGCCTAAAACTGGCAAAAAAAAATCATTAATTCAGGTTTAAATAAACTAAAGTAGGAGGTGCTGCAGTGCACCTCATCAATATTTTCTGAGCTTTACTTTACCTCCTGCCTATCGTCCCAGCTGGTCTGAGATTTGGACCTTTTGTCATGTCTATACTCTGATTCTTGTTTGTCGTTTGTGGTAACTTTTGGAGCCTGTCCCTCTTTCAGGCTAGAACGAGCTTTAGAAGTGGGCAGAGTTTCAGTCACATGATGTGGAATAACAGTGGGTACATAGTGATTTGTCAAACATAACCTTGGATGTTTTCTTTCCATTCTGGCACAAACACCCATTTTGTATCAACTGTGTCACAGACTGTGTGCGCTAATCCTGATCTGAAGTGTCATTCCTCTCAATGATCGGAGAGACTGGCATCTCTCCGTGTCTAAATGTTAATGATTGACCAGAAAACTTTGATCACACTGCCACGGCCTGCAAGAGATTAAAACTCAAACAAGAAAATAAAATTTAAAAAATGACAATCCTCCCACGCAAACTGACCTCACAGCAGATTGAGGGGGCTCAGCTTTTGTCTGATAGCTGTAATCTGCCTTTAAATTTTAATGTACCTGCACCTGTTACCAGGGACGAGGAAGATTATGTGTTTACACAAGCACTCATGGGAAAATGAGAGCAATTTAAATAATTTACTCTTTACTGTTTACGAACCAACTGATATTTTCAACATTTTTTCTGCAATTTTTCTGCAAATATATGAGATTATGAGAGGAAGAGGTTGTTGTTGTTGTTGTTATTCAGGACAGGATGTGTCAGCAGATGCCTGTCGGTTATATTATTTGGAATACTTCTTATCTCCAAAACACACCATTTTTTATGTTGACAAAATCCCCTTAAATTTCCATCCTTATCCGCATATATAGATGGGATGTTTTTGTCTGTGCCACTAATGGTTTCCAAGTGCCTGATCTGCTGGTCTTGCTTCCATGTGTTCAATGTTTTATTAGTGCTTCATTTTAAGGGATGAATGCCTTTCTAACTGAAACATCACATTTTTAATGCCACAATAAAAAGGAGCAGTTCGAGTAGAACGGATGTTTTCATCTCCATGTTTTTAGCTTAATCCCAGCCTTTTCTAAAAAAGCTTTTTACCCAACCATCCATTTGTGATTGAAGCTGCCTAGCTAAATAAAAGGCTAAAATCTCATAACCATCATCTTTCCCTCCGACTGGCTTCCATTTATTATATTCATGTCGCTCATTTGCACAATAGTACAGTTACTTAGAGGTGTGTGTGGTGCCGGATACATTATGTGTGGATGAGTAAAAATGGCTACTGGCTGTGGGTGAAGCAAGAATGAATGTGGTACGCCGTGACCTTAACAATACAAAGAGAGGGAGAAGACGAGATGGAAGAGGACGGAGACGAGGTCAGTGAGAACGGCAAATCTGAGACAGTGCTCGTTTGAGAGTGAGTAAGTGCGAAAAGCAATAGAGAGGGAGAACAGCGGCTGCATATCACAAAGCCCCTTGTACAAGGAACCACATGACGTCTGAGTGTCGAAAAGCATTACTCTCGATTACTCAGCCTGAGCTTCTGAAAAATTTGTCTTTTCAGTGCTCCAAGTTCTGCGCTCTGAAGCCAATCTTCAGCTAAATTCTGCTCAATTTTTCTTTAGGAGTAACCGTACCTAAACAAATGTATGAGACATTTGGATGTTGTGGTGGGTGATACAAGCATATGCTGTCCGACGATATAAATTTGTCTCGTTTTGCCGTTCAGTTTAAACTGTGGTCTCTCTCCTTAAACTGCCTTTAACATTTGCATCTGTTGTACCAAGGGAGGCAAGGGATTTCTATGGCACTAAAAAGCATTGGCAGTCCATCAAGACTGAATTATTGGAACTGATAGATAAATTTGCTATATCACAGATACTGTTGCTCTGCTGCCTTCATTTTGACCATCATTTCTTTAAATCTGTCTCTCACAAGCCCCCCAGCTTTATGGAAGTGCATCACTAAATTGCTTTAAAGTCATAGGTGGTTTTTGCAATTGGAGATTTTGGTTCAAATGTTTGATACTTGTTTTATTGGCCGTTTTTCTATGATTACCGGTTTTGAACAATCTGTCAAGTACAAACTAAGAACAATATCTATGTTTTCAAGACAGCAACAGAATGAAGACACTACAAGCCCAGCCTTCATTCATTTGTATTGATCTATGATGCACCAATCCTCTGTTTACTTCCATCCCATAAACACGAGATGATAAAAGAAATCTGCTTTGTATAGCAATAGGCTTTAGCCTCTGCTCTGCGTCTGACTTGGCAGCTTTAAGCCCGGAGGAAACCTTTACTGAGGGACCTCAATCAGTCTCCATCTCCTGGATCAATATCCATTAGTCTCAGAGTGTGTGTGTGTGCATGCATGCATGCGTGTGTGTGTGTGTTCAGACATCATCCTGGGTGAATGGTCCTGAGTCATAAATGAAAGCTCTGGATCAGATTTCTCCTCCTCTCCTGGTTGTCTGGTTCACTCCTTTTCTCCTACAAACACCAGTACACACTGATGCTCATTCAAACATACAGACCGACCTTATGAACGACATGCTGCTACCTCGAAACATTCATTCATGGAGGCCTGGCAGTGCGGATTGCCTTTATGTTTTCTTTTCCACTGTGCATAATACCATAAACTACCAACAAGTATTAACTGTATGAAATCAACACTAAATCAGCCTCTTAGTCATCAGTGTAGCCAAAGATATGTTTGGCGTGGAATTACTTGATGATTGACAACATGCCACAACAAAACTCCCCATTTCGGAGCTCTGAGGCCTAGGTAATAATTCCAGTCTGTGAGACAGGGGAGACAGACAGGGGGGAAGCTTTTTTTCTTTTTATTATTATTATTAGTTGTCATTTTTGTCATTTAGCATCAGGACAGAAAGGCCCAACACGAGTGAGGGAGGGAGGAAAACGTGAAACAGACATTGGTGAATCAACGTTCAGACAAGCTGACGGAGAAGAGCGAAGACAGAAAAGAGGGAGGACAGGGGAAAAACAAAGAGAGCAATGCCGAAGGATGGAAAAAGAGATGAGGATGGAGCTGGGGATGGAGGGGGGAGAAAAGCGTAGCCTGTGGCAAGACACTCAAACCTGTGCATGTCAGAACAAGATTCCCAGATCTATGAGGAGGAAGTTCATGAGCAAAACAAAGAGGAGGGGAGCCCGAACGTGACACTCAAGCCTCCCAACAAGCTTGTTGTACAAAGCCAGTGGTATGGTATCTATACTGAGGCCTATAGTGGTTTCACTACTGGTTTCACTACTGAGATGACTGATTCACAGCAAAACCCTCAACAAGGATGCGCCACTTGTTTTTAAGCCAACTGAAGTTGAGAAAAAGAACTAGTGATTGTGTACAGTGTGCAGAGAGCATTTCTTGTCCTCAGTAACTACACATTGCGTGGAGACAAAAGATAACGGACTTGCACTTTGCAACAAAAAAAAAAAAAAAAATCAAATCCCTGTCAGCCAAATCCAATCTCATATTTACAGTAAATATCTGTCCATAGTCATCATTATCTCATACAGTAGGTGGTCCTGTCAATCACTGTCCTGTTGTGCTCAGTTAGATCTGCTCACCACCAACAGCGCCAGGAACGGGGGGGGGGGGTGTTGAAGAAAATAAAAACATATGCTCCCAAAGGACTGTCATATAAGAAAGCAGCTTATGATGCAAAAAGTATACAAAATTGTGGACCCCAAAAAGTTTGGTAAATGCCAAATTCAGGTTAAGATTGTGGTTAACATTAGAGAAAGCTGATTAAGATTAAGGTTACAGTCTGAATGGTACCAGGATCATTACTGTGAGAACTGGGAATGCCTCAAGCACAGATTGGCCTGAAATTTAAATTATATCTATTTGACAGCCAGTGTTAAAATATTCTTTTGATTTAACAGTGCCAGTGGCAGATAGTGGCATGAAATGCTCATTCATGATCCTTCAAGTGTGTTTTTGTCATTTACAGACACAGATCTGTTTTCATTTTATCAAGAATTTCTCTCTTTTAATAATTCAGCAGTGGTAGCCCCACCACTGTTAGAAAAATGTAAGTGCAATAAAAATGAATTATCTGTGTTACTGTTTCTCTCAAACAAACAAATACCGTTAATATGTGGTTTCAGTACTGTATTGGTAAATGAAGAGATATTTCTATACTACAAACTAAAACTGTAGCAAGAACAGGAGGCATATAAAAATGTTTAATTATACAACACATTAGTAACAGATCTGATTAACAATGAAGCAGAATGGTTACAGCTGTGCAGCATCAACAGAACACACAAAGTGTGGTTGCAAGTGAGTTACAGGATGTCTCTCACTTCTCTCCCTAAGAGGAAGCCATCAGATCAGCTCAGTACGAATACTGAACTTCACTCTGCGGCTTATTATCTCGCTAGACACAAAACCACAGGAGCCAGAGGCGGGATGTCAATACTCTGCATTCTCGTCCATGTTTACACGCTTCTAACTGTACTTCAAAATCTCAGTTATACCACAATGGTCCTATACATGACAGTGTACTAGAACAGCCAGTGATTTTCCTTATAAACAGTGGATGCACAGTGAATTCTCTGTTAGAATTTCTTTCATATGCCACCATGTAATATTTGAGTATCATACACCTATGCACATATAACAGGAAAAATTAACTTGCGACTAATAATATACGTATACTACACAAGTAGCTATTGGATCATGGAGAGACTTGCTTTGAATACATATAAACAGTAATTCATACAAGCTACCAAAACAAGTGGAGCAGACATGACATCAGGCACTGGGTCTAATTCACTGCCTGCAGTCAGTGAACAGAGCTGGAGGGGGATCTGGCATATCCAAGTGCAGCCCACAGGCTCATCAGCTTTTTCATGTCAAAGACCCTCAATAGAAAGGCCTTCATCCATTGGATCAAAATTTCATTCAACTGTATCTCAGAAAACCCCATTTAAAAATGCACTGTTATTATATGCACCAACTGTATAAATGTTTATACTGTACATTAGGTGGGGGCATGAAAATGAATATCAAATATGCCATCTTTACATTTGTTTTCACATGCAAAGTCTGCTGGGTAAAATAAAACGTATCATTATATTTCTACAACCCCTTAAATCTCTGTTAGGACCTCTGGAATTCACAGTTTATGAGCCATTGTTATGAAATCACTGTAGGCCCGTGTTGGGACTTCAAGTCACAGTCCTTGCTTATAAATTAGCCTACTTAGCTAGTGTTAGCAATCTATACATGGAGCTGGGAAGCATCTAACAATGTCCAAAAGCGAAAGTTTAGTTGAGTATGAATAAATCGGTGTCAGTGACCTTTGGGTGTTTTACTACGTCCAGCAGACCGTGATAATGATAAAAAAGCAGCCCTTTGGCCTTGATAGCTGTATTACACAGCTAGCTTATCCTGCACAGTGCACACCCAGGCTATGTGTGCCACGCCATGTATTGTTTACATAGCTTGCACGCTTGTGCTATTTTTTTTTTTTTTTTGACCGAGTTAACGGGATAGTGAATTTAAAAACAGACACACAGTACTTGTGTTTGCAGCTAATATAGAATTAGCTGTTAAGATACACACCAGCTTTGTCATGTCACTGGCAAGCTAGCAACGCTAAACTAGCTAGCATTTGTTAGCAGACAGGATTCACCAAATCAGATTCAGGATCCCTAGCTTAGAGGCTAACATGGGAAGCTAATGTTGAATCCAGTTAGATAACACGCAAACCCATTGTCGGACAGCCATGGCCTGTTTCTTTTCTGATTTCAACTAAATCTCTAGTTACTCCATTGGATCTGGACAAATATATGCCACCCATGTGCCATTCTGACAGTGTATTCATCATAATGACAAAAAACGCTAAGATTCAGTTGTTGTTGTGTCGGGCTTTTGCTGGAAGGAGGACATACAGTTGCGGTTCCAATGTTTTTCTTTTCCCCTAACGTTTGCTTGTTCCGACATACATTTCACATCACATTTAAACAGCAGAGAGTGTCGTTAGGGAGTTGAGGTAGCGCCAGTGAAAGGGTAAAACACAGAAAATGTATTTTGAAGAAAAGTAAAGGAAAGCTAGCCTAGCTCTGACACATCTAGGAGATGTGTCCGGAAATGGAACTCGGTCAATTAGCGCTTCAGCTAACGTTGCCTGGCTACACAGTCTGGATGGGCTATCTCATGTAGTTTATAAAAATGCATTCAAGAAACCGATTTTCAGATATTTCCAAAACTGCGCTAGCCATTGCCATTTGTCGTACATTTCGTTTATGACAACCGTTATGAGATTAATTGGTTAAAGCCTACCCTAACCTTTACTGTCTGAGCCCCCAAACAGACTACAGGACGGGAACAATGTCCCTCACGTAGCTGGACCAAAGGGAGCAGCTCCCAGTGGAGCTCAGTCCGACCTCTCCCACTCTTTTTTGGGCTTACCTGTCTTCAAAAACGGCGGTATGTCGCTGGCGTCCTTCGTCGTATCCTCCGCTCCTTCCCCGGAGCTCATGGCTGCCTCAAGCCGAACCTGGAGATCAGTGTCTCCCGAGTAAATCCCCCAAAAAATCGACAAAAAGATGGCACCAACAAATCACTTCTGTCCTGACAAAAGCGTCATTAAAGACAAACGGACGGTTACGGTGACTCGTAGACGCTAGCAGTGCCATCTGCAGACCTCCATCTTGGGGTAACGTAATTGGAAACGATCTGCCGGGGGCACCGGGTTCCTCCTCGGAGTGGAGCCGAGGGGAGAGTCGCTGTAGCGCGGAGGAGGGGGACGGGAGGGGCCGGGTCGCTGCTCGGTGAATCTCCGTAAGCTTTCGGAAATGAGCAGACGGTGGGTCATCAAGGAACGACGGCGGTCAGTGTGTGTGTGTGTGTTTGTGTGTGTGTTTGTGTGTCCGTATATGTGTGTGTGTACCAGTGTCCAACTTACAGTGAAACGTTGGACACTTGAAACCAATGACTCATGTATCAAAAAAACACAGATGATAACAAGGGATATAAATGCTGTCAGTTGTGATAAATAAGTGGTTGACAAGCTTATAGACTATGTGTAACTTGAGCTGTCTATAGTCCACTTATGCGACACCAGCTGTTGGGAGTAGACCAAGTTTTGGGGGATTTGACAGACTATGATTCATCTATTGTTAATTGTTTCTGTTGTGTTTCCATAAAAAGTAGGTGGATGTGAATTACTCATCCTTAAAAGGTGGAGTAGTGAAAGTGGTACAGTCTCCCGGACACAATCCAAACAGAAACGTTTAGCAGTCCTCCCTCCCTCTGCCAGTGATCTGAGCTGTATTACTAACACCATCTGCTGGTTTAGGCTGGAACTGATGCTTCTCCTCCCAGTGAGAACATAAAAAAAAAATGAAATTAGTGTTTATCATATTAATGCTTTTTTTCTGCATAATTTCACCACAGCTCATAATCTCATCATCGGTTGGCCACCACCTTCTACATAAACCATCCTACACACTCCATTAGAAACTATCCAGCCTTCAGAAGAATTAATCATGGGGATTCATTCCCCATGGAAACTCAACGTCTTCAGTATTAAATAAATAAATAAATAAGACTATGAAACCATGAAATAAATACTCTAATCAGAACACGCAGACATGATGTGTAATATAAAACTAAAACTTAATATAATCCAATGCATTTTTAAAACTCAGCTCAAATATTATTAAATGCTGCTTCTTTTCAAAATAAAGCCATAAAAGGACAATCTAATGTCATCTCTGTGATAAATCACTCAACTGTTTGCTGCTAAATTTCTGTATCCAATTTATATTAATCAGTGTAGATATACCTTTCAATATAACACAAATTAATTCAACCAAAACAGATATAAAATTGAATCAACACCTCTCTAAAAGAGCTTGAAATAACTTTCATAAAGGTTACAGGGCTGTTGTATTAATCTCAATTAGTATAAACTATACTGTATGTTATAAACTAGCAACTGTAACAATTCTAAAAAAAAAAAAAAAAAAGTCAATAAAAACAGATAAAAAAAAGTATTTTTGAAATAAAAGGGGTCAATCAGTTCCACACTGATTGAAGCCTTGAGTCAAAGCAGGGTTTACACTGTCATCTTTCTTGCTGCAAACAGCATTCAGAACTATCAGGATAATGCTGCTGCTGCTGCTTGTTTGAGGATTACTCACTAATAATCCCCAATTTGCAGGTTGTATGTTCCTTAGTGACCTCCAGGGCTTCCTCAATTAATGCCAAGTTAATATATTTCTGGAACAGTAGGTCCTTCTAGTAATGAGAGCGCCACAACACAGCTGCATGATCAAAGTGCTTTGACAAGTAACACACACACACACACACACACACACACACACACACTGCTCAAATGTTCCAAATGATTTCCAGTCAGTGAAAATGTTGATATTGATTAACTGCTGGGGAAACATAGCCACAGATAGTAGGGGGATTTACCGATGCAATGACATTATACTGTCATTTTATGACTTGGACTCAACATGGAAAATGACCTTTAGCTGTATTCATTACAGTCAGTAGAGGAGTGCAGATCAGCTCTATTTCTGCTAACTATGCAGCTGTTCAGCTGAACTGGTTCAGCACAGAAATCAGCCCACTGGTGATATGTGAATGCAGGTCTACAGTCAATACACAATAGTCATTATTATTATCATTTCACCACTTATTTCACCTGTTTTCACCATAACAACACTAATACTCACAGTTTATTACATTTATAGTTGAAGCACATTGGCAGGACATTTGGATAACAGATTTTTGTCTGTATATATATGGACCTATTATCAAAACAATATCAGACATTTCAAAAGATTAGAATTAGGTGTCAATGAGGGAATTATGCAGCAATAGAGGATAATACTCACCAGAAATCAGAGACAATAGAGCAAGAACTCACAAAAGAAATCAACATATTGAGAAAAACACATGCAGATGAGGCCGAGGGTAAACCCATCAAAGTCAGGTTAGCCCTGTGTCTTTATGCAGAACAGAGTTTGTATATTTTATCAACAATATTTTATGATATTGATTTATACTATTTATAGTTATAAATGCTGCATTAAACTGATTTGTGAGTCTAAGTGTGGTTCAAGTAACAATGCTTATTTGAAAGTTGATAGATTTTTGTTAGTTTATACTATATTGATTACCTAAAGAGTGTCACACACCACTACAGTTAAACAGTAGCACAACTAGAGAAGAGTCATTAAATTAGCAGACTCATTCTAATGTCAGTTACACAGTAATATCTCTCTAAATCTCAGTAACAGTAACTAACATTAGCCACTATAATCTACTGGTGATACCAGGCCGAGTGAGGCCGTAGCAGCAAAAACCTTTTGTGTTTTAAATTGTGCAAGGATGCCTTTTAATTTCAAAAAGGAAGAATGTGTTATTTTTTAATTAAGAAAATGACATACAAATTACATCTCCCCTTAAAGCATCTATACAGAGTTAGTAGGTTGATCTGCTACAATGAAAATTCGTATCTTATTATTCCCAGTCAGTTGAGGGTTGGCGAAGGCAACGATGCAAACTGTGCTCATTGTTGACATACCCAAAAAGTTGATTGTCTTTCCTTGTGCGACTGCTGTTATGTGTGAGCTCTCCTAGTCAAAGAGGGTTCCTATGTTTTTATGGTTTGTGTTCAGCAATGTACCAACATTGACCTTTTCATTGCCATCATTGCTTTCCACGACTTCTCAGATTCCCTGATGTACAGCTGCGACTGTTTCAGCTCCATCTTCATGGAACCACCTCCTCTTCGGTATCAGGTAGGCACTGGGCAGGTCATTTGTTGCTCTGCTTCCCATGTTTTGTTTGGCAAATTAAGTTCATCATCTACTTTACATATAAATCTGTCTTATGTACATGCTGATGTATTACTTGTCGTGTCCAGCAGGGGGGAGGCTGATACTAGTGATCAACTGGCTTTCCACAGGGGTGTATCATCGCTGGGCAGTGGAAGAATGAGAAGAAACTCTCCTCTCCTCTTCCCCTGCATATATCATAGCACTGTCCCAACTAGAATCACCTGTGGCAGTTATTTGCCTCCACCAACCAGTCAAGTTGCAGTTTGCATCCATGTCTGTCCAGACTCATATAGTATATGTAGTAAAGACTTTGAAATAATTTAATAAAAGGTATTTCATCATATGAATTTTTGACTTATGGCCAAAAATGGTCACAGTGACTTTGACCTTTGACCTTTTACTACCAAAATCAGGTTAATCAGATTTAACTGACAAGTGGAGGCAACACAATAAATGACACATACACGACATCTTCACATTTTCTAACCGAGCCCAGATCAGTTCAAGTCAGTGTGTGAAGAAAGGGCAAAAATACAAATACAGAAATCTCAGGTGTAAAAAAAACAAAACTGCTTCAACTTTTGCAGAAAGCCCTCCCTCCGCGTTGGACCTCTCGCTGCTCACAGTAGGAAGCTGGTTGAGAAAATGGGTCATGGTGCCTTTAAAAGCATTGATAAGGTTCCTGGGTCAAATGTGTTGCTTCATTATGAGCTGAAGCTGTGTGCCTGGCTTCAAATTGTCTGTGCTGCTTTTAATGACATAAAACAAAGGGCAAAGAAGACAACATAACATTTAATTCCATATTGTAACATAATCTAAAGCAGTGTAATATATATATATATATATATATATATATATATAGATGAGAACAAAGCTCAGTAACACTGGTAGCTCCCTTTAATAACTCAGGTGCATTGAATGCCTGACCCCTGCCTTCAGGTGACTTCATTCCCACAGTGACTCCTGCCAAATAGCAATATATCCCTCTGAAATGTCAGCTGTAATTACTCCTGTGCACTGAGACAACCTCTAAAATGAAAGAAAGCAGCTGGTGATCATGCTCCGGCTCCTCTCTCTCCTGCCTCTCTCTTTGTCCACATATCCCCATCGCTAATTTGTTGGCAGTCACATCAAAATCTGTGCTCCCCTGATCTCAATGAGGTTCAGAGTTTCTATTGTGGTTCTATTTATGTGTGTGTGTGTGTGTGTGTGTGTGAGAGTGTTGTGGTCTGGGCCAGCTCACAGCGCAGTGAGTGGTGTCCTCTTATTGGCCACCCCCTGCTGCTGGTCTGTCATAATTACGTGGAGGGAGAGAAAAATAACAGCAGGTGGGACTGACACACACACACACACACACACACACACACACACACACACACACACACAAACACATTCACACGGAAAAATAAGGTGTGTCACTATGTCACCGCTGAAGTCTCCTAAATGAAAAGGCTTGAAGGTTAACTGGACTAACTGGACAGGTATGTGGACAATGTAAGTTTTCTTTCAGGCAACTATCACTGTGCAAGACACACACACTTAGTGATACACAGCGTCTAAAAGGCCCTTTGTAGGCTACCTATTTTGTGTGCCACAAAATAATATTACAATACATCTATTTGCATTTTTATTTGTTGTTTAAAAATACATACAATTCTATTCTGTTTAAAAAAAATTAAAGATTTGAGCTATTCATATTTGGTGTACAGACGTGTGGTATCATCTCATCTAAATCTTGGCAAAATAAGGGAATAAGCCATAAATGTCAAAATGTTGTAGCAGCTTTGCCTGTTTCCCCATTGGATTCAGTTTGCTAACAGTAACTGGATGTGCACCATCTGTATCTCTACATACTGCTGAGGGGATAGGAGATTATTTATACTTTATTTGAAGCCTCAGCAATTGGACTTTCTTGTCACCCATAACTGAACGACGTATTCTGCACAGTGCTTGAGGCATAGTCTGTCCATTGTTATAAATCGATTCTGCTGCCAGAGTTACACCAGCAGATGAAGTGAGAGACCTTCAAAGGGGCTTGAAGGGATAAGTGTTATTAGCATAGAGGGAGACACTGGTTGCAACTATGCAGGCATGTACTATCACTTTATTTTGATAGTTGATTCTCAACACTTTGCAATACTTCAACTGTGTACAGTATCAGCTGACAGACCATTTGATGGGTATTTTTCTTTGAATATCAGCGTGCCTTTAATCAGCTATAGAATTTAGGTAAATGGTTCTACATCTAAATTCACCTGCTGGTGTCAGGCAGGCTGTAACTTTAGTTAAAGATATTAGGCACACAAAGAACTCGGTATATGGATATGTATGAATTTACGGGGGTTATGGTGCAGTAAGCCAACTCCACTTTCATGTACAATTTGGAATGTAGGAATCATTTTGTTCTCCCCAAAGGTTCCAAGAGTAAAAGAATGAAAGCTTTATCAATAATTGATGGTAAAAGTGAAGCAAATTGCAACAAATAACTTAATAATTTCCTCTGGGGCTTTCCTCCTTATTTTCCTGCAGCAGAAATAGCTCTGTGCCTCCATAAAAAGGTGCATTAGTAACAATGCCCCTCCAGGTCATATAGTAAAATGTGGCTTTCAGTTAAACCAGTTGAAATTTGATTATTTTTTAATTATATAAAAGAGCAGCAGAAAAGGAATCCACAAAAATATTCAGGGGCAAAAGGCAGCAAGGGGAAATATTCCCATTTAGCTGAAAATTTGGAAACAACATACATCTGAATGTGTCATGAGCTGCACCAGTCACGATAAAAACATAAACATTATCTTTGTTTTCAGGTGATGGACATTAAATTATTTGTCTCTGTGGAAACACATTTCGGTCAGGTGGCATGTAGCTCTTTAAAGAGCCACATTTAGCACTCAGAAGCTCAGAAGTACAGGCAAAGAGAAAGCAAGTGAAGGCAGCATGAACTCCTGTGCAGTGGGTCGGTTACCTAGCAACCACAGACGCCAGTGCTTCGCTTCCCGTAGCTGAGGATTCACTTTTCTGAGGTTTTGTGACCTTTACTGGGTCATTTGTAGCCGGGAAGATGGACGTATCAGTCCAGGCACAAACCAAACCACTTTCTACCTTGTCTGCCTTCAGTTACATCCCACCACGACGAAAGGAACCAAAAGAAATGTCCTACTTTAACAAAAACTCAGAGGTAAGGTGTTGGAACAGAAACTACGAGAAGCTAATGTGGTTAACTCACTAGCTAAATATTTAAATTTATCACGATACCTTGACAATATCACAGCAGAAAATATGTTCATATAGGATTCACACAAGTCACATTCTCCACATAGCTAATAATATATGAAGACGTGTGTTACAGGAAGTCAGGGAAATTAGTTAACTTAATGCTAACGCTAACTGCCTAATTTGTGAAAGGAATATTCACAGATAGCCAAGAAATGTGTCCCCACAATATACAGTATACTAGAGGATATTGTAATTCAGTAACAACTTTTTTCACTAGCATCAGGGTTAAGAAACATAAAAGTTAATAACGTGTAATTCATAAAATTACTTACAGAAAGACATGGAAATATTATAAAACCACAAAATTAACCTTTGTCCAACAAGGATACTACACTAATACCATGCTTTTAAATGATTCATCAAAATAGCATAGCATTAGCATTCATTAAAACAGCTTTGATGTAACTTAAACCACTCTTGAGAACAGATTTCTACCTTTGGTTCTACCTCTACCCCCTACAGCTTGTCCAAAATGTGTGAGGACAGGCTTTGAGTGCTAAACATGTGTTCTGTCTCCCCACTTGTAGGTCCCAGAGGTCTCCATGTATGACCATGTGTACCATCAGGCTGAGGGTTATGATATGAAACTGCACCGGGATGACAGACAACATCATAAAGGAAGAGGTCTAAACATGAATGAAGAGGTAGTGAATGCATTGAAAATAGTGACTATTTTACTTCTCAAGAATCTCGTTTGAACTGCTTTGGCTTGCTGATGATGATGACCTTAGTTTACTTAATTTTGACTCAGCAAGCCCTTTATACCTGTCCCAGACACTGGAGTTACATTGAAGCAACAAAACAAAACAAAATGGCAAACATTTTGCATTTCAGCTTGAAAAATAACTGAAATGATTATTTGATAATGAGCTTATGAAAGTAGTTGTTGATTTTGTCAATTTTCTGTCAAACGACCAATCATTGCAGCTCTGTTGTTGGCTAAAATCCATGAATTGTCCCCACGATGATATGGAAACACACGCACGCACACACAGTGCACACCACTCAGTGCTACAGACATACAGTGGCAAGAAATTGATCTGATCTCCATATAACAAGTATAGAGAAATACAATGTGCATACAAACTCACCACAAAAGATGTGTAAAAGATTTTTAAATCACCTGTAATTATTGTTGTTATGTTTTTATTAATTATTATTCACCGAATTTCGTGGCCACAGACATGAAACATATACTACTACACATACTTCTGATTAAAATCACTCCTTACTTTTGAGTTGACCCACCAGTGAATCGGTTGTACTATGCTATCAGGGATTTCTTTCAAGAAGATGAATCTTTTATTTACCAAGTATGTTTTTACACACAGGAATTTGACCTCTGCATTTAACCCATTTAACCCAGCAGGCAGCCACAGCTGCAGTGCCTGGGGAGCAGTTGATGGTTAGGTGCCCTTCAGCCACAGATATTGAGAGAGGGGAAAAGCGCTATTCATTCTGTCCCTTCCCACATTTTCTCCTGCTCATCCAGTTAATCAAACTGGCAACCTTTCAGTCACCAGCCCCGTCTGTAACCTCTAGGTCACAGCTCCCTTTCAAATTGTGTTTCCTTGTACGGGTAATATGTTGAAAACTACTGCATTATTTTTATGACTTTGTATAGTGCACATGAGCAGGGGCACAAACAAACCTTGTGCAGTTGTTTTACAGGAAGACGCAAAGCAAAACTAATGAAATGAGTAGTTAAACTAATACATCACAGTGCCTTTCTTCTTTTCCAGTTATGATTTCAGTGGATGCTTCCTTAGAGCACTGACCTCCTGTACACTTGGCACACAGACCACAGACCACAGACCAGTACATTCATTACCACCCTACTTAGCTGATAATTCACCATCATCACTGTTTCCTGAACCTCAGCAGAAGGTGCTGCTTATTCCTGCAAACACGGAACTTTCCAAGGTTTAAATACTGACAGTAACGCTTTTGGAGTGTTTATAGATTGAAACATCAGTATATTATGCAAATGAATTCTAAAATTGCATACATTTAAAATTGTTCCATATTTATAAGTCTGTTAACATTTTTTTTACCATATGGCAGCTGACATATATCTCTAAGTTTTATGGCATTTTTTTATCAGTCATTTTGAAGCTATTTGATCTCCATAGAGTAATTATTCATGTCAAGAAACCTAGCTCACAGTGAGTTTCTGGGTCACTGAAAGCAGAGCGGATGGTGCACAAAGCAGCCACACACACACTGCTGAGTTTGTAATTACAGTGAGTTGAGTGGTTGGCTGTCAGCTCCTGCTGAATGAGGATGTTTCTGTTCCAGTATTCACATTTGAATATGAATTAAAAATATGTGTTGCATAAACTGTTCATAGGATAATGGCAGTCTATTACTTTTTTGTTCCTGTTTCCACTTAAGTTCATGAACATATAAAACCACTGCAGCCAGGAGCAGGTACTGTCTGTTCTGAAGTCAGAGGCTCTCGCTCTTCAAAAATCTGTGTAAAAAACTCAGACTCACTGTTGCTCTGGGTAATATTTAGCAGTACATGTACTTCAGTTTTACCCAATATAACATTAACAATGCATTGGAAGAGTCTCCTGGAAGAACCTGAAACTGCTCACCACCTGTCACTCTCTGTGCCAAAACGCTATCTATCTATCTATCTATCTATCTATCTATCTATCTATCTATCTATCTATCTATCTATCTATCTATCTATCTTTTTTAGCAGGTGGAACTGATTCTGTTAATAATGGCTCTGCTTGATTAGGACATGCACAATACCTGGAACTGACACACTGGATGCATTCAACATTGTTATTAGTAAATCCTGTGCTTTTCCTGTGATGCCCTGTGAAAATGTTAGATGATAACAGATCATCTTTATTTATTTATTATACCTGACTCCTTAATTTGTGGAAATAGGTTATATTAGTAGACTTATGTGGATCCTAAAAATCACAACTAGCACAGCTTTAATATTTACTCCATATCTCGCTGCCTTGTTGTCCCGCCCACTCTCTCCCAGGAGAAGTCCCGAGCCGTGCCGGTGCTCTCCTCTTCAGAATACGGCAGTCGTCCAGTTCCCGCGCTCTATGAAACCGGCCGGCACTACGCACGTGTGGCTTGCATAAAAGCTGAATTTTTCATGAAAAATGGGATCATCTGGAATGTGGCAGAAGGATACGGATCAGTGGCCCCCCTTTGAAAGCCTGAAGTATAGAGTGTTCTCACTGTGAAAGCATTGAATAAAAAACAAGTGTTGTAGTGTGTAGATTTCACTTTACTTGATGGTCTATATAAAAAAGAAATCAAACCAATTAAACCATAATGTAATCAGCTGGCATTTAATTATGATATATATCTGTATTATTAACTGGTAAATAGCAAGAAACACAGAGTCTGTCGAAAGACTGTAAAGAGTAAATGAGAAAAATATGGAGACTTTGACATTTTCTGGGAAGCTCAGGCTACATTTCCTAGTTTGAGGCTGAAATCACTCCATCAATAGGACCATCATGTAAAGGTTCAGGTGGTACAGACTCAATAAATCAAATAGTCTTCTAGTTACTGCAGCTCAACATTGCAAATGATATCAAAGATCAGAGACTTGGTGTTAACATTCCTGCCTATAATGGTTGTATGAACTTGAATGACAGGAATAATGTGAATTCTTAAACCGACTACCACTTACTCTAAAGTATATGATTGAAGCGCAGAACATTGATAATGAAATCGCTGTCCAAGCCAATCTAAGGTACTTTGGTCAAAATATGAACCACCTTCTCCTTTAAAACCTACTTCTTAGCTGCTTTTTAGCTTTAGACTTTTGCCATTGTACGTTCCTTATATTTAATCTCTCCTCTGCCTCGTGCGCAGTTCTTTTTGTGTATCCCTGACCTCTCTGATTTGCAAGCTCCTGAATTCTTTTTGTGTTTAAATTCTGAACCCACACAACTGAGACCAACCTATTACATAAGGTGATTTTTTTTGACATCTCTCATTTGCCTTTATACTCATAGACATTTTTTTCTTAGAAGGGGTACAGTGTTTCAATCTGTTTGGTGTTACAATGGCAGTGTTTATTTGATAGGAGCTAATGTTGTCATGCAAGGTAGTATTTGGTCATAAAAGAATGGTTTCACACCTCAAACACCTCATCATCAGAGATTTCTGTTCAGTCCTAAAGTGCTCTTTGTATTTACCACACAAATGATTTCTGTTCATGTTGTTTATTTTACAAGAAAAATTATACACGTTCTGTGGATATTTACTCTGTTTAAGTTCTGAAGTATTCACGTAAGTATTACGTACTAACATTGACAGTTTGTATTTGTAAGGCATTATTTTCTCTTTAATGAAACAGCCTAAAGACTGATGACACTCTCATATCTGTCAGTTAAATATGAAGCTACAGCCAGCAGCTGATTAGCTTAGCACAAAGACTGGAGACAGCTAACCTCCAACCAGCACCTCTAAATGTCACTAATGAACACCTTGTGTGCTGTTTGTTTAATCTGCACTGTGCTGTTTACCCCTGTTTCCAGTCCTTGCGCTAAGCTAACTGGCTGCAGGCTCATGTTTGACAGACAAATATGACAATGGTATCAATCTTCTCATCTAACACTCCACCAGAACGTGAACAAATGAAGAATGTGAATGAATGAAGTGTATTTCCCTAAATGTTGAACTACTGCTTAAAAGAAAATTGGTAATAGAGCCCCTGTAAAAGTAGAGATGGGTATTACTAACACATTCTGGCCTGTTTGATGGCTACAATAAATAACAATTACCAAAACCAAATCTGTTTTTCTCTATTCATTCAAACTAATGATCTTACTCTATTGTAAGAACATCCTGTGAATGTTTATACACAGTAAAATTCTGCCATGGTGAACTTGTGTTTAAAGCACTAAAGCAAAGACACAAAGACAGAAAACGTCGTTGTTTATATACAAATGTTTAATGAATAACAAAAGGATGGCAGTGAACATTTACACACATTGCTGTTGGTTTGGTTCCAGATGGATTATAAAAAAAGAAACTTCTACTTTCCTCTTGAATCCTGTGCCTGAGTCCACCTACTCTTCAGTGGGACACAAACGCAGCTCTAAAGCTTTAAATACAATTCACAGGTTTTGGCAAACTACTCATCACGCTGGCAATTTGTTGGCGTCGACTGCTCTATATGACAATAAACTATTGTAACATCCATTTGAAATAAAATGGAACAAAACTGGCTCACGGTGCCAACCAGGCAGATATAATAATAATAATAATAAAAAATAAAAAAAAACACAGCTCGGCAGGCAGCTCAGTTTGCTCAAGTATAAGGCTCTGAAGCACTGCAACACTGGCAATTGGGTAATTAGCTCCACACCACTACTACTGTACAGACGGGTGACTGTGGTCCTTGAGAGCTGCGCTAATTTAGCAAACCCCTCTTTAGTCAGGCACTCCTTTAGACAGTGAAGAGACTCCTCAGAGCGAAGTCCTTGTTACACTCGAGACGTGAGAACCATCTGAGGTGCAGTGTTGAAGGGCCGTGGTGGTGCACCTCGGCCCCGCTCTCCCTCGCGGTGCTAAGGACAAAAGTTCTCGACAATTGTCTATCCGTTGCACTGCTGGCTGCTGGTAATGGGTTTTAGTTACGGAGCATGACGATTCACTTCTACGGCCACTTTTCGTGTGTGTGTGTGTGTGTGTGTGTGTGTGTGTGTGTGTGTGTGTGTGTGTGTGTGTGTGTGTTTGTGTTCTCATGTCTGTCCTCAAGTCTGTCTGTTTGTTTGGTTAGTGTGGCACGCTCAAGGCATCACAGTCCCTTGTGACAGAGATCGGGTCATCTCCGTGTGAACAAAGTAGGTCTTCAGCTCTCCTTTGCCCTTCACGTTAATGATGCCACGACATGAACACACGTACCCTAATGTTGACAAGATACGACTCGTCTCCTCTGTTACCTGTACGGATAGGAAGATGCGATTAGTTTACTAACACATTGTAAAACACACACCTGTATTTTGTAAGACATCTCACCTGTATTTTTCCCAGTACCCCAGTGGTCTCCATCCTACTGGCCACATTTACACTATTTCCCCAGATGTCATATTGAGGTTTCTGGGCCCCGATAACTCCTGCAATCACCGGGCCGTGGTTTATCCCTGGCAAAAAAAGCCCACCAAATTTAAATAAACATTAACTTTAAGTTTTAATCTGCGTGTAAGGAAAATAATCAACTTTGTGCACAATTTACAATTTTATGCAGTGAAAAACTATTCTCACCGATTCTGAGTCTGAAGTCGTTGAAGGAGTGTTTGTTGATGACATCTAGCTTCCCAACAAGAGCGAAAGCAAACTCCACCATCGTTCCTATGTGCATGTACTGTCTGTCATGTTCCTGGAGGGAAATGCAGAGGGGAGTAAAAGAGGTTGAACCATGTGTCATTGTAAAATTAACAATGATAACCTGGGATGACTGTAATCACCATGATTGGCAATCTCAGTCTCGTGTGGTGGAATCATTATTTTTGCTTGTCTATACTTTGGAGCTGATATTTGTAGCTTTGAATGGACTCAAAGGAGCATTTCTTTCTTTCCGTCTTGTTCTGTGAATCAATATATTTTTTCTCTGTAAAGCAATTGACTGCTGCTAAACCCCTCCCTCGAACAGTGATTGTCCAACTGTTGCTTGGTAACAGGCACAGCAGGTCTGTCAAGCTCTGGATTTGTCAGATGTCAAAGCAATTCTCCAAGAACACAAGAACAAAATTTCCAAGGAACGGATCAAACACTGTGATTATTGTCAGCTGTACGGCTGTAAGCGTCAAACGTTAGCATCTCCAGCTAACTAGCTCACGCATTACTTACAATCGTGGCCAAGCGTTGCCTCCAAGACTGAGGAATATTTCATCAGCTATGGAAACTACAACTTGTAGGGTTATAGGTTCTGTTACTAAAAAATAAAAGCTAGAAAAAGCTGCTGATGTAGGATATAGGATGCTACTATGTCAGGTAAAGTTAGCGGCACTGTCCTTTGCTTTATTGTATTTTGGCATGTTTACACAGAGAGAGAGAGTGTGTTGCGTTTTCCAAACTCATTAAAACCTTTCCTCTTAGAAAAATGATGATGAATAAAGCTAAAAAAAAGTATATCAATCTAACCCTCATGTTGCTCTTCTACTTATGTTTTTTTTAAACTTAAATTAGCATTATTTGTTAGCTAGCTACAGCTAATAAATCAGCCAGTTGCAGTCGGCATTTCAGCGAAGAAAATGCACGGCTAGGATGAGAAGCCTTAGTGAGCGGTCAATTAAGCAGATTTCCTACCAATCAAGCAGATTTGTTTTTACAACACAATGTGCTGCCACATTTCTGACTGATGATCTCATTTGCTTCCAGTGATTACACTCATGCATTCAAATGAGTTTAGTAATGAATCACTGATCACTGCCTGCATGCTATGTGCGGCACATTTTAAGGAGCAACCCACACAAAGCTTCCAAATGTATTTGGACAGCAACAAATACTTCATCCCGTTTTGTAACCATAAATGAAAAATGACAAGTTTACTGAAAATGAGCTCAGCCTGCCAAAACTCTTCTGACACTCTGAAATGAGATGATCATGTTCAAAACAGCTCTTGTTTTTGCCTCGTCTTCTGCTATTAAAGTAAAGCTGACTGCAGGAGCTTTGACCTCGAGACTTTAAACTCCGAGTGGCTGTCCACTCACTGTGTAACGCGATGAGGTCATATCTGTGTATGCACGTGTGTGAAATGAAGTGCATGTGTGTGATAGCGTGCCTGTGCGCACTCTGGGCCTGGTGTCACATTGAGTCCTGTTGCAGCCATATAGGTGCTGCCAATGGTCTTTATCTTCTCCACTCCGCTGAACTTTGGCTTGGACAGCAGCTGAGGACACATGAGGAATAAAGTGAAGATAAGAAGAAGAGGGGCAGGAAATAACAGCAGCTCTCAGCCAAATTCTCGCACAGTTTGCTGCTTCTCCTACTACTCTGGAGCATAACAACCGAGTGTGACTGCCTCTCATAAAAGCAGTAGGAAATGTATTTTTTTTTCATGTTGACAGACAGCCAGGATTATCAATAGGAGAGGGGTTTACCTCATCAAAGTCTGCTATGATCTCGTTGAGAAGACGGAGGCACTCAAGTCCTTCCTTATTCACATCAGACTCTGTATAAAACTCTTTGAAGTCTGGGATGGAGGCGAACATCACACACACCGACTCGTATGACTGATGATAAAGGTCCTGATAACAAGCAAGAAGAAAATAACAGTTGGATGTGCTGTATTGATCAGGCAGCGGCGAAGGAAAGCTAAAGACGAACGGTCCGCGGTTTCAATGAGTCTTCACCACGGAAAGAAAATCTATGAGCTGAATACGGCCACACTAAACAGTCTTTAAATAAATAAGACGAAACTTTGATTATCTCTGTGGGGACACCAGGTCACCGCAGCAGCAAAATAGCAACAGCATTCATCACAGGAAAGTCAGAACAAATGAGGGTACCCAGTTTACAGCACTGGGCCGAATTAAGGAGAAATATAAGGATGGAAAGTATGTTAGGCAAATAGGCTACATCAATAACAGCATACATGAAGGGACAACACACAACAGCAGCAGAGCATGAAACAAAAAGCTTATGCGCCTATTAGTTTATAGTGGAAAATAAAAGGATGCATGCAATGTCCAACAGTTGAGGACGGTTGGATTAAACAAACGAGATATAACGAGTTAATTAGTGAGTGTTAGAGGTGGCAGACAGATGGACAGAGATGGGCTCCACTTACACATTTACCATTCAAATCTTCAAGAAAGCGATTAAGTGTATTTCCCAAAATGTCGTATAGATGCTCATAATACATGAAAGATAATTACAACTACTCGTGAATCTAATAAAACTGTCATCTTTTCTCGGAAATTCACCTCATTTTTCCAGTTGCGTCCCAGGAAGTGTTCAGCGACGTGAGCAGGTAAGACGTTCTCCAGCAGAACCCGGTTGAGGTTCTCCATGGTTTCGATCTCCTCGCACTCCCTCTTGAACTTGTCCCTCCACAGGAAGTCCAACCTACAGTAATATTCATTCTGTTACAGGAGGACACAGAGTAAAGAGACACCTGTGTCATTCACACCGAGCACTCTGCTCCAAAGCTTCAGGCCACAGAAGAAACCGCCACCAAAGTCAAGAAGAGAAACTGAAATGTTGCCATTTTCGACTGGAGGTTGATCGGACAAACCACAAATGCATCTGCATCCGCCCCCGCGTAGTCCTCCAGCTACAGAAATTTGTCCAAGATACGAGAGCGTTTCCTAGAAAAAAGCTGCCTGTGCTCTCCTCTAATCATTACCACCAAATGGAATCTTTATTGGATTTCTAGGAAAACCTAACCAACGGAAACTAGAAAGCACGCTTGGTATTCATAGAAAATTAATGTCCCAATAAGAGGACACAGACACAATGCGAGAAGCTCCATTGTCATTGCTCAAGGAAATAGTTTGCAGACAGGACTGTTTTGCATAAAAGATAGCCACCGCTTCTTTTCTATGCTTTGGTTATTCATGCTTGAGGGAGTTTTGAACACATCAAAATATGTCAGCAAGACTCATCTATCGGGGTCAAAACATCCCAAGAGTGTGTGTTTGTGTATCAGGCATCAGTGTCACCCTGAACACTGCATCATTATGTTCATATATTTCTGAGAGCTCGGGGCAACTTGTGGGCTGGCCCCTGCAGTGTGTGTGTGTGTGTGTGTGTGGATGTGTGGGAACATTTTCAGTCTCCTGTGACATATATTTCACGTGTGTGGGTAGCAGTCTGGATGATGTATATATGCACTGAATATTTCTTCCCTTGGGATTAAGGTATGGTGCCAATTTAGAAGAACCAACAGCAAAGGCCTCTACACCACTCCTGAGATCTTGTGCTGCAGAGTCAGTAGCCTGAGGCTGACGTAGAAATATAGACTATATCCCAGCGTTAGAGACGGATCATAGTCTGAACCATTTGTGTCTGTATACATCTGGACTTTGAGCACTTGCTCCACTTGAGACGAGAGGAACTCCTGTACCTCCAGGAGTCTAGAAACTAGGCCAGAGGAAACTGAGCTAATTCCAGATGCCGTTTAGAAACCAACTAACAAGCTTGTAAATGAGCTTTGCTCCGTCGTGCATCTCTTCTTGAGGGATGAATTATAGATGCCTTCATTCTTGTAACCTGCTTTTTCCTCCCTCTGACTAAATGGCTGGGAATGGGCTCATTAGGGCTGACGATGAAAATTTTGCAAGGCAAATTTGTTAACAGCAGGCTAAAAGCATGTAAAAACGGACGCCTATAGCCCATGCACCCGTCAGATACAGCACACAGTTTCTGCACTTCTGTGTTAAGAGCCTTGGGTGACGTCACTCTGAACACCTTTTGACCTGTTTCCTGAATCATTTTGATGATAACAAATGAATCATTTTACTGTGTTAATTTATGCCCAAACAACATCCGGAAGGACGAACCCAATTACCCCCGAACAACCTTGATACACGCACATCCTGGACAACAATATGACAGTAACAAAAGAGTTTTGTGCAGCAAAGTTGTGTTTCCAAAACAAACGCTCCCCTCCCTTCTGGTGACAGTGACCCAGAATGAGAACAACAAATGAAGCTGATTGGACCAATGTGGCTCTCAGGGGAGCCCCGGTTTTGGCTACAGAGACTCTGGGGGGGGAGAGTCTTTCTGTCCTGAACATCTGTTTTGGGGTCAGAGATGATGGATGGTACCCCCCCAAAAAAGATAAAACACCAAATCTGTGTCAGCTGAGTTCGCTCTCACATTAAGTGAGGATGGTGGACACAGAGGAGATGGAGGCAGTGGGCCACGCGAACAACTATTTTGATCCTCCAGCATATTGTGCCAAATCCTTGAAGACAGGTTCAATAGCTTCCAAGTTTTGGAAGCTAGAGGGTTTTAAAAAAAATCCCTCATCCTCAGGCAGAGGATTTCTGTAAAACAAGGTTTTGCTATGGTGCTGAACGGCCAAATAAGATGGAGCAACTGTAGTGAATGACCCAGATAAACCTATAGGCTATATAAGCCAGAACATCTAGGCTGTAACTACAGTATGTGTCACTATTACAAAAGTGATGTCTAGTTGTGTCACTGTGGTGGCCAGTTAAAAGGATTACTGACCTGTCTGGCCAACACCAGCAAGGTGACAAAGAAGATGAAAAGAGACACAGAGCCCATTGTCTTTAGATCCTTCAGGACTCCTGGTCTGTGGAGAGAGAGCGAGAGAGAGAGAGAGAGAGAGAGAGAGAGAGAAAATACAATGTTGATATTGCTTAATCAACAAATCCCATGGAAAAACAACAACAACAGCAACAATAATAAATTGATCCTATTAGTACAGTATTCCATGTGTATCCAAATTCTGATCCATCTTATTCCTCTGTGCCCCATTGTTTTTCCAAAAACTATTAAATACACACCAGTGAGCCACACTTTTGCACACGTCAGCATGAACGGTATTTTGAGCCGGTCTGACATTAACCATCTTGGTGCCATAAATGCTTACTAGAGCCGAACAGCCCCCGACTAATACACCGTTTCCTCCTGTGCCCAGATGTTTTTTCTGGAATTACTTGGTTTTCTTCAGAAAACGATGCATCCATATCGAGCGAACATCTTAACCAGTTACTGTATTTGTGTGGTCGTGTGTGTTGAAGTGCAGACCGATTTTAAAGGTCGAGTGCCATTACCCCGTAAACCGATATGTAAATTTGACAACATTAAAGCAGACACAATGTTCATTAGGATATACTGCCAAACTCTGAAACCCTGTTCTGTATTTAGAGCGGCAATTTGTACGTTTTCTCTGCCGCTGAGCGTGGTCTTTTGCCAGGAGCGAGTGGTGATTGTCATTTGACAAGAGCTTTAGCCATCATTGCTTTAAAAGGTTATTATACGCCTTCTGAGCAGCGCCACATCTTCAGGGAAGATTGGAGGCTACAGTGAGTCGCTATTGGAAAATGACAGGCTAGCTGGTTAGTGTGATAACTTCAGTAGAAGAAAAGAATTAACATTGCTTTCCACCACTGGAGACAGCTGTTGGCGAGTAAAGGAATGAAGTTTGTTGCTGAACTTGCGACGTTTCTCCTAGACTGGTAATTAAACAGCTGTTAATGCTAACACTGGCTATGTAGCAATAGCGAAACTTACAAATATCTCCTTTAAATGAACTGAATGAACTGAATCCTTGAGTTCAAGAAAAACTCAAAATGTATAAAAACATAAAATTACTGGTCTGGTCCTTTGATCTTTTTTATAGTTATCTGTGTCTGTTTGTTGATGTAGATGTAAAGAAAACCGATCATCAAAGTTACAAGAAATGTTAGAAATTCTCCTTGAAGATCTGTAAGATCATTTGTTTTCTAAATCATGTGATGGGCACGTACCAAATGTTTTTACTGGTTTACATTGCAGAGTGAAGCCACTTGATGAAGTCAAGGAAAAAAGTTGTCTGGAAACAAAGTTGATTTAATAGGCAGTCCTTGTCTGTTTCCTTTTTATTTAGCCCTACATAACTATTCTATTCTCAGTGCTTTGCCAACAGAGATATACTCTTCGTGCTCATAAAGCCAAGGTGAGAATGAGAAACAAAGAGAGAAATATTAGAGTGAGAGAAAAGTATTTTCCCCAGTCTCTCGAGGTGCTGTGAAAACTTTTGGCATAATGGGATTTTTCAGCAGCGACACTCCAGCTGTCAATCAAATGTGAAAAATGAATTCAGCTCCATCAACACAAACGGCTGTATCTCATTCTGCCACTCATCATCCTCCCCTCCACTCGATCGACAGTCTTATGGGATCTTGCCACATCAGCAAGAGTCTTTCCCTGAAAACTGGGGTCCAGTCTTGTTCGTCTGCTCAACGGACACGAGCTGCAGGTTCAGAGGGCCTCAGACAGAGAGAACTGACCTGAAGTCAGCCTGATATCTGTCACTGTTACTTAGATTAGTAAGTAGAGATGGTGAATGAGATGTGTCTCTGTGTGTGCATGTATGTGTGTGTGCACTTTGCAGGTACCTTTCCAACTCCTTTGTGGGGTATGGTGCATTGCTTAATCCATCCAGCAGAAAGGCATGTGTCTGGAGGATGATGATGTTGTAGATCACCACGGCAACCAGCATCACCACCATCTTCAGCTCATAGTTGATCCTCAGGAACACTGAGCATGACACCAGGCCCAGGATACAGCAGTAGATGAAGTACTGGAGACGAGAGAAAAGAAAGATTTTCTGTAGAGGTGCTGCGCAGCAACAAATAATCTCAATGTGTTCGTATCAAGCAAAGAAAAAAAAAGTGTTCGGTGTATCGTGCTGCTCTAACAGCGGTGACTCACCCAACATATAGTTCCCAAGCAAGAAGAGGACTAGAGTTTGCATTCTGGCAGCAGAATAAGTCAATATTCTTATACAACAAACACATTTATGTAATTGTTTATGTAATACCAAAGAGTGAAACTAAACGGTAAGAGGAGTGAAAAGAAGCCATCTACGCCAAACTGGAGCGACCATCACTAAAGAGAGGAAGTGGTCTACAACACCACTCATCAGCCACTTACAATGCAGTCTTTAGATCCCTCCCCAGGCAGCTTAACACCCATTTACACCACGACTTGTGACCCTAACGATTCACCCGACGGCCGCTGGTTCAACGACTCATGTGACCTCGGCGGCTCTCAAGATGTTAACGAAACCCACAAGCGGGTAAATCCCAAAGACGCCTTTCAGATATGAGGTGAAACTTCAAGGAACCTCAAGTCTGGATGACTGGGAATCAACACAGACCATTCTGTAAGCCTATAGAGTGTTTTTGTTCGTGTGTGTGTGACGGCGTCTACCACCACTAAACAAGGCAATGAATGAAAGCCTAAAGATTTATATGTCTGACAAGCTGGCGCCACTGATGTTTCTAAAATAAACACCTTGGCTTGGCTGTTTTCTCTTGCTTGGTGTGAGATTATATCATGGACTTAACAGATTTGAAACGGCTACACACAAGTTTCCTTGTGAAACTTAATAAAATTGGCATGGCTGTCTCTTTGAATTATTTTGCTTTTATGATATAGAGACAGAGCTGTGTGATGAGAGACATTGCTTTCAGCAAATATCTAGCATCGGGTTTACACCAACATGTGAGGAGAGTGTGTTAATCAAGAACAGTTCCCTGAAAGTAAAAGAAATGTTATGCATGTTGTTTACAACAAAAATGTTGTAAAGAAAGATAAATCAGTATAAGCATGAATGTCACACTTTGCAGTTTTAGAAAAATGTCAGATTGTTTTTGGATCTGGTGGTCAGTGATTTCACATTTACATATTTCTCGTCTTTCTAGCCTCTGTGTGTTGTTGACCTCTCACTTACTGGCAGATAAAATTTGTTTTCTTTCGTGCTTTCCTCCTGGTACACCAACACGCTGCCATTACTTATATTCACAAGGGGAGTGGTGATCAGTACTTCAGGTGGAGTAGATGCTGGGACCTCAGGTGGAATAGATGCCGGGACGTCCTGCATGGATCCTCCAGGATCCTCCACGAAGAACTAACAAACAAAACAGAGAGAATGGAGGACAATAAGTTTATTGTTTTGGCAAGTTGCCATGAATTGATAGTTAACAGCCTATAGACAGACATGCTACATGACATGCATCAAGGGTCCCCCAGCCAGGAATTGAACCATAGACAATGCGGTTATGCAGTATGCGCCTTAGCCACTGGGCCACCGGACGCCCTGGAGGGCAGGAGGAATCATCCATCACTGAAATGTCACACAGCCAGAACAGATTTACATTACATCTGCAGAGGAAAGATTTACCCAGGAGATGAGTTACTGAGTCTCATATGAGCTAACTATAGCACAACTACAGGGCTTCCCTATTGAGGATATTATTCTAAATGAGCATGTTACTGCTCGAGTCTCGTAACAGAATACCCAACGAGCACTTAATGACTTTATTATTGTGGCACACATGGTGGAAACAGAAAGCACCATGATGATCATGAGACTTTGATGTTTCATGCTAAATTGGTGCAGCAATTAAAAATGAATGCAATATTCAACCTCAGAAAAGTATGACCATCCCGCTTTTAATGCCTCGTTACAAAACAATATAATGTATTATGCTTGTAGTCTTTTAATGCATTAGGCATGCGCACTGGTATGGACCTCACAGAAAATGTCTGTCTTTGTATCAAAATCCTACAATAGCAAAGTATTAAAAAGCAATTTGACCAAAGCTTAAACTCAGCTCATGTTAATGTATTTATTTATCTTCAAAATCAACTATGCTGAATTGGTTTAAATTTTTTAGCATGAGCAGTTTCTTTCTGTCCACTGTGTTACTGCAGCTGCTATCATAACCCGCAGCGACCCTGGACAAACCAGATCCACAACAGTTTCACTTCTCACCATATTGAAGACAGCCATCACCAGTATGAGAGCAGTGGTCGTCATGGTGAGGACCAATCGCAGCCAGGGATTATTGGTGACGATGATGCGGGAGGAGGTGGGGCACCAGGTGAGAGAGCAGGAGCCCTTCCTCCCCTGCTGAGGATGCAAAGACACAGAGGGAATGATTAGACAGAGGGACAAGCAGTGGACAGAGCAAAAGAAATACCGTACAACTCACCCCCTGGGGACTTTATGGTCTCCGCCGCTGTGACTCAAACTAATACAAAGATACTGGCTCGGTGGAAAGTCACATTTGTTATTCATATGGCTCACGGCAGCTCATTCGATCTCACTATGTCTCAGCGAATCAGAACAAAGCCAGAAAGTATAGGATCAAAGCTCATCTATCACATACAGGCCAAACTCCAGCTCTAGCCTTTTATTTTTTTGGGAGAGTTTCAACTTAAAACATCTTTTATTAGTGTTATCCTCGATATCGTGTCTCCTCCTGTTCCTATTTAAAATCATTTTCGAGCGTAGTGTGACAGTTTCCTCTCGCGCATCAGGACAGTATGTTCATACTTTGCTACGAGCTCTAGCGGAGACCTCACACTTGGAATGAGTCCTTGGTTATGTGACACTTTCTAGATGAAAGAAATAAAAAAAATCAACAGCACACTTGTTTTCCAAACTAAGCGCGGTTTCATGAGGACATGAAATGCAGATATTTCCCTCTGATTCTCATAAAACAGTGTCAGTCAGTTTTACATCTTTTCTTGAGGTCCTTTCTTTCATCCGACTTAAAAAGACATTTGGCAAGGAATGTGTTTGATCACAATAACTGTGTAATGCTCTCTTTCACAGATGAACACAGCATGTCCTTTAACGATAATATGCCTCATTAATGATGACTCAGACAAACTGATTGTCCTGGGCCACATGACGGCACTTGGTTTGACCTCCTCACCTGCTCGGAGCCTATAAGAGCTGGGCGGTTTCAAGATGGCTCCCTCTCCCTCCCTCCCTCCCTCCCTCCCTGGAGGGCAGGTGCCGTTCAGCCACTCAACGTGGTTTTGTTTGGTTTGGATTGTGTCGTTTGTGTTCATGTTACAAGTAGTTAGGGTTAGCACCTACATTCAGTGTTGGGGAAGCTTCTGTGGAAGCACATTACTTTACACTGGAAGAAGTTAAACTACAGCAAAGCTACTGTAAGGAGAAATTTAGTTTTTCTTTAACTAAAGCTACTTAGAAAAAGTAGCTCAAACTACTTTGCAAGAAAAAACAAGCTCATATTGACGATGTACATGCGATACAAAATTATCACAAAATACAACACAAAATAAATACATGCACGTTTATTGCAAAAAGTTCCTACTTGTTCACAGGCCACACATAAACCAAAAAACTATTCATGGGAAAATGCTGGATTGTCAGCTTTGGTTTCATAAACAGCAACTGCTTAAGTATGGCCATGATAATTTTCCCTCATATTTCAGGAGGTTAATCCATAATGATGCAGTATTAGCCCTGAGCAACACCCGCCCCTTGGCTTCTGCACATGCACTGCACAAAGGTCAAGTGTGTGGTGGTGGCTGCCTGACGAATGCATTGCCTGGGCATGTCTTCACAGTATTCAGGATGACAGAGAGAGAGAAGCAGTAGTAAAATGAAAAATTACAAAATTAAAATTTCTTTCCTTTTATGGGCCAAAACTGTTTTTAACTTCAGTGGTTAACTACACAAAAACCTTAACTATTCAAATCACAATGCACGTCCACACTTCACTGCTCTTTGCTTACATTGAGTTGTCCTTGATAAATATCTTGTTTAATTAAACGGTTGCTATGTGGAACTCCCTGCTTGGTTACGTTCCTGAACGAGCCCGGGCAAAAAACAAAACCCAACCAGGTGCACGCAGCTGAAGCAGCACGCCCATTCACACGCAGGTAAGAGTTTGTTAGACACGACCTCTCATTAGTGAGTTGTGTGCTCTTTCACCAGTGACCACAGCAGCTTTTATTGAGAACAGATCGAGTGTTAAATTGATGGTTAATACAAACCCATCAAACATAAGCTGCTCTTATTGAAGGTGATATCTGGGTCAGGATGGATCCAAGGTTACTGATAACCCCCAATTACTCACAGGTGACCCACTTACTGGGTGATAATTCTCTCTTGAGAGGGAACAAGGAGCAAAATCGGTTCTTGAGGGAGCAATCATTTATTGATTGTCCATAAAACACTTGTGACAGGTAGCTGGAGAAGCCCATCCCTCCACTTGTGCTGGATAACAAACAACAGCTGCGACTGGATGGATGAGGACAATAAAAGGAAGATCAGCTCATATAAAGCTTACATATAATGGGCTGCAGCTGACACCATGGTCCAACTTGTGCAACAAAATGCGTCTGGATGGAAGATCTGGCCCTTAAGAAAATCCACTCTCCGTTTCAGTCCATTTCATTGTTATTTAAATAGCTAAATAGTCAAAAAGGTAACGTTATACCTTACAGTTTACTGTGCCACCCAGTTCGAACCATTGGACGCATTGACTCCAAATAGGAAGATCTCAACATAAAATCAGAACTGACCAACACTGAAACTATAAAGTCAACAGTCTATTTTTTGTTTTTTTTGCATCTGTACGTAGTTATAGGAAAGTAGTGCTTTCTGTCTTCGTGGATTGTGTCTTGGTAACATGTCACTAAGTGAAGGAAGAAACTGTTCAGACAATTAGCACATCGATAATGGATTAAAACCCCCTTAAAGACAAACAATACGTGTCAAAATCCAGAGAATACAAATGAAAATAGTAAGAAAAAAAAGATATAAAAGTTATAAGAAAAAACTTAGAAGATTGGACGGGCAATGCAAAATTCAAATTAATGAGAGCTCAAGGTTTTATCTTGTCAGAGTTCAACACTACATCGTGTCCAGAGGGTAAGTTTGATTTGCACCTTGTGAGCTGCTCACAACTAGTTCAAACATGTCCGCAGTCATAAGAGACCAGATTGGTAGATTTGTAGACAGAGCAAATCATGGTCTGTAACGATAAAAGTCAGACACTGTTTACTCCTGTAAATGTGGAGTTTCTGAAAGACTAGATAAATCATATTTACTGTAGTTCCTTCTCTAAATAAAGTTAATAGATATATATTGAGACACATGTAATAGATTGTTGTTTGTCATAGTTAAAGGTACAGTACGTCTCAATTGTGTAGATATTATTTTGATGGATAAGTCATTAAGCTGCAGGAAATTCCACGTGAAACTTTTAAAAGTGCTCAGGAGAGAGGAGAGGCTCTTCACATCAACCTGTAGGAAAACGACTGTGTCATCAGAATTTAGAGGACAAAGAGGGATAAGTGGGGTAAGTGCATATTGAATTTCTACACAAAAGAAAAAAGTAATTGTGTGTGTGTGTGTGTGTGTGTGTGTATTCACTGATAAATCCATGCAAACCCACCAGAATGTGACCAGCAAAGCAAAGGAGCAGGATCAAAGCCAGCAGCAGGAATGCCAGGCCAAAGGAGATCCCGAGCACAGCAGTTCTGCAACACACACACACACACACACACACACACACACACGCACATTACTCTAAACCCTCTTGGCACCTCTCGGCCCTCTGCAGTGCCGTCCAGGGAAATAAATGTAATGAAGGTCTTAATGTATTCTACCTCAGACTTGCAATCCATTTACATTGAGTAAGCATAACAGTGGATCGTACAGCAGCACAGTGTGTGTGTGTGTGTGTGTGTGTGTGTGTCACGATGAAGTTACATTCATGTATCAGATTTTCTAAGGAGGAACACAGCACATCTGATTTAATGATCTGTGCCATAAAACAGATGATGTCACGTCTAAAAGATGCTGCGACAAAACGAGCAAAGATAAAGATGAAGAGAGAGAGAGAGAGAGAGAGAGAGAGAGGAGCGAGAGAGATAGGGGTGAATTAGAAAATCAATGGCCCCTCAGATGCTGAATTACACCTTTGGCTCTCACAAGCCGTAAATTAGCATGACCGTGAATTTCTCTCCTCGCTGTTAAAGAGACGCCACACTTTGATTCACCTGATCTATAATCACTAGCAGACATGGTGCCCTTTCATCTCCATCTGCTTTTTAGCATTCTGCCTCTTGCTCCCCTGCCTCTTTCATTTCAGCGTGGTCTTGTTGATGAGACAGCTGGCGTCAAATGGCTTTTTAACATCAACCCGCTGCCACAGATGGAGTTTGCTGACGTTACGGGGGGAGCGCCGTGAAGGGGGTACAGACTTACTTGGGCAAGACGAGAACCTGCACGATGAATATGCAGCAGAATATGAGGCAGGCGCAGGTGACATAGTACTTGAAGGCTGGTAATGTTGTGGATCTGTACTGTTGACAGAAGATAAGACACAAAAACAACAAAAAAAAAAAAATGTAAAATTTTGTACATTATGAGGCTGCAGCAAAACAGACCAAAGTCAACAATAACACTGAGCCTGCACAGTGTAAAAATATACCAGACTTCTGTGTGGATTACATAAAGTATGACGCACAAAAAAAATAATCTGTAACTGTTATCGCATAAAATATATAGTGGACAACCCGTGTCCTGTATACTGCAGGTTGTTCAGGCCCTTAATGACTTCTGTTTCCCTGACACCTATACAATCCGATTGATTTGTCCCCCCCCCGGTGAACAATGCTGGCTGGTGTTTTGTATGCGTTCGCCTACCTCTTTCTCCAGAGCTTTGTTGTGAAAGAACAATGAGATCCTCTGGATGTCCTCAGACTTCAGCCACTGTCTGGAGACACAAGTGAAATAGACAGATTGAGAGAGAAGCGGGACACACACACACACACACACACACACACACGACAATATCGGCAAAACATCAAAATACAATTTCCAAAAACTACTACATGCAAAATGCAAAATGCAACAAACAACACCAAGATCGATATAGACGTCGTTTAGTTCAGTGAAATTTGGGATTACAGAACTGAACTGTAAAGTAAAAGTTCTGTATTTCACTGAATGATTGACATATTTCGAGGACATTTGTCTCCACATGAACCACATGTTCTGTTTTCTCTGGGTTGCCGTGGTTTTTTGTTGTGTCGTCCTCGTTCGTTTTGCCACTTTGTGGTCACTGAGCCGCTACGCTACGGTCTGGATCTGCCTCTGCTTTCTATCTCTGACAGTTAAGAGATATTCTGCTCATTCATTACACTGTGTTATAACTTGGTTTACTCTGATTGGTGTTTGGAAAGCAGTGTTGTTGTGAGACCGGTCAGGATGTGTGTCAGAGGGGGGGTGCTCTCTTTTGAATGTTAATGATCAGTGGGTTTCTGCCTGGTTCTGCTCGACAGGCATTTGTTGGGGTTTTTCTTTGTACAGTATGAGTAAAATGTACCTGCATGTAGAGATTCTGAGTGGGTGAACCTGTGATGACCGAGTGGACCCCACAATTCACCACCATAAAGCGCAATGGGCAGAATAACACCATCAAATATTTTAAGACAGATTTTAAGTTAAAAATTTCTATTAATAGCATTTAGAGCTCTTACATCTGTTTATTTTTAAGCTTATACTTTTCGTTTTGAAATAATTTTACAAAAAGCCAACACTTGTCTTTTCAGTGAATAAAGCCGGAGAGTGTTTTCTTGTTTCATGAATAATAAAATTTATGGTAATAAGCCCATTGAAACTGTTCCGGATTCAATTACATTGCAAATATTGTATACTTCCTACTTCTTGTGTGAAATTCGCAATAAAATACCAAAGACAACAGGAACAAACTATAGTAAGTAAAACTTACATTTGTATATGAGTGAGAGGTTTCTGTGCATCATTATGCTTCAGTGTATAACACCTAAATGAACTCCTGAAGGGGCTTCCTCTGAGAGGGAGGTGGGAGGGAGGTGACTGAGCACGACCTGTGACTGTGAAAAAGTGATGCAGAAACAGGAAGTGCAGCGGATATGACTCTTACTTCTGTGAGTTGATGCCATCAATGGTGCGAATCATTCGCTCATTGAGTTCCTCCTCAAACCTCCTCCTCTGAGATTTGGACCTGCAGTTAAAAGGAAAGAAGGGGACACACTCACACATAATGAAGTCTCGCAAAGACTTAAGAGTAAAGTGGTTATTATACAACCACTGCGCTCACCTTTCTCGTCGCTGGAAGTGGTACTGCCCCATTGGAACGTCCTGAAACAGGAGTCACGACATTGATCTATCGATAACTGACACCCGTATCTGTGCGTGCGACGAGACAAAGAGCTCTGCGTTGTACTCACAGTGGTGTTGATCTTGCCGTTGTCTGTGGTCATGCTGTCTCGATGGTGGAGGTTGGCGAAGGGTTTGGCGGCTCCCCAGGACTCCAGGTACCGGGTCATCCTGACAGATGCCCTCATCTTCCCGCTGTCCAGGGAGGGACGAGAGCGCACACCCAGCAAAGGGCTGTGCCTCTCAGTCTGAGAAAACCAGGACACATGTGATCGTCAGTAACTGTTGTCAATCCTTTAACCCGTGGGTAATTCATCTTGACACCACATTTTAAAAATGAAATGTCACGCAAATAATGCTGACATAGATTCATTTAAGTGAACTGAACAGCACCAGCACCAGCACCACAACAACAACAACAACAACAACTGGAAAACACCAGTTGTTTCCATTTCATGATACATTATAAATGCTCTTGGACCAAAGGTAAGAAGGAGAGAGAGCGAGACACCATGTGGGTTACCATCCCAACCACATTAAAAGTGATAGTTCGGGTTATTTGACGTGGTGTTGTGTGAGGTACTTATCTATAGTCACTGTATTACCTGCAGTAGATTTGGATCGCTGTGCTGTCATTTTTAGAGAAACAGCTGGTGACACAGAAGCTGAGCGAAAACAAAACGTGCAAAAACGTGTTTTAGCCAAAATTCCTCCAAAATGGAGAGAAAATGTAGTTCCAAAGGAAAGGCCTGTTTGACGGCAAGATAAAGTGGTGAAAATATTAAAAAGAAAAGTTTACACTTCAACTTATATAGTTTATTTTCTGTGAGCTTTTTTTGTGTGGCCATTTTATGCCTCTATTGAATAGCGTAGTGGAGACAGACAGGAAGTGCAGGGAAAGAGAGAAGGGGAATGACATGCAGACAATGGCTGGGAACGCTGGGTATGCGCCCTTACCATTCAGATATCATGTTGCCCCCTGTGTGGCTTAAACACGTTTTTGTGGAAGGCCCCGCCCACAGCAGCTCATCGCTCAGCTTCTGTGCCGGTGCAGGTTATACACCGACTACACAACCCCACGTCAAATAATCCCGACTGTCAATTCAAGATGATATGAATGATAAATACAACATGTAAAAACCTGACCGAGCTGATCTTCAAAATGGAGAAGAAATATCACGTAAAACCCACTTTGATCCATCAACTGCAGCTGTGTGAGCCGGACTTTTACGCATGTACTCAGCAGGTGTGAGGTAAGAAGGACTGGGTGCTTTGGGAGCAGTGATCTCTTGACTTCTGTGACCTGCCTCTCAGTGTTTTGAGCCACTTAAAACACTTGTAGTCAAGAATGATGCAGTTCTCCTTTTATTTTGGGCGGTGTGCCAAGTGTTTCTCTCTGACAAACTGCGCCCAGCTTCACTGCTGAAACAAATGTTGCATCACTGTAAAGCCATAAACCAGTGAGAGTTGAAGTTTTTCTCCTTTTCCTGCATTTTTGCCCAAATGGAGACGATATTTCAGCGTTTGTTATAGGTAGAATCTGGTGAGGTGACAAGCCCCATACCTCTGGTGATTTACTTTAATTTCTGATAGAGACGGGTACACGGCACAAAAGCCTGTAAGAACTGAAATAGACAATGACTGTGTTCATTTTCAGCAGGTGTGCTGAAAAGCTGTGACAGTGACAATCAATGACAATGACAGTGGAGATGACACCTCCTGTGATCCATGCTCCATATTTGGCCTTGGTCCATTCAGGGCTTCCTGAAAATGTCACATCCTTTTCCCAATATCTGATAGGACATTGGAAAAGCCATCTCCATTAGAGTAAATAAAGGTTACAGGGCAGTACTTTAACATTATTATTGAGACTTCCCATAAACTATATTGCTGCTATATTGTGAGAAGGAAAATTACCACACTAAAAATACCCAGACGCTTCGGTTAAACCTAAAACTGCAGGTTTGATTCATTACTGTAGGGCTGCATGGAGCAAGAGTAAATTAGGTCTCTGAAGTGCTGCTACTTTGCATTCATAAATAGGATACTAGAAAAATCTGAAAAAAGTTAAACGAAAAATATGCAAACAGTATAAATACCAAACTCCCATGACATGCTGTAAACAGAGGGCTGATAACAAGCAGCTTGTACTGTTGCCAAAATAACTTCTCATTTCAAACTGAAACACAGCTGCTAGAGTTTCAACAGAACACTGTGATAAAGGATGTTGAAATATGTTCATGTTGTCGACTTCTTCTTTCTCTGAAATTCAGGATGGCACAGAGGAAAACCTGCTTGAGCTGTATAAACGATATAAACTCATTGCTAACCATTGTGTCTTCTGTTATTCATGCAGAATGTTATATGGAATAATGCAGCTCACTTTTTGTGGAAAAACTAGTATATGCAGGTTTTTATCATGGGATTTTCTTTCAAAACAAAACTTGACAAATCTCATATAGATGTTATAGTGGTTACTCTACCTTTGGTTGTTTTTGTTTTCTTCTTGTTATTGTGCATTTGTGACAATTTAGTTTCTGTTTTCATTGTTTATTGTTTTATATATTACAGTTATTTTACTTATTTTTTGTGTTTCATCTTATTTTCTTTTTTCCCCTATTTTATTAATTTGAATTATTGTTTGTTTTATTCGTTGTTTTTGTGTGTGGACCCCAGGAGGAGTAGCCACCACTGTGTGGAAGCTAAAAGAGATCCAAATAAAGAAATAAATAAAGTATATTAACAACTCCTGTGAAATACTGGCAGAACTTTATCTTTCAGATCATTGAATCTGATACAGCTTTATTTGACTTCTTGCAAATTCTAATCTGGAATATGTTGCTACCGAGACGTGACTCTGAGAACTGTTTGAAGTCAGGTGATGACTTCATGTGAAAGCTACAGATCCCTGGTCAAACTCTTCAGAGATGAAATAGAAGATGAAAAAAAAGAAGACTACAGGGAGTCAAAGGAGCAGATTTGGAGGAATCGGTGCTGAAAAGACACCGTGGCTTTCTGTGTCACTGATGGCATTTCCAAAAGATGCACTGGAGAGTGTAAAGGTGTTAATTCTTGCACTGAGACTCCTCACGTCTATGAGGAAAGCAGATAGTGAACACAGGATGTCTTAAACAGGAAAAGGTGTCACTGCAGATATTTATGGGGGTGGGTGCATCTTAGCCAAGTTATGAGGGGATTATGGAGGCAGGACTGTTAAGCGTGTTTTTTTTTGCAGACTGGTTGCCAACAGTATATTCTATATAGGGATATTCTCAGCAGACAGTTCACAGAGGAGTCAGATGTCTTAAATGTCCTGAACCAGTCCTAAGATGTGTGATGTCTCAAGCAGTGGAAATGGACGTCACTTCAAACATCTTCTCTGAGTAGACAGACTGAGTGAACTCTGGCCCAGGTCTTCATTTGATAACATCCGTTGCTACACAATTGCATTATTTCCCTATACTTGACATTGTCAAAATTGTTCTGCTCTTGGTGGTATTTTTCTGAGTAAACCTGACCAGCACAGCAAGTGTTGGTGAAACAGTGGCGTTGTCCATGGTGCTGAACCCTCATAGTTTTGCACTCTGGCTCAACACACCTTCTATAAACGCCATGAAAACACAAGTCATGACCCAAAACACACACACACTGTCAGCAGTTACCTCTTCTGCAAACTGACAATTACTGTATGTGACTTTTCAAACTGGATCACGACTGATGACATATACTGGATAATGTAAAGTGAAGTGAATGTAATTATTTTTCATGTGTCTCCAAGAATTCGACCCTGCGTGAACTAAGAAAAACAGCCTTGTTTTCTGCTTTGTGAAAACACATTTGTCAGATAATCCACTGGGTTTCTAGTTGTGCTAGCAGCACGGCTCTAGCTCTCTCAACCACTACTGAATGAATTGCCATAAAATTTTAAACAGCCATTCATGGTACCCAGAGGATGAACCCTAGTGACTTTTTGATCCCCTGACTTTTCTCTAGTAGCAACAGGAGGTTGACATATGTGGTTCAAAGTGAAATATCTTGACCACGTTTGCCACATCCTTATTTTTCCTCTAGCGCAACCATGAGGTTGACATATTTGTTTTTTATTGAAAAAGCTACTGAATGGGTTGCCATGACATTTGGTACATACATTCATGATCCCCCAAGAATAAATTTTAACAACTTTTGATCCCTTGATTTTTCATCCAGCGGCATCATCAGATTAAAATTTGAACTAGTGCAATACTTTATGGCCATGTGCCTGCAAACTAATCCCATCCCCATCAGCCTCAGCTGTGCCTTGTGTTTGGTGCTAATTAGCGAAAGTTGGGCGGTTTTCGCACTTCAGGAACTTCCAGTATAAATCTGGAAAAAAATCTAAATCACATCAACATTTTTAAACGATAGCTGAAAACCTATTTATTTAATTAGGCTTTTAATTAGTTCTCATATTTTACTAATCTTAATGGTTTCCGTTTTATTTTCATTTACACATTTTATTGTCTACTGTCTTTCTAGTGTCTAATTTCATTCTCCTTGTAGTCACCATTATTTTATTGCTCTATTTCAATTTTTTATTGTGAAGCACTTTGAGATCTCTTGCATGAAAAATTCTCTACAAATTAAGTTTATTTATTTATTTTATTTTTTATTTTGTTTATTTATTTAAATTCAAGATGATCATAGATACATGGTTTTCTTTGGACAGTGAAGATATGTAGTATTTTGTCTGTGAAGTGATGGGAATACTTTCAATTTTTACAGGGTTAAGGACAGTAAAGGCAGTACAACATTATCACTATGGAATCAGAATAGAGTAGAATAAACAAACAGAAATGGTATGTTTCCAAAATGTTTTCTATATTGTTATACTTACTGAGTTCTTAGTGCCACCAGCTATTTATCTCAATGACCCAACATCTAATATTCATATAATGGTCATGGTTGGAAAAGTACATTAATTCATATTTTCTTTTACTATATTTTCTTAAAATTCAGTTGAAAATTTACTCTAAATTGTATAATCAGTTCAGATTTACAGCATTACACTGAGATAGCTTCAGATGCTCCTATTGTTTTGTTCCCCCTCTGCACTATATGTCATCTGTCAAACATTATTTGAAAGTAAGTAAAGTGAGTATTTTCCTGCATCAATTTCATATGTCATAAGATTTCAAAAGATTTCATAAGATCCGCCTTTGGGGATTGAAAATGTATTGTTTTTTTTTCAGTATCTCAGCTTTATTCAGTAGAGACAGTAGAGAGTAACAGTAAAGGCAGCAGAGAGAGAGAGAGAGACAGAGAGAGGGGAGAGGGGATGACATGCAGCAGAGGGTCCAGGCTGGATTTTAACTACGGCCGCTGCAGTAAAGACTCAAGCTTGTTTGGTTTACGATGGTACGCGCTCCATCGTGCAAGCTACCAGGGGGCTCCAATCACCTTTGTTTTTTACAAATCTTATGATGGGCATGACATTTTATTGTCTGGCACACAGCCACTTTAAAAATATATATAAAATCAATAGCAAAGTGAAAACAGGAAAAGGCAGCTGGGGCCACTAAATAAAAACAAGTCTAGAACAATTTTACTTTAACTAAGAAAGACTAATTACCCACTAAGTGACAGTCCTCAGTATTATCTCCCTCTCAGTGATTTCTGACCGTGTGCTTGAATGTATGGAACCATGTCGGAGATGGTTTCTGACCTTGGGGTTGATGACCAGGTAGGTGACCACTCCGTGCTCCTTCAGGTAGGAGTCCCGGGTCTGTCCGTCTCCAGGCTCCACCTTGTACGAGCCCTTCAGATGCTCCAGCGTCACGGAGGAGATGTGGACCCTCCTGGAGACGAGACGGGAAAGGGATGAATGGACAGATGATGAGAGGTTAAGAGCTTGCGTCACTGCGCCATTAAAAGCTCTATCAAACGTGTTATTTATTTTCCAGCTTCATAACTAATCTAACCTGCAATTCTCACTTTTCAGGTTTGTTTGTTACACCTGCAAATAGAGATGGACAGAGATGGAAATGTGCTTTTTTTTTTTTTTTTAGCTGCCATGATTTTCAGGAGCCTTTCAGCAGGCGTCAGAGGAGACTAACCATTAGCAGCCCAGTGAGACAACGTGGTGGCCCTGGAGAGCTTAGTTTCAGTGTAGCACACACAGAACCACCAATCAATTTTCCCAAGCTAGTTACAGAGCTGGGATTTCAGACCTAATGGCTTTATAACACATGTAGAGCTGATTGGTCAAATGTGGTGGCTTTAATTGTCTTAAACACTATAATAGAATTAGAGCACAAAATCCCACGCTCCATGTCCGTGTCTGTATGTGTGTGCATTTGTATATACCGTATATAAATATATATTTTTTCAGCTGAGTCTTGGTTAATAGCCTCTGTTGTTCCCTCAGGTGTATCATCATCTTTGGGTTTAAGGTTTACTGGGGTTCAGTCAAGACTGATACTGATATTAATATTCTTTTAGGGTGGCCTGGTCAATCTGTCATATTTCTTGGTGTTATTTGATAAATCTGATCATTTCTACACCAAAAAAGCCAAAAGAAAATTGCACAGGTTTAATGTTATTCTAATATGGGTGAGAAAACTTTCTAAACAGCCTCCTTGAGATACACGCTCTCCTCTGAAACTCAAGATAATGATACTTTGGTACTGCTGACCACTGGGACTTGCTCACTTCTACTTTAGGCCACATGGAGCTGCAGCGGAACAGATGGAAATTCACTCACTTGCTCAAGTGCAATTCAACATTAATCAGTGAGAGAGCAGGAAGTGTTAGTAAATTCCCAAAGCATATAGCTTCCTGTCTGGTTCACTGACTAAACCTGGCAACGCTGCAGGTACAGGTCTCTGGGTTGCCAACCAAAAGATAATTACAAAGATTTGGGGAAGCAGCACTGCAGCAGCACTGCAGTGAGATCACATTAAACTTTCTTTGTGTTATTGGTTATGTCTCACCCTGGCACGCCTCCTGCCTCCATGTGATTGGCTAGCGTGACATCATGTGACCATACATCATACTGCCACTTGCGCAGGCCAATCACACCGCAGAGGACATTCCCAGAATGAACACCAACACGCATGTTGATGTCGACTCCAGTGGCATCTCGGACCTTCCTGTGGAGCGAAAGGAAGAAGAAATCTTTAAATTCAAACTGAAACTGAAAGCATGGTTAGCCTAGCTTGGCATAAACCCTGAAAGCAGGGGGGAAAAAGCCCAGCTCTCCGAAGTCAAAAATCCAATCCTACCAACACAATAAAACACTTACTAACAGATTGTATCTTGTTTATGTAAATACATAACTTCTCATGTTGTGTTTTTTTGTTTATGTAACCATTTCTTAGCGAATCAAGTTTATTTACCAAAATGTTGTGTTTTTGGAAAGTAGCAGGGATATTTCCTGCTTTCTCTTTCTTTATATTTCTAGTTTGCCATTAGCAATCCTGCTGATTCACTAAATGGTTCAGTGTTTCCTCCACAATTTAATTGTGGTCAGGGCGGAAAACCCGCTTCACCAACAGACTCTGCTTCATCATGTCAAAGGTGTACGACATCTGAGGTGGATGGCATCTTTAATCTGATTGTGATTAAAGGTCAGTCCCGGCAAGCCAATATATTGGTCCATAAAACTAGTGTGTGTGTGTGTGTTTGTGTTCAGGCATGAGTGAAAGACACAGAGAGCAGAAGGGGGGGGGGGCATCTGCGAGAGAATATTTTTTCATTTGTTTGAAATTTTTATTTGTTCAGCTGGGAGGCTTATCATATTGCATTCACATTGTGTTTACTCTGGAATTCAAACAGAGCTGAAATCAAGTCTGGCATTCCTTCTGCTCAATCTGTTTGACAGGCGCGTGTTTGTGTTTGTTTGTGTGTGTGTCTGTGAGTGAGAGAGAGAGAGAGAGAGAGAGAGAAAGAGAGAGAGAGAGACAAAAAAAAGAGGGAGAGATCTGGTATTTTACTTGATGGCCTCACACATATCCAAGCCCATCTTCACGCAGTTCCTGGCGTGGTGAGGCAGAGACTCAGGCAGACCAGACACACAGTAGTAACAATCTCCCAGGATCTTGATTCGCATACACTCGTTCTCCTGAGAGGAGGAAAGAGAGAAGTAATGAGGGGATCCCTAAGTTATCAATATCTTTAGTGAGGGTTACCTATTTAAAAAAAATTGTGTTTCTCATGCTCTTTTCACCTCCACACACTCCGTCACATCCATCAAGCCCAAAACTCATACACCCACACACATAACACATTAGCCCTTATTCCACATGTGGGATGAGTAACAGCTCATCGTTGGACCGGGTTTATGTAACGGCAGCTTCGTCAGGCGGAAGGACAGAGCTGCTGGACACAGCACTGAAGGAGAGAGAGCCTGACTCAACTGTTTAGACCCATATAACTGAGCACCCATGAGACCGCGAGATTCACTCTGACCGGCCCACACCGCTACGACCTGCAGCTGTGGAGGTACGGCTGCGGAGGCCGAGTGTGGCCGCGGGACGGAGTGAACACTTGTTTCAAGGTCGCGCTTCAGATGATTGACAGCATAGCTCAGACACTGTTCTCTCCCCTCAGTTGTTTTTTTTAATGAACTCATTTGTGTACACTATTCAAACCAGGTGAGCTGAAAGCACTGTTTGAGAAAACACATTCTTTTATGCTTATTAACGTCCTTAATTTCACAATCAAATCCAATTAATTCTCAATGACAAACATCACATTTTAACTTTAGATTGAAACATGTTTTAAGTTATTCACTGGGCTCTAGAAATCAATCTTACAAGACCTTCTTAATAAAACCTTAAACTGAAAATACTGAGGGGTAGTTCACATGGCTAATTCTGGTGTCCTTGAAATTTCCATTCTATGTAGATTCTATGTGGTGCTGCAGTATCAGGGTGCATCATACTGGAAAGTGTCTCCAATGTTTTCTCTACCTCATTCACATACTGTACAAGGAGGAGCATAAACACCAAAACGTGCAGGATATTACAATCCAATACAAGAGCACAACAAAATACAGGCTTGTGAATTACAACAGAATTGAATCAAGACCTCTCTATTTTTTTCCTGAGAGAATGTGGTCCACCCCGGACAGAACAAGAGCTGAACATCCTCTGACGGTGCAAGTTACTACTACTTTTTCATTCATTCCTGCTGTGAAGCACACACAGTGTCCCTCTGTATGAGATGTGATATATGAATGAAGTTGTCTTGAGTTTACCTTTGCGATCTGGTCAAACTTGCCAAACAGTTCGTTCAGCATATGCACAAGTTCACCTGGAGAGCAGTCGCTGGCCAGCCTGGTGAAGCCTACGATGTCGGCGTACAGAATGCTGCAGAAACAACAAACAGGACAACTGATATTGCATTACTGAATAACACAACCATGTAATAAAACAGTTCATTGCGTAGCTAGATTTTCATTATCCTCTATTAGGAGAGAGGCATCAAGTTTCTCACTGTTGGGGATATTTGCTGTACTTGATGGGATTGCTTTGAATTAACTTGTGTCGTTCTCTGCAAACCCACTGAGTTCTTGATGAGCACGTTTACCACAGTGCTGACTATTAAATGTTCTGGAGTAACAGAAGGGATATTTTACTACAGAGGGAAGCCTTTGCGTTCATACTTGGCAAACTACAAACAACAGGTGTAGATGAAAAACACTCAGGTTTCCAATGCAATTAAACGAAATAATGCAATACATTTCTGTATCTAGAGTGTAGGTAACTTCTCTGGACCATGCACCTAATCTGTTAGTTTTTTTTCCATCACGATCAAAGCAACATTCTCAAATATTGAAAAATATTAAATAAACTTATACAAACAGCAGTCCAAACATTATGTCTCCACCCAGGGTGACAAGTCAACAAAGCTTCTACAAATATCAGAATATTTCCTCAAAGAGAAGGCCTCCAGGGCTGAAAAATGAAGCCAACACTGAAGCACCAAAAACATTTCCTCTAATGACCTCTTGAGTCTGGCTTCAAAAGTGAGTCAATCCCCATTAAACTGCCCAACTTTACAGCAGAAATAAACATGTTTACAGCCTGGTACAAATCACAGTTTTGGTCTCTATAGCTAATTTACTCCTTCATGACAATACGGGGGGTGAATCTTTATATAACTCACCTGTTTACATTTTATTAAAGTTGCATAATTGATGCATAATTGAGAGTGTTTGAGGAAGTATGCTTGCCACAAACCGGCATGCACCAAAGTCTCTGCTCCACATGTGCCCCACCTCTTTGCCCATTCTTGGATTAGCCAGGAGTCAGGCGCTGCCAAGATGGCAACAGCAGAGCAGCACCCCTCTGAACTTCAAAGCCGCTCCTCAGAAACATATGGGTGACGTCACAGAGGCTACGTCCATTTTATATCTAGTCTGTGGTAGAAACAGAATTCAGCCTGTTTCTCTTCAGAGACACCAATTATTACAGCTGGAGATACGATGGCGGCAGTAGCTGGTGTCTGGCTCTCCACTGACGGCCAAGTGTAGGAGGATCCCAGCCGGGCCGCACCGCCACCCGTCCTTGAGTGTCAGTTCTTTGTTCTGGAAAGATTGCCCTCTTCACTGGAGCTAGACCATGTGAGAACTTGTTATTATTGGAAGGATAATGGGCAGATCAACATGAACACTCACACCCACACACCTGAGACCCACTTAAAAGTGCCACTGTGATATTGTTTCTTCTGTGAAGCTCGAGCATTATGAGAAACAGGTTTTTAGAGGACATTCTCTGGAGAGGCTCTTGTGCTAAGCCTGGATTTGTGTACTCTTCTCTGTTTCTATGAACCCCCACAATATAGAGGAGGATGTCATTGAGAAAGGAAGACATGGGCTTCTCTTCATTTGGCAAAGTGACCTCAGAGTACAATGAAGGTGGATTAACTCTGAATTGAATTTGGGCATGACAGTGAAAAGGGACCAGGAGATGAGGTGCAAAGAAGATGGCGAGAAAGGAAAGGAGAGGAGTCGAGGAGAGGAAATAAAAGGAGATGATAGGGAGGTGAGAGGAGCGCTGAGTATAGGGGCAATCCAAAATGTGAGAGGGGAGGGGATGAGCAGTGATGAGGGGGAGGACAGGATGGTATAGGAGCAATCAAGCGCAGAGATGAGAGCAGAAGATAATAACCTTTGTTATGGAAGGCGCAGATAGAGGAGCAGGAACCTTACCTGACATTGGTGTGCCGCTGCACGTAGAGGTTGTGGAAGTTGTTGGTGCTCTCTGTTCTGCCAAAGTTCGGTCCCTGCAGCCTCTGGATGATCTCGGCTTTCATCACTCGCGCTATATGAGCCGGGAGTAAGGACAACAGCAAACGCTCCTACGGACAGAGAATGTATTTGGTTCATAAACTGGTTCGTCTGGATTTACGTAGGATAACATGATAATACCAATGACTGAATAACACTGTTAACTTCGTGCTACACAATAAACCTTCAGATTCTATGGCTTTTTCATTCAATGTGGCTGGACATGTTTCCACCTTGTGAGTCTGTGTGTGTGTGTGTGTGTGTGTGTGTGTGTGTTATCATGTCGTCCTGGTGACACCTACTGTAGCAGGAACTATCACTGAGATGGTTGTCAGTAATTTCACAGGTGTTTATGTGTCTGTTTGTCTGTGAACAGATTTCGTCACGGTGCAAGAGACTTATTCTATTATGTGCTGTTCTATTATGTACAGCTCTGTTCAATTCAGTTTCGGTGTTGTTCTCATCTATTTTATTCTTTTTTCATTCTATTTCATTTTATTCTATTGTGTGCTGTTCTATACTGATCAGTTCCATTTACTCTGTTCCACTCTATACTGCTCTGTTCTACTCTATAGTATTCTGTTCTTTTACAATCTATATTATATTGAGTACTGTTCTGTACAGCTCTGTTCTATTCTACTCTATTCTATTCTGTTCTGTTCTATTCCTAGTATTTGCCATTGTGTGCTCTTCTGTACCGATCTGTTCCATTCTATACTGTTCTGTTCTAATCTATAGTATTCTGTTCTGTTACAATCTATATTCTATTGTGTGCAGTTCTGTACAGCTCCATTCTATTCTAGTATTTTCTATTGTGTGCTGTTCTGATGTGTTCTGTTCCATTCAATTCTATTGCATGATATTCTGTTCTATTCTCTTTCTCCAATACTCCATATAAATATAGCCATTGTCATCCACAGCTAATATTTAACCGCCTAAATAGATTTTCCTTCATCCTCTTAATGGTGGTTCAATGAGGCTTATTTTTTTTTAGCACTGAACACAGGAAGCCAGAGTCAAGAAAAGAAGAGCGATTGAGGCACGGAAAGTATCTTCATTTTCAAGACCGTGGCATGGTGGAGGAAAGCAGTGGAGCATGTTCTCTATATTTCTGCATTGCCCGTGATTTTTACCGTGCATATTAGATTATTATGAGGAGATGAAAAGTGAAAATGAAATAAAACCTAATGATAATTAACAGGTTTATCTTAATTCAGTCAAAAGGTACAAAAAGCAGCCTGTGAACACTGCTGCATATCTACACTTGCAGGAAAGCACTTGTGGCTGACGTGCACTAAGGCAGTGAGGTGTGTCTCGTTACCACATCTACTTCAGTGGGTTTCTCTCTGTATGGTTTCGGACGCTGCTTTTGTTGTTGCAAAATTGTGACTACACAAAGATGCTTTCTGACCCTCACATGCTGACATCAGAGTTTTTAATGGTCGCTGTTGATGTTTTTAGGAAGTTGATATATTCTCTCCAGTCAAGTTCCACTAAAGCAGCACTGGAAATCTGAACAAGACATGTCATTGTATAGTATAGTCAGTAATCAGGGGGAATAAGAAAAGTAGAGAATCAGAGATGCGAGATCCATCACCCATAGCTGTTGTGTAACCATGTAAGTTGTGGGGATTTTTTTTGCTTTGATTTAGAACCGTGCACACTGGTTGGAGGGTTGTTTGAGGGTGATTGTGGTGCGTGTGTGTGTGTGCGTGGGCAGAAGTGTGGGTGTGTGTGCATGTTAGAAAGAGTGAATAGCTGCCTGAGGGGGTGTGACTCATAAATGCAGCTCTCAGCAGAGAGGGTCATTACATTGTTCACACACCACGGGCTCATTTCCTAAAACACAGCAGCAAATTAAGTAGAGAGAGGGGTTGGTGGTGGTGGTGGTGGTGGTGGTGGTGGGGGGGTATGCTAAAAATAGAAACCCACACCACCCGCACTTATTTACTTATTCAGCACTGAAGCAATATGAGCACTCTACTGTGAGCATGCAGAGGGGGTATAATAGCCTGAAGAGATGTAGCTTTGTTAATCATGTGTTTGATTAATGAACTAAAGTGATCTGTATTCAGAGATTTGGTGGTGTTTAGTTATGCACTGACATTTGTATTGCATCCTCACACATTATTAACACGCACACGCTCACGCACATACAAACTGGTGCGCGTGGAGAAACGTATGCCAAATAACATTTGTGATTATTCAAATACCATCTACAGCAACCAAAATGTTTTCACTGTCTTGTGGTGATAAATCTTTTACAACTTAATTCACGTGATAAAGAAAAATTATTAGATTATTTTCACTCAAGATTGTTATGCCAACCTGTAGAATAAATGACGTATAAAACATGTCATAAATAACTTAAATAATAAAAAATTTTAATATTTGTATCTAATGCAGAGCATTTATAATATTTCATTATAAATGCATATAAAACATGCATTTTACAATTATATATTATGATTAATTATGTGTTTCACCATTTGTAAAATGAAATACACATTTTACAATTCAAACCCCCCTGCTGCGTAGACCACCACTTATTAATGTGTCATTTCATGTGTCATTTCCCTGGTTGGAGAGAATGGCTAATGTCAGGGCAAAGGCGCTAATGTCAAGCAAATGTCACTGCATAATGCCTCTTTAGACATGATCGACTTACCAAGTCAGCCCTGCATTGAGAAGTGAAATATTTTGGCTATAAAACAGAATAAGTTTTTCATTTCATATGGGCTTAAGTGTGTGTAACTCTAAGAGCGAGGCAGGAACAACAAGAATCAAGAGTCCAGTGCCGCGCTAGCAGCTTAACTCAAGGGTTTACGTTTGAGTGTTACATTGAGTGTTGATCTTTTTACAGAGCAAAGGTGAAGGTGACAGAAAAAGCTTCATTCTCAGAGCAATAAAAATGACAAGTGGCAATAAAAAAAGGCAGACAAACATCAAGCAGTCAACCTCTGTCTGCAGCCATGCTAGCAGCTCTGTGAGACTGTACTTAGGCACAGTTGTGCTTTTAGCTAAATGCTAATGTCTGCCTGCTAACATGCTCTCCAGAATAGTTAATATGCTGACGTTTAGCAGGTGTAATGTTTACCAAGTTCACCACATTGCGTTAGCATGCTAACATTCGCTAATTAGCACCAAACAAAAAATACAGCTGAGGCTCACAGGAATGTCATTAGTTTTACAGAAAAAGTAAACATTTTGACCTGATAACAGCACAAGATGAGAAGTCACAGGATCACCAAAGTGATTACAATTCATCATGAGGGAGAAGTGAATATCTGTACCAGGTCTTACATCAATTCATCCACTATCTATTGAGTCATTTCAACAAAAAGATACCAATCTCCTAGTGTCGCTAGAGGACAGGTCATAGGATCATCAAAGGTGGAGTGACAGAGCTACATGCTAGTGCTAACCACTGCTAGAGCCACGCCGCTAGTGTGGCTAAAGAATTGTGTAGTTGTACAGAGAATGCAGAGACACTGATGAGTTAATGTCTCATGTTTTAACTAAGGTATTAGATTGTTATTTGTGACATTTTGAATCGTAGTCTTGTATTGGAACATTTTATTCCACAGTAAAAGCAGGCCATGCATCCTCAGTAATCTGATGACAGCAAATGATATTAGACTTCACTTCACATATTATTTCAACCCAGGGCATGAATGTAAACATGTACCTGTTGGTGCTTCTCAAACTCTAGTTTGATGGGCGACTTGATGCAGTTGCAGGTGTCTTGGTAGGTCTGTTTGAGAGCCAGGTCCATCAGATGCTTGTGGTACGCCCCAGCCAGGTTACCACAGGTGAATATGATCACGTTGGCTAAGATCTGCCACACACACACACACACATACACACACATAAAGAATAACGCATTAAAATATTAGGTGTATGTACCTTTAATTTTCCCACTATCAACCTCCTTCCACTTATGTCTGTATTACTGCCTTGTAAAACCAGCCCAGAGCACACACTTCAACTGCACTTTTTCCACCACTATGTCAACCTCATGCTCTTTTAAATGTGGCCTTGCATATCAATAGGTTGTCCTTAGTGCTGTATCCAGGGGCAATGAGCGTCTTACAGCATGTTTTATTGTTGGTGTGCTTTTCCACTGCGTATGTGTGTGAGAGACACAGAAGCGAGAGACTATATGATGATTACAGTGTTATCAGCATGTTGACTTTGATGGTTGATTAGAAAGAGTCACTGTGTGTGTGTGTGTGTGTGTGTGTGTGTGTGTGTGTGTGTGTGTGTGTGTATCAGACGTACATGTGATACAGTTAATTTCACTTTCTGTGGTAACTGGCACGTTTCTGTATTTTTGATTAGTTTTACAGATCATATTCTCATGTTATTGGTCATTGTTGTTTTGTTTTTTTTTTGCTCTGGTATTATGAAGTTTCTGTTTCGTGGTGAGATTTTCTTCTGTATCAAGGGTCCATTCAGTTAGAGCCAGTGTTTTAAGAGCTGTTCCCTGAGTACATTAAAAGGCGGTTTGTTTGACTCAGGAGGCTTTTCTGAATGTGCTGTCACATTGATACAGGATGGGTTCACGGTTTTATAGCCCAAACATTATTAAAATGTTGTACCTCATCATCTTTAATCATGCATGGAACAACTTTACCAATTTAATTTTGATAAACTAACCCCTGCGCTGCAGCAAACAGTGCAGTGAAGCAATCACTGAGGCCTTCAGGAAACTAAAATGGGAAGCTCACAGCAGAGTCACATCTACAGCACGATTTTGTGTAAAAATGTGGCTGTCAACAGTCTTTTTCACATGCACCTTTGAAGGTTTGAGTTTGTACAGTCACATTGTCTTTACCTGCCAGTCCAGAGCCTCCGGCTTTGGGACGGTGTTGGCCAGACAGACGCTGAGGGTGACAGTGTGCGAGAAGCAGGTGATGGCGCTGGCGATAATGGCCCCTCTCATGGAGAAGGGCAACATGGTGTAGACGACAAACACGATGAACAGGAAGAAGGACACCTGGAAATGGGAAACAGGAAGATGTCAACAGCTAAAAGGGGGCACACCTGTCCAAAATAAACCAGATCTGGTCAAAGCTCTTGATGTTTTCCAATATTTTCTGATAACGTGGGCTTTTTTTTTTTGTCAAAATAAATAATTTAACACAGATCACATAAATGCCTGCAAATGAATCCCACCACAGATTTTTGTTCTGCATCTTCCATCTTTGTCTGCTTTTTGTCTAAATACAGAACACAGCGAGTCGAGAGTTGAATAAGCTGCCCACTCGTCCTCACAAAAAGATCCGACCATAAACTGCTGATGCTATGATAAATTATCAGAGGTGAGTGGGCTGCTCACTTAGTTTTACAAAAAACAAAATCATGTGATAAACTGACCAGAAGATCCAAGTACAAGGCATCAGAGCATCGCTAAAGTACTGACGTTTAAGACACAAAATGCTTCATTTTTTCCTTACATATGGGAATAGATATGTGTTGTACTTTGGGGTTTCCTGCATGTTCACTGTGATCAGTCCTTTCTCTTTCCAGGTTTCCATCAAAGCCTCTCACTCCGCCTTCCCATCTGCTCTGACTTTGGACGTGTGTGTGTGTGTGTGTGTGTGTGTGTGTGTGTGTGTGTGTGTGTTTGTGTGTATATTCTTGTATGTTGTGTGCACATATAGATGTGTGTTTCTTCCTGTGTTGTTCATTGATACCTTTTGCCTTAACCTCCTGCCTCGTCCCTGTCCACTTCCTCTACTGTCAGTCCACCCCTTCCTGTTATGGTGGCCGAGGGGGCGACTGGTGTGAACGGATCACGACTTTTTTTTTCGACTGGGACAACATTTGACCTCTGACCTTCCTGCCTGTCTGTTTATTTCCCGTGTCTATCAGGTTGAAAGAGTTTGTCTGCAAACAGGAATCCACTGAGACTGACGGCGTGAAGTCACTAATTTTTCCTGAAAAACAAACCGACAGTTATCAGATAAACAAAATTTTAAATAATAAGATATTTCTGTGCTACAAGTCTCACTCTTCAAACAGCATCCAGGAAGAGCTCTTCACATGCTGCTCACAGTGTTTATGACATCAACATTATAAACAGTATCCGCAGTGACGGGTTACTTGGTGTGAGGTTTTATCAAGCAAAAACACGACTAGAACATTGGATGTAAGTGATTGTTTGGTTGACCGAGTTCCTTCTAAAAGAAGACCTGAACACAGAGAACAGAGAGAGAGAGGTGTTTGTGGAGGCTCAGACTTTTTGTTGCTAAGGGAACCAACATAGGGAAGGATGCTGACGTCGGAGCAGATGTGGTGTTTCTTCTATCCTGCATATTTTCCCATCACCTTCAACTCCTAACCCTGAACTCCCACCTCTGGGGGGGGGGTGACATCCGAGTGTTTTTAGGTGGCCGCAGGAATTGAGAATGGCAGCCCAATTTCAGGTGCGTCACCTGCTCCTGTCTGCGACGCAGGGCAGCCAGACACACTCCATCTCCACACAGCACTGAATCCTAATACACTCTCCAACACCTCGGGATGGGAGCCGCAGCCATCATCTCGCTTTAGCTTTAGCTACTTTTTTTTCTTTCTTTTCTTTTCTTTCTTTTGTTTAGAGCGCACCACAGCCCTCCTGTGTTTCACACAAAAGCAGCGCACGCTTGCTTTCCTCCTAACGCAAACACACACAGACGCACACAATAGGCATGCTTGAATGCATCAAAAATGTTTTGCTCTCCGCTCACTGTAGCAGTGATGAGCGTAAGCAGCTCGGCAGCATTTTTGGATGCAAGCACGCACGGTTTTTGTTTTTGGCAAGTATGTGGCAACACACACATATATATACACACACACACACTCTCACATGCAGGTCAGTGTGACTGGATCTTGATTCTCGGGGTACCAGGTGTGGCGGCCATGTTCAATCCGCCTTCTGGAAAGAGCCTCGGCCTTCACAGAAATCAAATAAAGCTCAGTCTAAGAGGGTAATGTAGCTAGATGGTGCAGCTCGGGCTGTATGCGGACAAGATATTTTTGTTTGTGTGTGTGTGTGTGTGTGTGTGTGTGTGTGAGAGAGAGAGAGAGAGAGAGAGAGAGAGAGAGCAGGCGAGCATGTTGATGGCAGTGGGGTGGAGGGGTTAAAAGTGAAGGACCGAGCAGAGCACCAGTTACTCTCTCTCGCTCTCTCTCTCTCACTTCTCTCTCTGTCTCCCCCTCCCCTCTCTCTTCACTGTTATTAGCTCTGTGTGCTCGATCAGACACGCTGTTCTCTCAGTAATCACAATCAGTCCAACCCACTGAGAGCGGGCTGCAATTCCAACTGTTCTCTTTTCACCGGATTTCTGCTTCCCGACAAGTTCCTTTCATCATGCATTTCAGTCTTTATATAGACTAGACAGACAGACAGACAGACAGACAGACAGACAGACAGACAGACAGACAGACAGACAGATAGATAGATAGATAGACAGATAGACAGATAGACAGATAGATAGATAGATAGATAGATAGATAGATAGATAGATAGATAGATAGATAGATAGATGGGGGTATAAGTGGGAGAGTCGTGGAGGCAGAACAGAGTGATTAATAATGCAGACTGATTATGCTGTCACAGGTGGCTGATGATAAAAATATCTCCATCCCAGAGGAGGCAGGGAGGGAGTGAGAGGGAGAGGAAAGAGGGGAGAGAGGAAATTTTGGGCATGGTGGGGAAGGGAGGGAGTCTTAACAGGAGAGGAGGAGGCAGGTGGAGAAGCTGGGGAGAGAAAAATGGGATTTGATGAATAGGGGGAGACAGGGTGCTAGCATGAGAAAATAGGATTCCTGAGACAAAGAGAGAGAGATGAGAGTCTGGCACTGAAAACTAATGTGTCTGTCTGCTGATCCGCTCACCTCCAGCTCTCATCAGGCCTCATTAACACTTGTCACACGTGGAATTAATTCTACTATCACGCCTGCGCACCACACACACACACACACACACACACACACACACACACACACACACGTATATACCTAAACTGCTACGACAGATGTGTAAACATTGTCACATAATTGTAACAATGAAAGGCATTCATTGATTCATTCATTCGCAGTGTTTTTGGAGTTTGACTAAAAGTAATGATATCTTGTCCTGTTGTTGCTTCATGTGGAAGTTTCAGGTCCATTACTTTATATTTTGGTTGGTGTTTCAGTGCTCCCAGTGGGTCATACCTTTTTTCTTTTACTCTAACTTGACCCCTCACTAAGCCCCTCCCGCTGAACAGTTATCCAGTCACAGCTCAGCAACTATAACTAGGCTCAACAGGCCTGACATACTTTGAATATCTCTACATGTTGGAGCAGAGTGCGGGGAACTGCAGCACCAGCAATACTTTATGTATAAAGAGTTCGGATGCTCGTTTCTTTTTTCTCACCTTCTCTGAAACAAAAAACACAAAAGCTAAAGTGTAGGGAAGGGATTAAACAGTGCACTTGTCTGCTGCTATATAAACAGCAAATGTCTCTGGCTTATTACAGTAGTAACTTAACATGCACCCAGTGTTACTTCAGAGGCCAGTGCAATTTTGTAACACATTACTTTGCGGGTTTATAGCTTTAAAAAAATAAGCCTGCCATTGATCTCCCATTGGATGCTACTATATCACAAGGAGGTTAACATTAGTTTCTCTGTTAGGGCTCTAAAACAAAGCTGTTTTCTGTATCTGTGCAGCTTCACAATAATAACTGTATTCCTTTATTTATTCATATTTACACTGGAAGTAAGCAGGGCCTAAAGCAGAAGGAGCTGAAAATTGGCCACAATTTTCTATATTAAACCAATTACACTCCCCTCACATGCGTGATTGGAGTTAGCTGCTGAGAAAATAAACCAAAGTTTTATATTAAAAAAGATAATCAACAAATAAATAATTAAATTAAATTAAATTAATAATTAAAGAAAATAATGTGGAAACTAATGGTGGAAATATAATGTGTGTGTGTGTATGTGTGTGTGTGTGTGTGTGTGTGTGTGTGTGGTTAGCTCACACACACTCAGGGGCTGATTTGAACATTTAAAAACATCATATTGTAGCTGCTCCATGAGATTACATCTCTGAACTAATACAGTTTGGGTGCTAACAGACTGAATTCCCTGTGGCTGCGTTCCAGTGGTGCAAGACAGATACCTTCAAGTGTGAAGATGAAGGCCCTGGAGGGCTCCAGTTCTCTTGTATGTCTTTTTACTTAGTTATTTCCCACCTGCCTCTGTTGGAGTCTAGACTGTGTTTACGTGCTTAACAATATACCTCGTCGATATATCTCTTCAGACGGCACATAAGCCATAATTTTTATGAAAGAAGATATTGTATGACATTTTTTATATCCTGCATGCCTTTAACAAACTGGCCATCTCTAAAATAATATCTCTAAATAAATTCTGGAGCAGATATGATCTGTTAACATAGACCCCTGATGCAACCTGTGAACTACCTGTTATGAAACGGGCACAGAGCCGGCTGCTGGCACAGGCGGCTCAGGCACCGCGCCGCAAACTGTTGCAGGAAAATAAATAAATTCTTATACTCAAATAAAAAAAGTGATACAGTATATACAGACTGCAGCGTGTGTGTGTGATCCATGTTTCCATTGGATTACATTCATTCGTGTTCCTGCTTGTTCAGGCAACTCACTGGCAATCCTTACGCATAGCTGGCATAGTGTGTGGGTAGTACCTTCATTAATTAGATAAAACTTCTAATTTAATGGTAAATGAGCTTGAAATTCAAGGTTCAAATATGCAAAATTATACAACAAATTCATTTGGAGTAGTCTAACCTTCTTCATTCAAGTCTTTAAACTCCATTTGATGTGGCCTGACAATTGCTTTTCTCACTGACTGTTTTAAAAGGATAAAATCAAGCTGCTACAGATGAGCGTACAAAAGTCTACAACGCCAGATGTTATTTATTTTTTCAATTTTTTCCCTCCTTTCTACTGTTTTCACCCTCAGCCCTGGGAGCACTTTCAGCAGGTAAGCCAGTGCAGGTCCTGCACTGCACACTCCAACTGTTTGGAGAGGCACTGAGGAAGTTAATGGGATATCAACTGCAGCATTGTAGTCCAGCGGGTGTCTGTCTGCAATTAAGGGTGAGCATGAGGGGAGAAAAAAAGCTGTTCATATCTGTTAAGAGGGCATCATCCGTTCATATCCAAACAATGCATTGGTATTTGGTTACTCCTTTAGTCTGTCCTGAGCCACAGCATTTACACTCCCGGCAACCCCAGCTAAACAAAAGTGACACACACTATTTGAAAATACAAACATAGCATGAATCTAATGTGTCTTGTATTATTGTTGTATTATTATTGTTGTCCAAGTACTGAAGCAAAGCAGCAAAACATGTTTACGTTAGAACAAAAAAACTGCATGTTTCCTCATCTTACTCTTAAAACTCTACATAGCAAGACAAGAGCGATGCTGTGTCTTTATCTTCATGTCTTCTATGTGACTCACCAACTTGCACGGATGCTAACTGTTCACCTTGGACATAGCTAGTTTTCTGGCTAGCTTCTAGCTTTAACCTCAAGTCTTTTATAATATCCTTTTGTGATGTCACGGTATCATGTACATAGGGATCAGGTGAATATTTAAGACACCTTTACAGGGTTCTCGTTTCAAAACAGGTCAACTGGAAACAATTAAAAGTTGCCTGGAGCTTAGTGAATACTCAACTGAACTGATTGCACACCTGCGCATGTACAACCAGACCTGCAGTAGCTATAACCAAGCCCGTAGATGTTCTTTGAGACACACACATCCAGATACACACACACACACACACACACACACAAAACAAACACACATTTATCTACCTGATCCCACGGACTGAGTATCCCTCCTGAGAACATGAACAGGTAACCCATGGTGACCAGACAGGCCCATATAAGGAGAGAGAAGAGGCGGAGCATCCGCTTGAAGACCGACTCAATGCAGACGAGGATGAAGATGGACAGGAAGAGGATGAGAGCGGCCGGCACCGTGATCAGGAACGCCAAGTGGTCCTCTGTTGTCTGGAGAGGGAGAGAGAGAATTATTGGTTTATACAGTTGCAGGTGAAAGTGATTGGAAAGTGATTTTCAGTACATGCCTGTATGGATAGTCAACAGTCTAGACACCTATACACGTTGTATTAATATACTAGTGAGGACCCTCCACTAGGCACATTTGTAACCACTGTGGGAATCGACTAGCAGCTCTAAAAAGTCATGTACTCTGATTATACGCTAGCACAAAGTCTTTTAAAATGTTGGACCAGAGAAAGACCAACCAGAGACACTAGAGGCTATTTGTAAGTTTCCTCTGCCACCAAATGTGGTTTCTTGCCAGGAACGGGTGGTGGAGTTTCAGCCATTGTTGTGTTTACAAGACAAAAGGTTAATAATACAGCGTCTGAGCCGCACTACGTCCTCAGGGAAGATTGAAGTCGCTGTTTAATGTGCTAACTTCACTAGAAGAAAAGACATGATAGAGACAAGAGTTAACATTAGTGCTGCTTTCCACTGCTGGAGACAGCTCTCGGCGAGTAAAGGAATTAAGTTTTTCATCTAGACTGGTAAGTAAACAGCTGTCAATGCTAACTGTAGCTATGTAGCAATAACAAAACTTACAAAGAATTCCTTTAAGAAGTCCTGAAATGCTCTAAATACCGACTACAGATCAGTTGACCCAAACATTAACCGTAAAACCAACTAATATGGTCAAAATAACAAAATGTCTGCATACTTTAGGAGAACTCCCCACAACTTTGTATCTTAATGAGGACATTATGTGCTCAGGGGGATGGAGGTATGACATGACACGACACACACACACACACACACACACACACACACACACACACACACACGCACAAACAGACGAACAGACGGCACGCAGATCAGCAGACAGACAGTCTGAGCCCAGAGAATGTGCTACAGCATCACTTCTGCGCTCACACTGTCAAAGTCAGCATTTACAAACCGTCAACACACACACACACACACACACACACACACACACACACACACACACACACTCTCTCTCTCTCTGTCTCTTTGACTTGGACCAGACCTCCCTCACCCACCCTCTCCTACTCTCCAGCAGAGAGCCCCTTCCTAACTCTAGGTCTAATGTCATGTTTACACTCCAGGAGGATGCACGCTGCACAAAACTGTCCGTCCCAACAGTTGACTTGGAAAAAAAAGAGACGAGGCTGCTGTAGTTTTTTTCTAAGAAAGGCAGTTCAGTTTTTTTTTTCTTCTCCGCCTTGAGAGGATATTGACTCTTCTTCCTTGAAACTTTTTTAACTCACGTAGCTGTCAGAATTTCTTATTTGTTGAAGATGATTTCATGTATGACAAAATAACACACTCGCTATCACCGCACTATTATCCTCACCACGCTTTCATGGAAGGATGGATGGTTCTCATGTCAATTAAATATAGAGAGACTACAAAATTGTGAACCAAAGTTTGTTCAGCTATCTGGTGAGATTCACGTAACTTCTCTTTGTGATAAATTATTCGTGCCAACAGGAGGAGACTGCAACACCTTTCAGTTCCCACACCATCATGTCTTCATCATCCCATTTCTTACCTGTCCGTAACCTCTGTATGTGCATGTGTCCTCAACATATTTCTAACTATACAAAAGCAACTCTTTTGATTTTCAGTGATAAACGCTTAACTGTGCAAAAAAAAAAAAAAATCCCATCACTTGCAAACACACACACAGAAATGCAGGCAGGGTAAGAATAAAGGACTCTCTTAGTCCTTTTTTTCCCTCTTCAGCGTGTGTTAAATTATGGAACAGCGAGCAAAATCACCATCATTTGCTCAGAGAGACTGTGAACACACGGCTTCCACACACACAGCTCACTCTCACAGACCCGATCCTACCCGACACCCACGTAAACCATTTTAAGTAACTCCAAAGTCATGATTGCACTGACAGGTCCGGCAGCTGTAAATGTTAAATTAGCAAGCTGCTGTACGATTAGATGTCACCAATTTTACAGTAAAATGAACATCAGTGTGGGCACAGAAATGCGTTTGACTCTCTTAGCATGCAATTCACTGGAGCAGCTTTTATGTAACAGAATGAAAAGATGCCACAGGCTCACCCTTGAATTTGTGGCTGATTTGACAGTTTATTGACTGGAGCTAGAGAAATAGCAAGAAGCTATTTGGCCGGAGCAAACGCAGGAAGAGAGCGTTTTGCTGTGTATTAATGAAGCAGCGTGATGTAGCAGAAGTAGTATGAGTCAGGGTCTGGCGAAGGGATCCCATGGGACCTGGTTGCTGACGCCACGCCAGCTATACAGTAAGCCTGAAGCACGGGTTGAATCCCAATGAGGATGTAAGCAAGACTGCAAACCCACAAGAAAAACCAGAGGGGTACCTCGGCGACAGAGACCCGTCCTTCGGTGTCAAAACTCATTTTGTACAAACTGTATGCTCACACACACATACATGCACACACAGGTTAGGGAGCAGAGGGAGCTGCTTTCTCTCACTAAGGAAAAAAAAGAAGCATCCACACTTTTGCACATTTCTCACTGCAGGCCATTTAATCCTGTTAAAACCCCCTTTGAAACCATTTAAAGCCATTTCCCTCGACATGGCATGGAGGGAGGGAGTTGTGCCTGCCTGCCATAATGTACTGCATTGTCAACCAGAACAATTATTTCCTTTTTTAACCCAGTCTGGCTTATCCAGCTATTATACTGGGAGGAAAAGGGGGAACATGGAGACACAGCAGCAGCAGCAGCAGCAGCAGCAAGCCAGAAAGAGACAGAGAGATGCAGTAATGTAATTACTCAGCAGTGAAATGACACAAACACACCAAATACACTGTGTCAGTGGGTGAGAAGAAGGCGAGAGGTGGCACAGGAGGAGTGTGTGTTGAAATCATGACGGTGTGTATGTACTTTCCGTGTTTTGGTGCCTGTTGAATATTTATCCTGCCTGATGAAGCAGCGTCCGTGGCTGGATTTTCTTCAATCTGCTCTCAGCCTGGTTGTGAAAATCATCAATAATCAACAAACCTTTCCTCGAGTGCTCTATTTGCAGTGTGGAGGTACATTAACAGACTTTGCTAAAACAGGTCAAAGGTTGTAGAGCAGCCATGTATATGAACAGAAAGATTATGATATGAATTATTAATATTAGTTGGAAGCAATGTAATGAAAGGACAAACACAATACAAAACTTGCTTTATCATGTATAATGATCTTGAGAAATGTTGTTCCTTCAAGTGTGTGATTGTACATCCGTTCACCACAGCACCCCAGGGGACGACTTTCTCAGTACAGGGTGAAGAAACAGTTGTTTCACAATCACACAGAAAGATGCCAGAGGGCAGGAGCAGCGCGACGTCACCGCTGAGAGGATCGAACCAGTTTGGAAGGCATTCGTACAAGCGAAGATTCCCACAAGCCACACAATAAATGACATACATGTGAAGGAAAGGCCATGGAAATGTGGTGATATGGGCCCTTATGAAGCCGTAAATAAGGAAGTGGCTGAATTATGAATAATAAGAATTTCAAAGAAATCTAAATTAGACTTTAATGTAGACGACCACAGTGTGTTTTCCATTTCCAGTCAACAGTCACTTTGTTCTTTTTCAGTTTGAACATGATTATTCCCTAACCTTGTTGTTTATTACTCTGATTCATCATTTTAACCAGAACAACGTTTCGCTAACCTTAACAACCTACTTACATCAAAGCAAAGACCCTGTGACTAAATCTAGCCAAGCAGTTTTTGTGTCGAAACCTGACCAGACTTTAACAGCAGCATTGTCAAATCATAAAACTGATTTATGTTTCAACAGGGATTTGTAACAGATTCGGAAAGCACAGATAAATGAGGCAATCCTTCAGATAGAGGCTTCAGATCACATTGAATCCATGTAGTCCTTAGTACTTACACCAAGGTCTCCTACCGCACTGAAGCTTTAGTGATGTCCATCACCATCACCGATAAGACGCTTTGGATGAAAGCGTCTGACAAATGAGAAAATGTAAATGCAAATTGAGCACAAATAGAAACAGTACAACTAAAAAGAAACACAACACCAGACGGACGAAAAGATGCACTTGAGTTGTTTCGGTTTGTCTCATACTGCCGCTTCGATTGTGACCATTCTTTGTTGAATGTGTCTCTTGTGAATCCCTCAAACTTATGGAGGTGTAACACTAAAACAACGGAGTGGTCCTTTAATGTGATATTTTCCTGTAGCACACTGATATGAGATGTAACTGAGGGCGGTATCATTCAAAAGTAAAGCTAAGGGGATATCATGTAAGGAGATCAAGGCTTTTTTTTTTTTCCCCAGAAAGTAAAATGAAGATCTTTTTTAAAGATTAAACTCAACATTTTTGTATGAAGTCAGAATCTGCATGTACAACATTCGTCCTTTGAAGTGTTGCAGCTCTACTTCACCACATTCATTCACCTTCCTGCCCCCCGAGTGACAGATTGGTGATCCATCATTACAAAAACACCCTGCTCTCACAGCCCTGCATCTATCAAACTCCGGATGAAATGGAAATAAATCAATGTTTTGCAGATGTTACTGATGTAATATCAACCAACTCTGAAACCGCAAAGACGAAAAGTACGTTGCAAATGATCCTTAACTACCAGAAACTGAAGTCAACACTGGGGTCAATAGTAAACAATACTGATGTAATCAATGACGCGAATCATGAAAATAATGTGAGCTGTTTTATCCAATTTATAGATTTCCAATGTTCCATTACCGGATGTAATATCGATCTCTATTAAACTGTCAAATGGTGTTTAAAATGTCATTTGGTTAACATACTGCCATGTGACTGCGAGAGACTCACACGTGTTTGGGCATGCTAACACACACACACACACACACACACACACACACACACACGCACATGCACAAATACCTACACACATTCCAATCAATACTTCAAGGCAACAAGAAAAAACAAGACGAATGATCTTCTCTAAAAATTGCAGATTAGCCTGTGTAGGAAATGAGAGACTTCCTCAAATAAACACACCCAAACAACACACAAACATGAACACGCATAGCAAGCATATACATGTACATACCCACACTCCCCAGGTACACACACACACACACACACACACACTCACACACATTACAGTATGGGTGGAGGAGTCTTTGTCTTAAAAACACCACATTCTCCCACTCCGGCCCTGATCTGTGGGGAAAGATTAAAGTGTGCAGTCATTTCGGGAGCATTAGTGCTGCTTTGGTTGGGTTTCTGTCGGCTCACTGATAAAGCCAGAACACTTACAACAACATCCTCCCCTCCCTCTGCCGCCCAGCTCCAAACCCACCCTCTATTTATTCCTGCCATTCTTCTACGTCCAGCAGTAATAAATACACATGCCCCGCCGAACAACCACTACATAACTATAGACAAATCTGTCTGTTGTTTAATAGAAACAAATGGGGAAAAAAATGTGATGGATACTGTGAGTAATGAAAAATTATTAGGGGAGAATGCAATCAACCTGTGACCCAAGTGTAGAGGAAGAAGATGAGTAGAACATGGGGAATTAAATCGACCCGCCCGGGTAATAAGTCATATTGATGTGTCTTAAATAGAAGTAAAGGGATTGATTCAGGTGGAGGTTCTCCTGGGAATGACCACATTACAGAGTTCAATTGAATGTTGCAGGACTTCAACGACAGCGTGCCGGCGCTACTTTGAGAGCACATGACGCGCGCACACACACAAACACACAAACACACAGAAGAGTCTACAGCTTGCCCTGAACATACGTACAGCAGCAAAAACAATCATTTTGAAACAACAACAACCTCAGCAATGAGTGGGCTTCCTTTTGTACTGCTATTTCATAAAAAACTGAAAAGCTGCACTTGAGAAAACAATAGCTTGTGTTTGTGGTTGAGTGTTTGTGGCCAAAACAACACTTTTCCCTTGACAAAAGCACCAACACCCACACAGCCGCGAACTCATCTCTCATCCCGCTCTTGATCCGCTCTGCAAACCCGACGTTGCAATTTAAAGTGCCGCTTCACATATAATCATACGCATGCACATCGGCCTCCCCGTCTCATCCACTCTCGTGCTAAAACCAAAACTCTTCTTTTGTTCGGACTCTCCTCTGTGATCCTGACAAGAAGGCTACCATCTGATACTTAAACATGGTATATACAGCTTGTAGCAGGACTTTTTAATGGCACTGTAATAAAATATACAGAGTTCCTCAGCATTAAAAACAAACTGTGGCTTTTATTTTGACAGGTTTTGAACTTTTTTAAAATGCATTTTAGTTTGTTGATCAGTACAGTTCATGGTCTGTCTCCATGACTGCAGTTCTGGTCATCACTTGTACCTGAGAAAACTTCTCAACACTTCTCAGAGTCCATCACAGTACTGCAGAAACAACAAGTGCAGTACTGATGTGTGATGTGTTCATGATTCATTTCTAGAGGTGGCACGCTTTCTCATCCTGCTGCTGATCACTGCTCATATTAGAGGAATAGCTCAACATTTTGGGGATTGAAGTTATTTGCTTTCTTTTGCTGAAAGCATGAAAAGAAGAATGATGCTTCTCTCATGTCTGAATATGCAGCTGATGGAGCCCAGAGGTATTTAGCTTAGCTTAGCACAAAGACCGGAAACACTGGGGAACAGCTAGCTTGGCTTGGCTCTGTCAAAAGGTAACAAAACAAAATCGACCTCCTAGCACCTCCAAAGCTCACTATTTAACACACTATGTCTCGTTGTTTCATTTTCTTTTGGTCAAGAAATTGTCCAGTACATAATGCCCCCGGTAAAACAGCAATGTTATTTTTACACTTTGTCTAAACAAACAAGCTGTAACATATTACTTAGTTAGCTTTAGATTTTTTATCATTAGACAGAGCCCAGCTAGCTGTTTCCCCCTGTTTTCCAGTCTTAATGCTAAGCTAAGCTAACTAGCTGCTCACTCCAGCTACATATTTACTTCACAGAAATGTGAGTGGTATCAATTTTCCCATCCAACTCTTTTTTCTTTTCTTTTTTTTTTAAATGATTGAGTGTATTTTCTAACATGTTGGTCAATTCCTTTAAATACCAAGATCTTCTATTTAATCCAGAGTCTCAGAAACAAAGTTAAGAGAAAAAAGAAAAACATCTAAATGTGAATAAGTCACAGATTAAGCTGTTTGTTACCATAGTGAAAACATACAACAATAACAACATTTCCTGTTAATTGATGTGTGGCATTTATTTCTAAGGTAAAACTAACCTCCTCTTTCTGGATGGATTAACTTACCCACACCTCTGCACGCACGCACACACACACACACACACTCACAAACGCTCTCACTCACCAGTCCTGAAGCGAAGAACACCGCCAGCAGTGCGAGGCAGGTTCCCATGACGATCAGCAGCAGGAACACGATCAGCGGATGCTGCTGGCTCATTCTGTAGTAAGATTCATACAGCCAGTCCTGGGGCTTCTCGCCCTCCACACACACCTCGCCCTGGAACCCCGGGCACCCGTCCCCAAGGCTCTCGGGCCCCTCTGCAACCTCGCCTCCATCGTTCTTCTCCAGCAGGTAACGTCCGCGGGTCCACAGAGCCTCCTGCCACATGGGTAGCTGCCTCTGGAAGGATGGTCCTGCTTTCTTACCGACCCAAACACGTGTGCACGGAAGTGACCGGGGTGAAGGATACTTTCACTCCCGTTCCTCCTCGCCCACCCTGGGCAGTACACCTCTTCCTCTTCTTCTTTTAAAAAAGTTTGGTCAGCTGATAGATGGACAGCTGACTGAAAGAGAGCCAACTTTTCAGCTCCTCCAGTTTCCCTTGCATCTTCTGCCACTCCTCCTGCTTGAGGTGACAAACTCAGTGTGTGAAAACAGATCTTCTTCTTCTTCTTTTTCTTCTTCTTCCTCCTCCTCCTCCTCCTCCCAGAGAAGATGATCAGACACCAAAGAGGAGAGATGAGACTTCCCTTCCTCTTGCTTCTCCTTGTTTGCTCTGAATGTTTGGTCAGTCAGACAGAGAGCAGGCAGCCTCTGCTTACTGCTCAGCGCTGTGTCTGCGATGAGGCAACATGTTACTCTGCTGAGGTGCAGATGAGGACTGAGAGAGAGAGAGAGAGAGAGAGAGAGAGAGAGAGAGAATGTGTATAACTGGGAGGGAGGAAAAGAGAGCAAGAGGAGAGAGGGTGTGTACCAATGTGTGTGCTGGGGAGAGCTGGTGGGTAAAAGTGTGTGTGTGTGTGTGTGTGTGTGTGTGTGTGCGCGCGCGCTGCACCTATTAGAGCAAGTGGAAATGTGTGAATGGTGATGTGTGAGATTAGCTAATGTGAAGAAACTGGTGTATGACTCAAGACAGTGTGAGTATGTGTGTGTGTGTGTGTGTGTGTGTGTGTGTGTGTGTGTGTGTGTGTGTGCGTGTGTGTGTGTGTGTGTTTTCAAGGTGCAGAAAAAGGAAGAGACTTGGAAATTTACATAAGAGAGAACGAAAAGACAGTTTGAAGTTGGCAGAAGAGGAGAAAAAGGGAGAAGTGAGTGTGTGTGTGTGTGTGTGTGTGTGTGTGTGTGTGTGTGTGTGTGTGTGTGTGTGTGTGTGTATAAGAAAAGCAGAGCAAAAGTGAGTGAGTGAGAGACGGGTTGTAACAGCTGTGTTATACCAGGAAGAGCAGCAGAGCGTAGAGGGAAAGAGAATAAAATGGCATCCAGCAGCCGGCGACGAGATAAAAAAGATTGGTAAGAAAAACACACAGAAGGCGGAAGGACGGGAAGGAAGAGGAAGAAGAAACAAAGTCAGGAAGGAAAAACCTCAGGAGACGGAGAGAGTGTGGGAGGAAGAGAGATTGGTGCTTCAAACGGGTGGGGGTGGGGGGGGGGCTGGTAATGAGTGAAAGTTTGTGACTGTCAGTGTGTGTGTGTGTGTGTGTGTGTGTGTGTGTGTGTGGTGGGAGTAAAATACGATCTGATGAAACAAAGTCCCAATATTCCTCTGCACCACCCATCTCTCATTTCTCTCTCTCTCTCTCACTTCGACTCCTGTTCTGCCACGGCTCCCTCTCTTGCCATGCCACATGTGATGCTCTGTGAAGTGTGAAAATGGCCGTGCCACTTCAGTGTGTCATGTCCACATAGTTTCTTTGTAGCACGCTAACGCAGACAGAGAGAGGAGCAGAATCTGTACACAAAGGCTGCGAATAATAAATACGGTTCATAAAACTGAATGTCATATTTCGAAACTGTAGACTTCATATCTGAGTCTTTGTCTTATCCAGAGTGAGAGGGAATGAGCTTCTGTCCCAGAGCAACAGAAATTACAAGCAGCCATAAGCAAAGCAACAAACATGCAGTCCCCTGTGAATTACGCATCCACCCTGTGGACAAACTGGTAACAACTTGTACAGACTGTACAGACACACAAGCAGCTCTGTGAAGCTGTACTCCAGACTCAGATAACATATGTAGTGAAGTCTTTGAAGGAATTTAATCAAAAGGTATTAAGTGTATTTTATCACATTTAGTGTGTGAATTCCTGACTTATTGCCAAAAACGTGTTTGTGACTTTAACCTTTGACCACCAAAATCTATTCACTTCATCGTTGAGTCCGAGGGATTGTTTGTGCCAAATCTGAAGAAATTCCCTCCAGGTGTTCCCGTGATATTGCCTTCAAGAGAACGGGACGTCATTAGGATTCTTCCTCCGGGGACGCTGAACACCCTCTACGAAATGTTATGACAATCTATCTAATTTTTGTTGAGACACTTCACACAAAACCAAAAATGTCAACCTCATGGTGCCACCAGAAGAAAAGTCAGGAGATCACCAAAGTAATTAGGATTCATCCTCTGGGGACCATAAAGGTCTGTAATAAATTACATGGCAATCCATCATGTGGGCCAATCATCCGAGAAATCAATAGACTGGCCGACATGGACATTACTAGACCCCGCTGCTAGCATGGCGACACAAATGCATTTACACAGCCCATTTACAGGACTTGTGTTGCCTTGTTTTTGATTGATTGCACACATAATATAGTCAGAACATGTCGCACTGATGGTCTAGAGGGCAGATTATTACAACATTATTACAACAAGAACATCGTATTTCATCTTATTCCAGCTCTCACTTCCGACCCGTCAGTGTCATTTTGAAAATAATAATAAAATCTTAGACAAATGGACAAGTTGTAAAAATCAGATTGGCAATATGTATGAAATCACGTGAGAGAAGAACGAACACATGAATAGACTCACTCAGGATTCATATTAATTTGTGGAGGATATTGAGGTTTGGATCTTGGATCAACATCGGTACAAACAAACTGGAATCCCAGAGTGCAAAGGACAAAGCAGTCGTGGCCGTTCAATGTTCGTGTCACTGGAGAAAGAAACAAAAAAACGAACATTTTATAGCAATTTTCAGACAGAGCGTAGAGCAGGGAAATCAATTACCGTGGAGAAGGGGACATGGTGATAAATTCATAGAAAATCACCATCCAGTTGGCTAAAGTAATGGCAGTAATGACAGTGATAATGATTCACACATCATCATGTCCTGCTGCACATCAACCCCAAAGTAACCAACTCATTTTTCACTTACACATTTAGAGTCAGACATAAGAGCTGGGGGAGCTCTGCAGAAGTGTTAAATCAAACACATTCACCGTAAAACCATTAATATACACTATGGGCTATGTATTCTGTTATTTCTATCATAAAATTAATGACTTCTATAAATAGAAATGTTCATGTTCATTAGTCACATTTCAAAAATACAAAATTCCATGCAGGTCAGTAAGCAGTGGTTACCTTGACTACAATTCTGTGGGCTAATTAATAAAATACTGTACAGCTGTGATGTTATTAGGATTTAAATCTATTGATTTTTTTCTTTAAATGCCCTAGCACTAGCAAAACTCACAAATCGCTCAGTGCAGATTTTATTTTGTTCACAGTAAAGTTCAGAGTTCTTGTGTGCTAACACTAGCTATCTGTTTACTGCCATCACAGTATACTATGAACAACTGTATATGGCATTAGTGTTTACTTTATAGTATTTGGCAACAGGTTTGGCTACAGTTAATGTTTATTACCATCGTATCACTGTAGCTAACACATTATCAAACAGTTGCCCACCTACAAATCCTTTTTCTAACAGCAATGTTAGCATTTGTCTGGAGTTGAGTTTATAGCGCCCTGACAAATGTAGCACTCACATTTTAGCTCTGTTTTGGTCGTAATTACAGTAGGTTTTTCATCTTTCCTTACCCATTAGCCGTTGACTCCAGCTGTCTCTCAGGAGCTGATAAGAGAGGGATGGTTGTAAGACCTAGAGTCTACCTCTGTAAAGAAGAAAGATATTTTTGTTAGTACTGGGTAAAACAGTGTAATCGGTTCACTATTTAAAATATCATATAATGCTGCTTTAATTTTTTTTTTTTTTTTAATTATGAGTAGTAGTATACTATTTTTCATATAATGTGATGTATTCTGTTTTGTTAACTTTCTTTTCAGCATTTGTGAGTAATTATAGATACTGGAGTTATTTAAGTAGGTATTTACCGCAGTGTATTATTCCACTTAATTAGATAACAGAAGGTAAACTTAAGTAACACGTTAAAGGTCCAGTAACTAATGTTTTATCACCCCAATTCAACACCACCACTAACTACAGTCTCAAAAACAGAGACAGATTCGGCTAGCCTGAATTTATTAAGGCCAGATGCTCCAGTGGTTGATCACCACATGAGGATCAAGTTCACGGTGTCAGTAACCTTCTGAATGTAAAGCAGGACGCTGCTGTAAAAGCCTTCTGGAAAAGCAGAAAGCCCAAATATTTATTTTAGTAACAGGAACGGCGGCAGCGAGATAGAAGGGAGATGACTGATGCCGAGAGTCACGCATCGTAATAACCCAGATTCCCCTTGACAAGCTGATAGCTGTATGACATGGCGTGTGATGTATTTACAGCCATCCAGTGTTGCTCACTCTGCCTCCTGTAAAAGTGTGAGTCTTGTGCTGTCCAGGCGGCTTTTTGCCCCCGTAGAAATTGGTGTGAATCTGTGTTTCATTGTGACATCAAATCTCCCTTCTAGTGATAAGAGGCATTTGACAAACATGTGATGAGGTCTTCATCTGCCGTGTTTGGTCTCTATGTCTGTTTTATCCCTGTGTGTGTGCGTGTGTGTGTGCTCTTACCATATTGCAACATATCATATGCTTCCTGCTTGGTTGCCTTGAATAAGCGTGTGTAATGTAATCTAATTAGGTCTGCCTTGACACAACAAAGACAAGATTAATGAACTGAGCTGAGCTCCTTACACGCAGGCACACACACACACAACCCCCATGATAGTTTAGCAATATGTGTGTGTGTGTGTGTGTGTGTGTGTGTGTGTGTGTGTGTGTGTGTGTGTGTGTGTGTGTGTGTGTGTAAAATTGTGCAAGTGAGAGACAGCTTGAACTGTGAGGCGTTTTCCTTTACTCAACCTGTCCTTCGTTGACTGTGATAGATGTTGTTTTTTTATTAGGCCGTGAGTTATGTTACTCAAATTAGGGGAATCCCACTCTTTATCATCAACAGACGAACACATGCACACACATACACACACACACACAAACTTCCCCTGTGGAACCAATCTGTGAAGTGTAATTTAGACTGTGAGGGGGGAGGGAGAGAAAATATGAGGAAATATCCCAAAAAATTAAGTCAAACACACACACACACACACTGACAGCGACATCAACGGATATGAGCAAGTGTGTGCGAGACACAGCCAGTGACAGACAATATACTACGACGCCTATTTTTACCTTGTTGTCAAACCACATCCCATTCATCATAGATGTGTGTGTTTGTTTTGCTATAAAAGGAATATTCTATATAAGCTCTTATACTCCATCACATTAACAACAGGTGTGGCTGTTGCTGACCACCTGCTACCCACTCCACATGCACACATACACACATATATACACACACACACACACACACACACGGATACAGCGCTAAAGGCGGTGACAGAATGAGAGCACATTGAGGAAGAGTGGCCTTAACGCACTAATTCTGCATCAACACCATCCCACATACAGAGAGAGGCACAGTGTCAGGATAGAAGACGAGGCAACGCAAGCAGATGGGCAGAGGACAACGGCTGCCTTCATGTGCTGTCGGAAATCTTGAAACTAATAGATGAGCATGCAGAAATGACCCCTTACACAGTCGTAGATACTAATGTGAAGGTTAAAACTGAGGTCTCTTGGAACTAGTATTGGAGCTATTATTTTATTACCTCTTAATGCCCTAAAAGCTTCATGCTAGGTTTCCAAATTGTATGTATCATTTAAAAGTCACACTTTCCTTCTTTGTACAATTTATTGTTAACAGTAATGTACACATTCCCTGTATGCCAACACAGTGTACCATAAAGAATTCTTTATAGGGATACTTTATATGTGTGGATTTGTGCCTTTTGCTAATATTTGCCAATATGTTAGCTAACAGTTGCCTATTAACACATCCAGCAGACACGGAGCACGGCCAGGAAACCAAAACACTGACTGAGCTAAAAGAGGCTAAAACAGACCTGAAGGGAAGTTGAGAATTAAGGGATAGTTTTCTGTGGGTTCATTATTTATAATTAACCCCTTTGACATCAAATGTATGTCATATGATCCACTGTTCACTCAAAAATGCAGCTTTAATGTTATAATAGATAATTCGGAGTAGAATTTCTGAAGCCACTATATTCAAAATATCGTTTATGGATGCATTCACCACAAAATATTGAAGTATATTCAATATCATAATCACGTTGATATATAAAAACATTCAAAACCCATGTAACTTTAACTTTAAATAAAGAAGACATCGAAAAATAAATAAACAGCATATGTGATGAGTGGGTCTTTTTTCATCCTCCTGCCAAATGCTTCCCTGTCAATTGGTTGTTAAATCAAAACAACAACCACTAAAATATCAAGAATGACTGTGACAGGATCTATTTTTGCTGGATATGGTCTATTGGTCACAGTCTATTCCTGATTAAAAACACTTAATTACAGTGACAAGTTGCTTTTACAGATTGGGAACTGGAGGAAAAACCTGAGGTGCACAGTGACAGCAACATCTGACCAGCTAACGCTTTGTGGCTGCGATAAAGGGCCTTTGTGTGTTTATCTATATTGCACATGCGCCTGTTTTAATGCATGTTCCTCTGTGTTAAAGTTTTTTTTAGCTTGTCTCGGGTAATCAAATGAATAATTAGGATGCATGATGCTGACAGGCCTGCTGAGACAAATCTGCAACTTGTCACTCTTTTAAAACAAAGAGCAGCATGAGCTCAGGAAGAGACAATTGGATTCTGGCTCAGTCCCCACTGTGTGCTGAAGTTTTAAGTACACCAATAACAGCAAAAACACACCCATACACCCACCAGGATTGTCAGAGATCAGCATATACACAATCTTATTAATCTCCATCTAAACAGAGATGGAGATCAATCCTGTCTTATGGTTTCACTGAGGCGCACAAACACAAAAAGGTCAAAACACAATCTGATCTTCTAAATCCTATAAAGTCTCTGAAGAGAGTGAGGGCTAAAAATGATCTAGGTTAAAAAAAAACATCTTGTGAATATTGAATTATTGTTAAAAGATTGGATAAGATCCCAGATGTAGCTGAGCACGAACAACGATAATTACAGGAGGGCTGATGATGTGCTAGAAATAAAGCAGATTTCCCACCTTGATGAGAGGAAAGTGGGCTTCATCACCTAACTGGGTCTCTCTCAACCCGACGGTGATTAAAACACACTGAGATGACCTAGATAAGTTGCAATCAAGGTGGGAAGGTGGGAAAGACAGAGAGCGGGAGAGAGAAGGGGGGGGGGGGGGTAGCAGCACCCACACACAGAGAACTCCTGATTCCTCATTTAAGACAAACACTGTGGGATTCATTAAGGACGACACACATTGTTTTTCTCAATCAGACGTAGTGATTTAAACCACGCTGTGCGCTCAGCCTGCATTTGATCCCCTGACGAAAATGCTTTATTTGAGAGATACACAAAGTATCGGAGAATTGACAAAATGCTAAACTAATCAGGCTTTTAATTACCTTTGATCGCTGTTGTTTGGGGGATTCTTATGAGGCTTGTTAAAATGCTGCTTGGCTCTGTTTGCTGCAGAGGAAAACCTGGAGAAGTGGGTGATCAGTGAGTTTGAAGACTCCCTGGATGAAAACTGGAGCCTCACAACATCATTCAATACTACAGGTGGTGATCTTTCTGCACTGTAACTGTAAATACAGCCGCAAATAAATCTTTTTAAGATTGCCTCCTGTTTCTTTACTGTCATAAAGGAAACAATTAGCAGCAGAAGATATGCTTATGACACATCAGCTTTGCCTTACCATTGCTGTAATATAATGGATCAGATCAACCACCTGTGGTATGTATTATGATAACCTTTGCTAATTATATCAACATTTAAAGTGCTGGTTTTCAACATAAGGGTCAGGATTCACAAGATAAAAACTAGAGTTATCACCTCAGGGTTGTATGTCTCCTCCAACCAGTTCAGGTGCAGTTTACATACATGTTCGTCCAGACTCATATATGTAATGCACATCTTAAAAGAATTTCATAAAAAGGTGTTTAGTATCTTTTTGGCAAAATGAAACATATACATATATATATATATATATATAGCAGTACAGAGGACTGACCTGAGAGCTTTATCACATGGTGCAAGGACAATCACCTGAATCTCAATATCAGCAAAACCAATGAGCCTGTGGTGAACTACCAGGAAAACAGGCCCCCTGTCCTGGTTGTCATTCAGGCAGAGGAAATTAAGAGCGTGGATTCCTACAAGTCAAATCAATAAAAAACCTGAACTGGACTCACAACACTGAAGCTCCTGTCAGGAAGGAACAGAACAAGGAATTCCTGAGATATCTCTCTCACAAGTCCAAACCTGTATTGTGAGGTCAGAGTGGCTTAAACCTTGACCTTTGTCGACCAAAATCTTCTCAGTTCATCTTTGAGTTCAGGTGAACGGAATTTGAAGAAATTCCCTCAAGATTTCTGAGATACTATATTCACAAAAACAGGACATACGTACTTGCATTAACTGACTTTTGGCCAATTGGGGGCAGTACAAACAAACTGTAAACACAGTTTAAAGATATTTCCACATAAACTGATGCAGAAAAGGCATGATGATGATGACCCCCGACTTAATATGCCCCCCCTCCAATGTTATAACAAAACCTAAGCCCAAGATTACAACAGCTTTAAATACCTCAAAGCTCGAAAACATATACAAACTGTGAAGACAGAGGTTGAAAGAACACATTGCATTATTTCAAATGTCAAAAGCCAAAAAGATTGGGAACCACTTATACAAACAATCATCAATCAAACATAACATAACATAAAAAGAAATTCTGTTTTGGTTTTCTTGCCAAAATTCAACATATCCTTATTTAAACAACCAGGAAATGAAATTTCAAGAACTTCATGGTCAGAGAGGAAAAATCTCATCTGCCTTTAATCTCCCCTCTCTCCTTCCTCTATATAAGAATCTAACCAAGTGTGGATGCAGCTAATCACTGACTTCTGAAAGACTTGTCCATTCAGCCGTGCATGAGGCTCTTCCACTCAAAGCCGTTTTAATTCTCATGCTGGCTGAGGAAAGACTGCTGGCCTGGTTGATCAGGTTGTACGGCTGGCACTGCCAGACATACCAAAGCAAGCAATCTGTCTGTTGGACAGACTCCTCTCCAGCTTAGTTACTGCGGACAGTTTTCTGTTTTTTTGCGGTGAAAATACAGCACCTTTCAAGCTGTAGAGGCAGGTTCAATATGTTGGCAGCCTTACAAAGATAAGCTCCTTCCTTGTCTCTGTCATTATCTTTCTTATTGGAGTTTGTCACCGTAAGAGCTCTCAGACTCCTGCAAGAAGCCTTTGACTCTCTTCTCCTCATCTTCCTGCTGTCAACCTTGTCTATGCTGCTTGGAGCAATAATCCACATGTCTCACCTTTGAACAGGTTGCTGTTTTACAATTCAGATGCTCTTACTTTTTGCCCCCTTTCACCTCCTTCAGCCAAAAGCCAAAGCTTCTTTTGTAATTTAGCTTTATTGCTGCTCAGAGGTCATACCAGTGGGGTTAAGAAAAATGGATAAAGATCATCTTGAAGATGCCTGGGAAGGAGCTTCAGAGTCGGTCAGACTGATTCTGTCCTATCACGGGACGCACCACTGCCAGCACAGATAGTACACCTAATCCTGGACAAAACCACACACATACAAAATCCCTGACTGCCACTGAATGCCCGCTGTGACTGAATGTGAAGCTTGTGGACAAAGTCTGGCAATGTGGAGTTAACGCTTCTATATTTGGTTTAGGGGTTTAAGCGTACTGAAGAGATCAGGGAGCTCAGCAATGTAGAGCAGCCTTTTGTTTGAGAGCTTCTCCTAATTCAGCACCCACAAACAGTACATGTGCACCACCTAGTGTTGATGAGAGGAACCACATGTTGACTGAAAGCTGTCAGCCAGATGGAGACTGACACAGTACGAACTGAATCATACAGCCCAGGGGTTCAGAATAATTAGAAACAGGTTGCGTTCAAGAGAATAAGCTGCACCAATCAATATGTTTATATGAACAATAGGTCAAATGATGCATTATGTGAAAGGTTGTGCCTGTAAGGATGAACTGACATTATCGCTGCACTCAGCAGTTTCCTTCAGCTCAGCAGTTTGGTTTAGCTCCTTTAGCTCATCGTTTTGGGTTTATGGGTGATACCTTTACTGTTTTGGTCCAGTCTCCCTGCTCTCTTTTTTGTCACTTCCAGTCACAGCAGGCAACTGAAACTGATGAATCCACTGTATCCTGCCTGCCCACCACCAAACAACAGACACAATTAGCACCTAGCCAGTGAACATACTGCAGGATTTAGCAGTAAAGAGATAAATATTTCCCTTCAGGGTTGGTGCAGACTAAAACATATCTAAGAGGAGAGTGAATATCAGACTAAATGGCCAGAAACATGATTGCAAACTGATGCTAATGTTGCATATCTGCTGGAAGTGTATACTTTTCAAGTGACAACTTTCCCATTCAAGTAAATTGGAAAGTCTCAGACCTATGGATCCCACTTTATTCACACAATTGTTTGCTAACATTTTTGTCATGATGTCACAAGATAATATGTCAATTTGTGTTTACAGCTTGTTGTGAAAGATGAATTAATTGAGCTTTAAAGATTCTGTAAACCGTCGTCACTTCCACTACATACGGCGCTAGACCACCAGCATCTCAGACCAAAACAAATGCTTCTCTGGCACACCTCCAGTCTCAGCTCTCAGTTAGCAAGTAGCACAATTAAAGCGGCCACTAATCACACAAGTAGCACAATTGAATAAAGTTACCGTGTACACGAGAGTCAACAAAAAACATTTTCAACCACAACCATTAGCCCACGCTAGTATTGCCGTGATATGCTCCATGGCATGCTATATGCTGACAGTTAGCCAGCTAGCAATAGCAACCTTTTACCTAACAGCAAGTTAGCTAACGGTTATCACGCCTACTGTAGCCGTCAGTAATGAAAACAGACGTGGAAGATTATGTAAGTTACTTACACATTGAGGGAGAAGAAGGGCCAGTTCTAAGTCCAGCTGGAGTCCTTTAGCAGCATGTAGAGTTCTCCAACTCAGTAAAGACCAGTATATGTTCCACAGTCAGACTGGGGAAGAAATTCAGCCATGGGCATATCTGGTAGGACCGCGGCCTCTGATTGACTGACTGAGCCGGTAAAAACTTTTAAAACTTTTTGGGATGTTTTGCCTGTCCATTGGCTGAGCAGGACTTGAGCTGGTAGTCCCCATAGCCAGTCCGCCTGTGCTCTGCTCTTAACTCTTTCTTTGTTGGACTTTGAGGTTTTTCTTGTCGAAAAAGTGATTTCTTCAGTGGAGGAAATTTTGGAAGATAGCTTTCACGTGAATCATACTGCACTGTGCAATCTAGCGTGTGGGCGGTGTCTGTGTGTCTGTAAATGTGGGGAGGACCAACTGTTTAACAGGAGGGACTCACATGCACGCCTTACCAGACCAGCTTCCAAAACATAGAACAGAGAAACTGATTAGAACCTAGAACACATACAAAGAGAGGGCGTGACTTCATTCTCTGCTCAGGATGCCATTATCAATATATCTTTACATAGACAATGATTGTTTGCTGCTATATTATTGTTTAAAATCTAATTTACAGAACCTCTATGAACACATATTTTATCAATGTCACTTAAAAAACACACATTGACTGGCAGTTTTAAAATGTTTATTAAAAAATAAAATAGAAAAAAATATATTTACATAAAAATGTCAAAAACAAACAAAAAAAAAAAGGAAAGAAAAAAAAAAAAAAAAAAAAAAAAAAAAAAACAAGCTGGGCAGTGGTTCCCTCTGGCCACCAATAGCTAGGTGTCCATTTTGAGGGCTACTGCTCACATGAATCAGCCAGGACAAAGAGGGGCTGCCACCTTTTTCTGAACAGCGGCCGCCAGTTTAAAATCCCTCATTTTATTGCAATGGGGGTAATATTACATTGCATCTACATGTACATGTGTACGCCAAAATCTCAGTGGTCCAAGCCATTCCCCTTGCTTCCTGTTCCCTCACTTTTACACCAATCTGAGGAAGTGAAGGCAATGTGGCAGAGCGACACCAATACCTTTAATTAAGCATTCCCCATCACCAATCTGATGAGAGAAAATGACACAAAAGTGAGAACAGAAAATGAGCTACATTGGACCGCTGAGATGCACACACAGATTTTAATCCATACAGACTTTCTAAAATACTGCATGTCAGTCTATGCTGTGAAGATGCAGGCAACTCTAACCCAGTCGACAACTTTCCATCACCAGGTTCATTATCAGCTCCTCATAAATGCTGGTTCTAATCTCTAAAAGCAGACATGGCTATCAGGGGTACAGTTTGACAGGGTTAAACAGGTTTTCCAACTTCATCCACCCTGTTATCCAATTTATATTGGGCTAGGATTACATATTACTGAGCATTTCATATGTCATCCTGACCACTTCCCTATAAATGGAAATAATTATTTGGAAAATAATCATCCAGAGAGAATAATAGAGTGACAGGATATGATACTGGGGATCGGCACATCTCCAAAAAACGAACTCCCCTTTCTGGCAGTCTGGTGCATCCATGATGATTTTTTTTGTCAAATCATTAAAATGTGAGAGGAATTTCTCAAAGTACAGGTGATGATTAGCTCATAATCTGCTTTGCCTGTGAGCCAACGGTCAAAACAGAAACCATTCATCTGAGATTGAATTGATGCCAGGTGAAGTTTTGACTGACGGATCAGAGTTGCCATGGTTTAAAGAAAAATGAATAATAAAGAAACATCTCTGAACAGAGTCTCAGTAAAAGGTAAAGAATTGTTGGTGGACACTTTTGGTCCCTTCTGAAGTGCACCTGCAGAGTGCAAGTCGCTCTCTGGGTGCACGCACGGTCGGGCACCTGATTAAAAACATGTGGTGGCAAGTCATGAGTCTCAATACTTTCTCACACACGTTTCACTATGTCACACACTACACAGACCCACACCCAACCATTGACATTTACATCCCCCATTCCTTACATTTGACTGATATATGTAGAAAACTAGACTTTGAAACATATCAGGACCTTCGTACAAATACAAGGGGGGGGGGTCAGGGGATGGGGTTGCAGTTCACATGAGTTGGCTTGAGAGTCTGACTGTCAGTAGCATTACTTCAGTCCTACAAGCAGTGTTTTTCATTGGAAAACAACCCCAAACGGAAAAGAGAAGAGAATTGACACAATAATTAGAATAATCCACTTGCATAGTAATAACACCAGCGTGTGTAGTGTTCTGGGCGAGTCACAGCCTTTGACAGTCCTGTCTGTGAGTGTGTGTATTTGTGTGACACGGTGTGCTCGCAATACGACGTACACACACTCCAAGTAAACACAAAGAAAGGCATTGCAAACAATTAGAGGAAGTACCTGGCAATCAAATATACACAAGATTCCTGAATGGAATCAAAATATAATTCCCTTTCACTAGGGTCCTTGGTTCAGGAAGACCCCCCACCCCCCACCCCAATCCCACAACCCTCCCTCCCTCCTTCTCCTTTGTCCAGGACCACAAAGGAGAAAACCTTATCGCTGAGCATCTTAGTGTTGGTCTTCACTGATTTACAGCTGCGGGCAAGAGTTGACCTCAGCCCTGGGATCAGATTTCCACAACTACGTCCCTCAACGAGGGAGAGTGAGCATCTGAGGAGTTCTCTGACCTGGAATCAGTGGCTTTCTGCCCTCTTACCCTAATCTTGATCTTCAAATTCAAGTCAGATAAGCTGTTGCCTTCTAGGCCTCAACTCCCCCTACAACATGTAATAAAAAGAGACAAGCACAAAAATGAAACACACTAGCATATATGCGTAACAGAACAGGCTCTCTCAGGCCAAAGTCCTGCACCGTCTGGAAGCTTTTCTTTTCAAATCACCTCCAGCGGAAAGAAAGATGGCCGAGACAAAACTAGCAGGCCACTGCCAGCCTTCCCCTGACTGACGAAATATGGTAACAGCACAGCCCCATAAGGGACACACACACATACAGAAGTGTACACGCACACACACAATCTCAAGATGGTTCTACTAAAGCTCTTATCTGCTCAGGAGCTACCTCTTCTAGGCCAAAACAGAAGAACAACCTCTCCTATTTCCCAGGATATCCCAGGGTGAGATTTCATCCCTCCACTTCCCTCCAGGATGCCTTAGACTAACTGGACTGAGGAACAAAACTTCCTCAGGGAATTTCATGTTAACCTCGCCCGTTTTTACAAGACACGTGAAGAAAAATGGAAGGAATACCAAGATAAGAGCTCCGTATCCCTTTCTCTTCCGCTTCTCTTTATCAAACAGAACAACACAAGTAAAGAGGGGAGAGAAGAAGAGGAAGAGGGGGGGCCCTGCAAACTGGGCTCCATCTCAACCTGATGACAGACAGGAGTGCACACTCCCGCACACACTCACACACGCACGCTCACACACGCACGCACACACACACACACGCTGAAATACCAACTGATGAACACACACACTCCAGAGATGCTGCCTGGGGAAAGGTTTCGTAAACAAAATTTAAAACTCTACAAAAATAAAATAACAGTATAAAAATGCCTTTACATACACACACAAAATTAAATAAGCATTTACTTAAGTTCAAAAAAAGAAATACAACATTATTGCACAAAATGAAAAACAGTTTGTTCTTAAGTGTATAAACTGTTAAAAAAAAGTAACACTGAACCTCAGGCAGCTTGGCTGCGAGGGTCGAGGCGAGGTCAAGTGAACTTGGCGACAGCATTGCAACCAAGTTCAGTAGCAATAAACAAGAAAACAGGAATAGACCTGAAACAAAGATGAGAAAAACAAAATACTGAAAGTAACATAATACTGAAACTACAAAACTGTGAACAAAAGTCATGCAGAAATGGAAAGGTAGCGATAGGAGAAAGATGCAGAGCTGAGGGCTGTTATTCCATGTCGTGGCAGCCCCAGAATGAAAACTGCTGGTCTCTGGTCCTCTGTCTGCCTGTCCATCCTCCTTCGAGACGAACGAAGAGCCAGGGTTTGCAGCCAGAGAGGAGGAGAAGGAGGAAAAGTTATGGGAAGAGGAGTGGTTTCTATCTGCTGAGGCTAACCGGTAGACTGTCCCTCTTCCTGCGTCGCCAGGTGTTGCGGTGATACTGTGTGTGCGTGTGAGCGTGTGTGTGTCCACGGTTAGCCAGAGCAGGGCCGTTGACCAGTGGCGGGTTGTGGAAGCCCTTCACATTGAACTTGGTTCCGTTCTGAGGAGGGGTGGAAAGACAGGGGGGATACAGAAAATTTGTATAAACAAACTTAATTTGAACTTTGAACCCTGTAGACCAACTTCTAAACACTTTAAGCTTCTGTCAGTTACTATGTGTTGAGACAAAGTGAGGCTTTCGCACTGTGTCAAATAAAATCACAGCAAAAAACCCAGTAAAAAAGTTAGTTTACTGCCAACTAGCTGTACAGTCATAATTAATATACAGATATGAGACTGGTATCAATCTTTTCTTCAACTCTTGGCAAGAAAGTGAAAATGTCTAACTATTCCTTTAATAAGCCAGCAGGCCCTAAGAACTAAAAACAGGATGAAACCATTACGCATCATGTCCCCGTTTATCTCATTTCCCATAGCAACAGGTACACATCAGATGTTGGAACATCAGGCCTCACTGATTGTGTTGTTGTTTACTGATCATTATGGATTACAGATGGCAATTTCATTTTTTATGTAACCTGTTACACGACTAGTCTGAACAGAGTGACAGAGCGAGCGAGGAGAGAGAGGAGTGAGTGTGAGAGAGATAAATCAGACACTTGACAGAGAATGGAGCCTGTTGAAGAGACACAGAAAATATGGGATGTTTGAAAGAGAGTGAACTTGTGCGAGTAAGAGAGACAAGTTTGTCTTGACAGTGTGTGTGTGTGTGTGGCATCCGGCGCCTACCTTGTGTGTGTGGCTGGAGTGGGGGCTGGGCGGAGGCTGGGGGCTGGAAGGGGCAGGGGCATGAGCATGGGCTGGGGGGGGCATGTGGAAGAAGGGGGGGAGCCCGGTGTCTATACACACCTGTCTGCCAGGTATGGAGTGCATTGCTAGACCACCGGGCAGTGAGACGCGAGCCTGGAGGAGGTAAGAGATAATAATCACCAGCAGGTAAGAGCAACAACCTTTAGTTGTTCTAGATTTTGCAGTTTTTTTTCTGTTCTAATCCCAAAGGTCCCCCTCCATACTTTATATAATGTTAGATTATTTCTACATTTCTACTTATGAACTAGTGTCTGCTGGCATCACTGCGTGCCTACCTGTGAGCCTGGAGGCATGAGCAGATGGTGTCCTCCCATGCCGGGCTTGCCGGTGCCCATACTGAGTCCTGGTGGCAAAGCTAGGCCCAGATGTGGGAAAGATGGGTATGGTGGCAGGGCTGGCGGAGGGACGGGACATGGCAACGTTGAATCAGAGTCCTGGCAGATCAGATCACACAAAGAGGAAGAGATTAAGAGCAAGGTGTAAGTCACAGGTAGCTACTGAATGTTTGCATGCTTCCATCAGCTGGGTTAGAGAGAATAAAATGTTGTTATATCAGGTGGGTGTCAGTATAACACCATTATGCTGGAGGTCAATTATATAATCACAAGAAATTGTAGCTGTGACAGATAATATATAATTTGCAGAGGAAAAAATGGATGGTGGTCTACTGCAATTTACTAGTTCAATTTACCAGTGTGTCATGGGAGTTTCAAACCAGTGAGTGTCGAGGGCAGACAGTATTGTAGAGGCAGAGTTCAGCAGAGTAGCTGTTACATTAATTGACTCTTCACTATGATACTGTACGTTTCCATCTGGTATTTGAGACAAAAGAAAACTTAAAAACTTAGAAAAAAACACATATGGTGGTTTTACACTGTGTCTGCTTATCCTACACGTGTGTGTGCGTGTGTGTGTGTGTGTGTGCATTTTCATACATTGTCTGATCCAGACAGCGAGGAGACAGAGGAGGCTGACGAGTGCTGCTGAGGGCTGGAGATGGACATGGGAGAGTCTGCGCTGTGAGGAGACACTGAGTCCCTCTGCTGCTCCTCCGACCCAACACCACCACGCAGCACACAGCTGGGATCCTGCTCTGACACAGGCTCCTTGGGAGGTGAAACTAGAGAAGAACAAGTGAGAGGTAAGGATGGATGGATTTTAAAGCTGCAATCCCAAAAAAGATCAGTTAAGTACAAATTCTACAAGGTTTATTCAGTGGATTGACATATTTTTACATAAGGGTTTACTTCCTGTTTTCTTCCATGGCAGACTATAATACTCTGAATTCTTTATAAATAAGAGTCTCGAAGTCTGGTACTAGAACTGAAGAGCATATGATAAAAAAAAAGGTATGGAGGTATGGAGCATTTCCCACTTATCAAAATAATCATTCTTTTCTCAGTCTTGGACTCAAGATATTATCACTGTAGTTTTCAAGTGTAAAGAATGGTACCTCTGTTGTCTGTTCGCGTCAGATCCCTGCCGCCCCACTTTTTAATGATCCATTCCCTGTAGTCGATCACTTCCTGGGTCAACCTGATTATCCTGCCCAAGGTGCTGCAGGAAGGAGAGAGAGAGGGTTTTCACAGAGCGCCCGGTTTTATCCAGGGTATCTTTATTGCTGTTGAATGGACTGAACTCTAACCTTTCACAGTCTTTGTTGGGATATGACCGTGCAAGTGGTGACACAGCATGACTCAGGACAGTGTAGGCATAGTCAAACACCTGCTTGACATGCATGGCACCATAGGAACCTCTCCCCACATCATTACCTACATGGTGGCAAGACAAAGACAATAATGATAGTTATGAGTTCAATTCAACCAGTTTTACTTTTTCTAAACTTGCTACTGATTGCAACATTTCATGTATCTATTACATGAGAATATGAACATATATACAAGGTATGTTTGTATATATGTTCTTATTTAAGATCAAACTATATGATCAAATAGTGGTGCTATGTGTTGGAAGTCTGACATGTAAAAGCCAACATGTGCCTAACCATATGAACTGTGGACTTGTGATTAAAGCATATTTAAAATTATTGTAATTGCCTGTGTATTTGTTTGAAGCAGCGCCGGTTACGCTTGTTCAGGGGTTTATTTATTCATTCTGTGTAGAACTGCTGCCTTCGACCATGACATTCTTGACACCACCACCGGATGGTTTCAATGAATTACTTCTTTCAAACTTGTGTCAATCAATTTTTATCAATTCATCTTTTTTTCTAATTAATTTTTCTTTATGAACAATAAATAAACTTAAAGAGCGACTGTACAAATAGCCAGCTATTTTAGCCAGCTACTTGGGTAGGAAGTTTTTTATTCACTGTAAATCATCTTAAACTAGTAAAAAATTACACACCTGGAAGCAGTGGGTCCTCTATGCAGAGCATGGATGGCCTGTATCCATTTGTCATGGCCTTCATGATCTCCTCTTTGGCTATGTATGCGCCTCCATTTTTGATGCGGATCCCTGTTTTCAAGTAGTTGAAATGGCGGCCATACAACTCAAAGAACTCGATCAGCAAGACCCCCAAGTTCTCATTAGGGTTCCTGGCATCAATACGAGGATGGAGCTGAAAGGAAAGAACAGGGAGATTTGACTATCATTATATTTAATACTACTATAGTACTATATTTAAGTACTATTGTGCACTAATTAAAATTATAATTCATGTTTGTCTACGACACCAGATATGCTTAAGAATGTTGTTTACTATGAATATTGTTATTAACAATAATATGAATACTCACTTCCTGCGATGCTGTAAACTACAATACTATTACTACAACTGTACTATCATGTGATCATGTGTGCTGTGTTATCTAAAGCACTGCTACCATAACATGTCCTGGGGCTGCTTCTTGCTCTTACAAGATGTTTTCGTTGTTTCTGTGGATTCTGTGTGTTTCTGTACCTGCAGGAAGCTGATGACCATGAGGATGAGGCTGTAGGAGCTGATGCCCCCGGTGAAGACTTCATTTAGATCTCTCTGCAGCAGAAACTGCTTCAGCACAAAGATCAGGTAAGGCAGCACTGGATACTTCTGAAAGTGGAATGATAATAGCTGATTCAGTGAAACTGTGGATTAAGTCAAAAGAGTGCAGAGTAGAGGAAGAAAGGCAATGAAAAGTAGATGAAAAATGGACTCAGCTTTGATTTGCTTGACTAAGGAGAAATAGGGATCTCTGAGATAGGACTAGACTACATTTAAAGAGCAAATCATTCAAATGACTGCAAATAATTATAATACATCACCTACCATCAGGGGTGTGATTTTTTTGGCTAAATACCAGTTCAGCTTGATTTGTGATTCAGTGGTTGGCAATGTGACTTAACAGCAATTACCTTTTCATCTTAAACTGGAGTCAATTCAGTAAACTGTGATTTTATTCAGCAGCTATAACCATCAAACAGAGAAACTGTATATCCATGCAAATAAAGCTTGCAGCAGATTTTGTGACAGACAAAGAAAATATTAGACACACCAGCACTACCTACAGTCTAAATGCTGTGTACACTGGTTTAGTTTCCACAGTAACTTGGATACACTTTTACAAACTGCTCCCATTCTATCTGACTGAGCTGTCTGTTTTCTTTTACGATGCTGCCAAGCAGTGAAACTCCCTGCTGAAGCCGCGATTATTGCTGAAACCACGGTGATTCATTGTTATTATTGTTTTACTAAGAGGCAATTGAATAATCATAACTAGTAATCAGTGTAGTGTATGAATTGTTACAGCCCCTACTTACCACATAAGTACTCTCTCTAGCTTCCAACTGGGCCAAACTTTCTAGAAAGGTATTAAACAAGGCTTCCTAGAGCCTGTGACTTGATAATGTGGTGAAACCCCAAAGGGCCTGGGAATGGGAATTACAAATATGTTCATTTTCCAATTGAAAAGGCAGCATAACCTCCTGGCAGTGTGTGCGTGTGTGTTTGTGCATGTGTGCATATCTGTGCCAGTGGAGCAGCAGGGCTTGGAGCTTGACATTTCAAATATGCTTTTAAGAAGCGAGAACAAGACTGCGAGGTACGCTGCTACAACCTGACCTATGAGAATTAACTCTGAGGTGACCTCTCAATGACAAGACTGCACTGGAGTCTGTCACACCCCACGCATGAACAACATCAACTATTACTGGATTGACGCTGAGTGTGGTTGTCAACAGCAGCCTGGCAAGCTCTGACACGTATTCCCAAAGAGACATGACACAAATATGCAACAACAAAAGGAAAAAGGCCAAAACCTGACAGATCCCTGGAATATAAGCACCTGGAATTCCTCTCTTGGATTTGCTACTACAACCATGACTAAAGCCGGCAGAGATCCACCTCCAGCAGGAATTCTGCCACTGCCACGGGCTGAAATTCACCTCAGCTTCGGAGATGGCAACAAAGTCTTCAGGGACACACAGACTTTGTTTGAGTTAAGTGGAGAGTATACTGAGCATGGCTGCTGGGGTCTGTTCCAGCTTCACTTTGGAAATGAGTCGAGCCAGTACAAGATTGGAGTGAAGTGTAATGCTTTAAAATGCTGGCTTGCCTGATTCAAAGAGGGAATTTCCAAAGATCTGTATTTAGACCCCGATGTAAAATGGTAATTATGTGACTCCTCTGGTGGTTTTTATTTAAACATGTCTACATGACCTTTTCCTGCTCTCTTCCTCAATCTGTATGTTCTGCCTGCAATGTTCCTCGTGGTCAGATTTCATTTAGTCTGTGAACACTTTAATTCATAATTCTTATCCAATTTTAAAATTGTAGTACCAATAGATGCTAAATAATTTCTGTGTGTCATTTGTTGCCTCCTGGTCTGATTTAACAATCAAACTCATAACAAAATAAAATTTTCAGATCTGCAACCTGTGGATCCTGACAGCAGACGGTTCATCTTACCTTTACGTAGTCTTTAATGAAGCTTGCCGCCTTGACTCCAGTCTCCACGTTGAAACTGATGTCCACCTTCACCTCAGTCTCCTGGTCTGTCAGCTTGATGATTGGCACCTGAAAAAAGACGAAGTGTATTAGCAAAAATTACAGTCAAGTCATTATCTAAAAAAAAAAATGGATGATTGATATGTGGTCAAATCAGGAAAAAAAAAAAAAGAGTATCTGTCCCAAATGACAGCCTTTTAGAAGGAAAAGCTGATCCAAGAATGAAAATCCAGCCATTAGCTACTTATTATCATGTCAGTCAATTCACCATCGAAGCTTGCAGCAGTTTGCCTGGTCATGTGCACACCGCACAGGAGGATATTGCATGCACCCATAGCTCCCACTGGGATTGCAGCTGTGAACACCAGGGCGGGTGCACTCATGACACTGAGCTGCAGAATAACGCCTCAACTTTGACACAATGACAGGAAGTTCTGATAAAACTGAAGTAAACAGTGGAACATCACTGGACTGGGCTGAATTGGCAATTTTCGTTGTGGGTGAACAAGAGCCGACGACGTATACACTTCAGTATTCGCATTACAGTGGTACCAAATAAACAACAATCTGTACATTCACTGTTAATCAGGGAAAAAAAAGACCATAAAGTCCACAACAATTGGCAGACTGTGCCATAGATCATGCAAACAGATGGAGGACGCTAATTGAGTCTCACAGATGAGTTCACCTCTTCTTTTCCCCTCATCTTTGCTCAGAGATAAAAGAGTGAAGGATACTTTTAACTGACCATTTGATGTCAAGAGGAACTTTTCTGGGAATGTAAAAAGTGCTGCCAATTTTTTATTTGGCTGGGTTTACTCCAATTCCCTTCTTCGTTTCCCCATTTACTGAGGCTGTAATATTTTATCACTTACTCTGAAGAATAAAACCTTTAAGACTTAGAGTGAAATTAGGCGTCAAACTATTCTATTTTACAGATCATTTATCACTGCATCACAGTGCATGGAATAATCAATCACTGTATTATTTAAATCTCTCGTATTTGATGGATGTCTGCATTAGTGCATACCAGTTTATTTTAAGCTGTATTTGAGAACAGAGTATGAACACACGATGACATAATGCCTGGAAGATTTGAGACGCACGGCCTGAATGCCACTACTCACTGTAGCCTTGTCCAGCACTTTGATGGAGAACGGTTCTGCCACGTTATGTTTGCGAAGAGCTTGCTCCAGCTCTTGAAGTGGGGGGCGCTCCCACTTCCCAAACACCACCAGGTCAATGTCACTGGGGGCAAAAAAAGGTCACAGTTAGAATTCTGGCAAACAAAATACAGCATGTATAAAATGCTTTCCTTCAGTCATGAATAATCTATCTTGCCTTGTTGGAAGGTAGAGTCCTGTGCTGAAGCTGCCAAAGATTTGGACCTGGAAAAACAAAGTTTAAAATATGTCACAATGATGAACAAAATCACTCCAGTTCAAGTGTTAAAGACAACATAAATATCAACAAGCTGAATGAGGAATATTTTAAGAAAATAAACAAACAGTGGTATTTCAAAGCCTCTCCTATCACAGTCCAACAATAGTGGAGTTGACAATATGCTTTTGAAGAATGACAGATTTTCAAAAGCATGAGCAACAGCTCATTTGTGGCGATGATGTACATATCCAATTCAAATGTTTGCAAACTACCAGGAACTAGGTATTTCCGGGTTCCACTTCAGAGACGGTGAATGCTGCCAAGTGTAGTGTGCTGCCAAGTTAAGTATACAATAGTTAGAAAAAATGCTGTGTTTGGGGGGCTGCAAGCAAAAGCTCTCCAAAGGAAACAGAATGGAGTTCTTTCCCTTTCCGTCTGGTAAATACGACAAGGCAATAGCACAAAGACAAGCCAGGATTAATAGGTTGAAATGAAAAGGGAGGCCGGTACAAATCAGAGGCTTGATCCATTTACCTGACAATCTGGCTCACAGTGGAAGTGGGGAAGACTGGCAGCCAACAAATCACGGCTGCACGTGTTTTACATGATTAAGTGATGAGAGGGGCATTACATCAACCCTACCTCACTGCACTCCTCAACCAGCTGCAAGAGCCCACTCTCACTGTTTCTGCTCATATACAGTGCAAATTCCTCCAAACATCAGTGGACAGTCAAATTTTACACAATGACTTCTAATTACTGCTGATCGATTTACTGTGAAACTTCAAACTAACTACATGCCATTGATATAACTAAAAACAAAGTAAATACTTTTTTGCGAGTTCTAACCCAGTATAAATATACGATAGGTTGTTATCTTGTGCAAACATTTCATCACTTTAAAAGAAAAGTGTTGTCAAAATATGCTGAATAAATTTATGAGCGATCTGAGATCAGTCTGTCTGCTCCAGGAGTGAACGATTTAGGAACCTGCTCTTTAAGATGTTAAGATCCTGAAAGGTAGGGAAATTGATCCGAATAAATAAGGCATGTGTGTGTGTCTTACATCTGCTGTGGGCCACAGCTCCTTGATGATCATCTCTATCCGGTTAACCACCTCCTTCCTCATAGCTGCTTCCTCTGGCCGAGGAGACATGAAGTTGTAGAAGTCCATCACCTCCTCGTGGAGACTGTGGGGAAATGAGATTGACAGAAAAAGGTTATTCTCACTTGTACAACACGCAGAGCAGTATGAAATCTGGACTGAGAGTAGGAACTGTACATGAACTGAAATATGTCCTTTGTTTTAATGTTTTTTTTCTTGCTGCAAATGTGGATAGAACTAACAATCACATGAGGATATCTTCTAAAAATTACACACATACCAGATTTGACCTACATTTTGGAAAAAAACAAAACCACTCCAGATGGGCCAAGATATGCTTCTTTATCACTGTTCGAGTTAAACCCCATCATACCAGCCCAGAGCCAGACATGCAAAGCAATGGCATAGTATGTTCTGGTTGAGGTGTTGTCCAGTTTCTGTTTTCTAATTTTCTACTGAACTTGAGGCCTGTTGTATTATCAGGAAAATGATAATCCTCATTGACACTTATACTGTCCTTACTAAATAGATCAAGTATCAAGCAGATGAGACCAATCGACATTTAATACTATTTATAATAAAAATCATTATAAATTGCAACAACAAAATTGCATAAATCTTGAAAAGACATATTAACATCTTATGTCTGAAAATCCCCAGAAAATAAAATGACTTCACTGACTTCACTAAATTTTAACTGCTTTCAAGTATAGTTTACTTTTTTTTAATTACCCTAACCTGACCTCAATACTAGACTTAGCCCTATGCCAGACAGCAACTGTAACCCTAGCCCTTAACATAGCCACTATCCCAGAAATAAGCCAGAACCAAAGTGGTCATAGTAACGAGGGAAGGAGACTTTTCAGAGTTCTTCTAATCTTACTATCAGTAAACTCCACACAAAAACACAAACACAACAGCACAATCCTTTAAGGTTCTAAGATGGACGTGAAAAGAGGGTTTAGTAAAACAGTGAATGGCCAAATCATTCAGAGTCTGTCTAAGAGTCCCAGGCCTCATTGTTATTACTGATATGGCTCTGTGTTTGGCAGGAAAGCGGCACATTTAACGTAAAGATATCTGACCAGTCAAATGCCTCTGAACAGTAGAACTCTGTTCAACCCCATGGCCATTCATTTTTCTAGGAATGCATGCCATGATGTCAGTGTGAAATACAGAACAGGGAGACTGTCACAATCAATTACCAGGGCTCTGGAGAAAATGCAGGCATCCCATGTGCCCACTCCTTGGTGAAAAGTCTCTGCCAGCAAGCCAGTCAGGCCAGGGCGTATCCATGCCAATAGTCCACCACTGACAGAGGCCATAGTTATTGTTGGTCCCTCCACAATCGCAGCCATCCCTGACAAGCTAGTTTAGAGTCAAACGTCTCTCTTCAACAACTTTAGGGCCCAGTATAAAAGTAATCAATAGTGATCACTGCTGCAGTCTATAACCTCACTACCATGACAGCCATGTATCTTACTGTGGAACTGACAACACACAGTTTTCTATTAACCAAAAACTTAATCTCCGATCATCACAATTACACTGTAGCATAACTACACAATTATTTGTATTTTCAATTTGAAGTGCAAATCCCACTGTGAGACTTCAAAGGGTGCCCCTGAAGGCAAACCACTGCAAGACTAATCAGAGCACAAGCCAAAACTTGCATCTGAAAACTTGTAGAAACACAAATACCCAGAGAAAATGAAATATATTATTAATTTACTATATGAAAAACAAAATATTGATGAAGAACATACATTTCCAGTTAAATGAGGATTAGGGATAGTGGGAAACTTAGCATGAAGCTTGTGGAACTGATTTTATGACAGACATGAAGTTGTTGTAGAGAAAATTCCCAGATGGGTGCAACCAGTCCTTACAAATATCACAAGTTCCTGCAACACATTTGGAAGTTCTTTGGTCATTTGTTTTGTGAGAAGGCCCCTGGCAGAGTAAATTAATACAGTTAAAACATTTAAAAAAAAAAATCATAATACATTCAGTTAGTCAGCTCTTCCTACCCAAACAATGTACATGTCATACATTTATACAACATCTACTAACCATTCATAAATATCAAACGGCAAAAAAGGGAGATTAAACTAAAAATATACTCTAGTTAAGCTGCACTCAAACTGTGTTCATATCGATAATACTATTTCAGTCAGTTTTGGTCAAGTCACTCCCTCTGCTGTATCACACTAAAAGAACACCATAAGGAATCACATGGAAAAAGAGTGTTAACTGTGACTGCACCAAGAGTAAAAACTTTGGTATCAATGCCAGTTATCCAGAACAGTGGAGTATGATGTGCATAACCTTACGTACTGATTCATAGTTTTACTTCACTCTTAATCAGTGTTATGAAATGTAGTGGAAACTACTGAAACATACATCAAGTTTCTCCCGTTATACTCAAACTTGACTCTCATTATGAGCAGAGTGATTACTTTTATGATTTAGGAACAGTCCAGGCACATTGGCTATTCCCCCGGGGTGGGGGGTAATCTGTTACTTCACCAGCATTACACAAGTTAAGTGTTATCCAACCCCGTTAGCTAACACCTGGGGAAGGTTATTTAGAGTTTCACCCTGCTTTCTAGTTTGGCTTAATTTAGTTAGATTAACGCGGGCAATATATTCATTTTATTATTTAGTTGCTGGTTTCCTGACTTTAATGTTGAGCCAAAAAGGGAAAACCGCTAGCTAAGTTAGCTATAAGCTCCTCGATCCGCTAACAAACGGCTACACTAAAAGGCAACATATCCGGTGAAAAAATTTCTAAATAAATCACCCACTGAAAAACACTACGATAAAATTGGATTATGTGATATGTTACTATACACGTTCACACAACGTGTGTTTTCTAACGATACCTCTCAGTAGTTTGTTGGAATTTCCTATTTTTTAACGGCCCGGTTCAAACTTTGAAAGACAAAAATCACAGCACTTCCGGTCTCGTTCTGGCCGTCTATCACTGCCTTTACGCAAAGATCTAACGGCAGCTTTTTAGCTATCCAGCAAACAGCCCAACTCCAGCTCACACTGCAATGCTGGGTGTACTGTCGTATCTAACAGCATTGAGAAACGAATGCATAACGTATGTATGATAATACCCAACACACACGCGAGAATTAACGTGTTTCAGCCATTAGACTAGCGGCCACAGACAAACGTTAACGTTAGCTTTTTAAGCCTAAAGCAGTGAGAGTGTTCAGCCACTCACCCCATGACCCCAGGGTTGTACTTCCTCGTCTTCCAGGGTGTCCAAGTGCTCGCATAATTGCCATTAGTGCAGTTTGAAAGCAAGTAATTCATCCCATAAGTGCTCGCCTTGTTGTCACTTTTCCTTCGGCCTGGGTGGTGATTGTGTGTGTGATTTACAGGTACAGAGGGGTGAACCTGATGACGCTTCACGCAGATCTGCTGTAAATTGAAAGCCGGGTGCTCCTGTAGGTGACGGTGATGATGGTGGTGGTAAAGGTTGACATTATTGTCCATGCTGTCGCTCAAGCTGAAGAGCAGATTGGCACCCCCGACGTTTTTATTAATGTTGCCCGATACATTTACACCCATAGTCCTCTCAAGTGAGCAGCTGGAGGGGGGACTGTCCGTCCCGGATTCCTGTGAGGAGGACGAGGAGGAGACAGATCCCGTCTTCTGAGGAAGGATTTTTCCCTCACCTGGTTCAGCGGTGTTTGCCGTGCTGAAAGCGTTATGTACGTTCCCGTTGGACAGTGCTATCCCCAGCGAGGAAATCGCAGTGCCGTTTATACTAGTAGTGCCGTTCATGATGCTGTGATGGCTGCTGCCGTTGCTCCGATTGGCAGTAACGTTACCGTTGCTGCTGCAAATGCTCTTGCTCGATGCCACCGCGGTCGCCACATTTTTTAAAACATCCAACGCAGCGTAATTGACACACTGGTTGTGGTTTTGATTGTGGAGCTGTTGCTGAGCGGAGAGCGTCCGTACTCCCTGAGAGGTCTCCCAGACGTGCATCCACAAGGCGTTCGCAGGTCCTTTCTGTTCGGGCTGAATCCAAGCTACCCTCGGATCCATTCAACTTCTTTCTCTGGTAACCCCCCTACTAGTATCTAACTGAAGCTAGCGATCCCGTAGTGAATCTGCGCTGCTCCCTGGACCTTTCAAAGGCCGCTACGCTGTCCGGGGTTACGAAAAGAGAAGTATTTAAACATTAAACCGAATTAGGACCATTGATAAAGTGGCCCCTTTGCACCGCTAGCTGGAAAAAAATGCTAGCCGATTCCTACGAGAATTCAATATGGCGTATTCTCTTCAAATCCATGCGCATGCGCTCTACGAGGGGTTTCTTAAATGATGACTGCGCCCCCCATCCGCCCACTCCTTCATCGCTCCGGCCGGTTGATGAATTGCACAGAATAAATAGTTGAATTTTTATCTGATAAATATTTAACTGAACAACAAATGAAATACACGTAGAACCTCAATAATGAATACGGGTCCTGTGGTCCGTGGCTCTTGAAGAAGGGCCTGGGAACCCAGAGGTCCTTGTTGTCTATCTCCACCTCCCGGCTGTCACCACTGGGTGGGGGGAATGAGTGGGTGGGTTCATAGGGTATCCCCATCAATATAAGGCTCATCAGTGGCTGTATCTTGCAGGGATGACAACTATTAATATCCCAGCTTCAGATAGCTAGCTGTTTTTGGCACACATTAAAACTGAAACTAGAACAGTGTTACATATTTATATAAAGGCAAAGCTGTGGATTTGGGGGCAGGTAATAGTCTGGGGCCCCAGGGAATCTGTCTGTTTTGCCCTGTGGGTAATCCAGGCATGGATGCTCTGCTTCATGCGTCTCTGCCTAGTAAAAATGACTGGGAAAAGCTCACTGTAAACATCTGAAATCCTTAAAAAATCTAAAATAGAGCAGCAACATAACTCTTCATCAAAATACAATTTACATAAAGCCCACATTATGTTGTCAGCTGGCATCTGAAATACTGCTGGGGGCCATAATCGCAACCTCTGGCCCTTGAAAGGCTGCTCACATACATACAAACAGCGGAAAACTCACACTGCATTTCATTGGGGGACACAGTGAGATAATTTTTCACTATATAAGCGTAAATGCATTAATTTTCTGTTTATTATTTCACGTGTGCTGTGGCTGCTGAATCCAAAAGCTAATTTTCAAGGGGCTATACACAGCAGGTGGTGTTGATCATCCCAGGCGCTGTGTGCCGCCCAGCCCCAGTAACAGCCATCTCCCAGCCCATTAAACTCTATGATGGAGTGGAGGCAGGCTGGATAAAGCATAACCAGCACCTTCTGGGATGCATATGCATGTAAAAGAGAGAGTGAGGGAGAAAGCTTCTTGCATAATGCCCGCCCCCAACCCCTGCTACTCACGTGCAGCATGTGACAGAGTCAAGGAAAACCCCCCAGAGCAAACTATCTGTCAGCTAGGATATGTAGCTCTTTGTGTAACACACTCAGGCATACACACAGCTGCTCACTCCCACTGTACGCCTGTAGAAATCCATGCTCTTCTTTCTATCTTCCACTGTATGAAACACAGGGCTTTGAGTGACACACCAGTTTGAATAGGTTATTCCTCTCATCTCTCATGTCACAGTGTCGGCTCAAGCCAAACGCTGACACTGACTGTGTGCCAGTGCGTGTGTGTTTGTGATTTCAAGGCTGGTTTGCCTCATTGTCAGCTTTTATGGGATTACCACATTGGTGACGACTGGACCATAGCTGACAGATGCCTAACACACACACACACACACACACACACACACACACACACACACACACACACACACACACACACACACACACACACACATATATATATATATAAACAGAGACATGGCTGGAAAAGTCAACAACATGCTCACAGGCATAACAGTAATAGCGGATAATATTAAGGGGGCAAGCAGTTGTCTGAGGCTGCATGTTGAATGGTAATGAGGCCGCAGCATTTTCTAGATATTTAACCCACATTAGAGGAAAGTTGCAGTTACACTGTTACATCAACAGCTACATCTCTACACGAGCATATTGCCCGTGGTGTGTCAGACTCTCTATGGGGTTGTGTACAGTATAACGAGGACATGACTACAATGGACCAAGTGAATATCATCCAACTGCAGAGCAGCAGCTCCCGCGGGTCCGGAAAAGTAAATCTGGACCATAGACTTTGATCCAGAGCTGTAGTTCCAGTCAACCTGCGGCACCTACAGACAAGAAGAGTAACAACAGCAGTTTAGACCTGAGGATGTAGACATACCAATGTGTGCCACCTACAGGCAAGGAAAAACAGATTCCTTAATTGTCACACTTGCACCACCAACAGGCAATCAGTGCATTAGCTGTACTTTAATTTATTAATTTTTTTACAGATGCTATTAGTGTTAATATTTGAGGCTTTACATTTGTTTTTCATGCATATCTTTTCTACCTATCCTGTTTAGTTTTTTTTTTACCTATTTTAAACCAGCACATTGTTAATTGGGGCATGAGGACAAAAAGGGATAAAAAATAAAAGTGACACTGTAATTTCTGCAAAGTTCTGTAATAGCTGCTTAATATTTAAACTAAAAATATTGCTGTTGATTGAAATCATTTATATTCAGAGCAGGCATCTCTGTATTGGTCTAGTGGCAAAAAAACTAAACATCCATGCATGTTTGGACAGAAGTATAAACCATAAACTCATTAACAAAATGTTTAAAAAGCCAGCATTTGGTGTTCTATAGCCACAACTTGAATTCTCAAAGCCACTTGAGCACCCATGTACTTTACATTAGATGTTATAAAGAACATTAAAACTGCAGCTGTGACTCTCTTTGTCTGAAGGTGGCGCAAGTCTATCTTTGCCTGTGGGAGGAGACACTGCAGGCCTTAACTGTTGCTTTTCTTTCTTTTACGTGGGACAGGTTGACATGTGTATATTATTACGGAGCAGCTCCCCCTGTGGAGTACCTGCTGCCTGCATGAATGAATGTGTGAGTTTGAGAATTACAAGCCATTTCATTGAGTTGGTTTGCATATAAAAAGTAAATCCACTGGTGTCTGGCTGAAGATGAATGGTATTAAAGTCAGATGGCAGCCTCGGTAAATACTGGCCGTGTAATATAGTGATGCAATTACACGAAGCGTGGATAAAGAAGATACAGAGAGGAAATAGCCTGGAAGAGAAAGAGAGAGAGAGAGACAGCGTGGATCTTCAACATGAAGGATGTCACTCTGTATGGCCTTCAGCAACACACAGCCAGATACAGCAGCCTTACTATTTATTGATTACACCCTGTGTAAAAATGATGACAAAATACGTTTATTTTCAATACAATACATTTTTTAAAATTTGCAGTGACACGACCTTGGCTATGACAGGTTTTGTAGAAATGTCCTCCACCGGGACAGAGAGCTGATGAGTTATGGGAAGAAACTGCAGCCAGCACTTTATGGAATAGGTACATTAGTGAGCCAGTGTTTTTCACTTGTATATGAATGTAAGTTGTGAAAGATTTTTACCAAAGTGAAGTGATAATTGCACTTGTTTCCAGTCTAAACCTATTTTGTAAATGTTAGGCACATTAGTAACTACAAAATAAGACATGATTCCAGATAAGTCCTAACTCATGTCAGCAAGATTGTTTGGCTCATGGTAAACATGAGTATGAAACAGTAGAAAAGCAAAAGAGATGTTAACATAAATGTCACATGTACATACATGCTCCTGTTTCCACATACTTCTTCATCAGTTCTTCTTCTTTACTCTCTTTCTAAGAACTGTTGACAAGAGTGATGTATTGAGGCAACACTCTCCTCTTCTCATTTCAGGCATGGGTGAGTTATTGAGGGCCATGCTTGATCTTCATTTGATTTCCCTGCAGCCCAGTAGATGGGGACAGGCCTGCTACTGTCTTGGTCTTTATAGGACAGAGATGCAGTTACCTTTCGTTCCAAAGTGGCTTTTCTATCAGGAGTTTCAGATGATGAGGCAGCTAGATAATTCTCTCTGATGACACCCAGAGCAAAAAGAGGCAGGGAAATGTGTTGAGAGTTAATCCAAGGTCCCTTTTTCATCTATTTAATTCGAATGGATGTTAAAAAGATAGTTTTTCAACAGATGACTCTTGAGGACGAATGAAAACTTTAAATGTCTGCTTTGCATTTCCTAGTTTATGTTCCATCTGGGAGAATATGCAGATCAGCATAGAAGTCTTAAACTGTTTACTGCTGGCGCAGAGTGTTATAAATCCACTGTATTGCTGTTGAGCTATGCTCCAATCACTGTCTTATTTCCTCTGGAGGAGCGCTAAACGTTGCCTCTTCTGCAAGCACACCACTTCCAGTATATTCAGTTCATGGTTGCTGAAGTTTGTTGGTGCTTTATGGACATTATTACCAATGTAATGGCAACAATAAAAATCTTTTTAAGATGATGGCTTTTAACTGTTGCTTGCTTACAGCTCAGAAGAGATCATTTACAAGCATGCAACCTGTGCTTCAGTCTGTTCTCAGTGAAAAAAAGTATCTTCAAGGTTTGTTCACACATCAGAGCTTTCCTAATTGAGGAAAAATTATGAGAATGTTCTTCTCAGCTGTTACAGTACCTTTTTCTGGTTTCAAGTATTTTTAGAATAAGAATGGAATCAAGGCCTTCCTGCTTTTCGGGTAGTCTTCAAACTTAGCATGGTACCATCTACAGAGAGAAGAAGAGGGAAGAGCCATTTTCTTCTATTATTACAAATGTGGGATATACTCCATGCAAACCTGCTAACTCTGTGTGTGTGTGTTATTATTCTTACTTGTGGTGGGCCACAGCCCTGCTGGTGAGGACCACTGTGGTAAAGATGGCAAAGGCTGAGCTGTGAACAGAATAGCCAGCCAGAGCAAACCCTGCCCACTCTGTTATCTCTCCCAAGAAGTTGGCTCCAGACACATATTCAAACATTCCACCTGTGGGTGGAAGACACAGGAATTAGGACAGGTATGCTTAACCTTTTATTTGTTCACTGAAGCAAAAAGCCCTTTTTTCTTACTCTGGAACCAAATTTAAATTCTGTGGATTTTCACCTACTGCAATTCAACATGTAACTGAGTGACTACTGACATTTCCACTATCTCTTAGTGTAATTTTGAGTCTACATGCTGTTAAAAAAATTAAAGGGCATCCACACAGCTCAGTCCACACTGACCATAGATGGCTGAGCACTCACTATTTGACTGCAGGCCATGTGCACGGTAGTGCTGCTACCCTCTATGCGAAAATGGCAGATTCTTGGCTGAGGGGATTACAGACGTGCCTGGAAGTTCATTTGGAGCAACACAGCTCACAGCTTCCTCCTGCTTCGCTTTCTCCACTTTATTTTCCTTAAGAATCCGGGATGGATTGTTTTAATAGGTTCACCGCAAGTTCAAGCTCAAGGTGCCATTGTTGTGACTATGTTCTTAGTCCGGGGAGCCACTCTCTTTTGTGAACCTGTTATGATTACTGATTCATTTAGCAAAGTAAAAATCCAACGTATGGTTTGAATAAGCCCATTATTTGACCTAAAAAAGAAGCAATGCAGATCTTACTTTACTTTTCCATGCTGCCCTCAAGGCTATTTGCCAAAAAGTATTTGGAGATTGGCCAAAATCTTATTTACCCAACCCCTGCTTACATCTCACAGAATGTGCATACACTCTCACACAGTAAAGGTCATACACTCAAAAAATGTCCACAGTTAAAACATTATGTTCAGTCTGTTTTGGTGATGTTTGAGTTATGAGTGTAAATAAGTAGTTGACCTAACCTTTAAAACTTCTCACTTATGTTTTTAAATATCAACACTTAAATTTAGCTTACGTTTGTCTAGAACCATTTAAATTAAACTAGTGCAAGCCAGTGCAGTCAACTGTTGTCAGTGTTAATCATCTTGTACCATTAATTTTCATTTTCTAGTTATAAACAGAGTGATACGACCTATCATTCTTTGTTTTAAAGGAACAGTTTGTTATTTGGCTTGTTCATATCTTATGTCCATTCAATATGAACCTGGGTCAGGCAGCCAGTTAGCTTAGCATAAAGACTTGAAACAAGGGGAAACAGCTAGCCTGGCTTGAAAGTAACAAAATTCCATCTACCATCATCTCTAAAGCGCTAATATGTACAAAAAAACAACTTGGCACCAACTGAGCCTGGCAGCTTCACACTGATGACAAGTCTGCATGAAGTCACTGCTCACAGCCAAGACACAGTCCAGCCCATAAAATCATGAATTGCCATTTTTAGTGGGGATTCTACTGCCTTTGCTCATAGCCCAGCTAGCTTTAGCGCCCCCCACCCCCACCTCGCGTTTTCAGTCTTACTGCTAAACTAAGATAAAGGTCTGGCTGGCTCCTGCTTCATACTAAATTCACAGATATGAGAGTGGTATTGATCTTATCATCTAACTTTCAACAAAAGAGAGAGAATACATGTTAGTCCTTTCTCTGTACTGTCACCAGTTTTGAAATTATTTGCAGCCAAGCTGGCAAAATTATTTCACTGTCTCTTGAAAAATAAGCATTTAAAGTAATAACATGTACACTTTTTTTTTTACAGTCCATAGGCTGAATGCTTTATATAGCATGAATCATGAATCAGTCTGGCCATGACATGTAGAGACATATAATGTACAGTGTACAGTGTAGACTTGGCTTGCTGTCTAACATGATTACTATCAATGCTGTGCGGTTTAGAAAATGTCTATGTCTGTGTCAGCTAAAGCAAAAGTACACACACCAACACTACATGTATTGTGAGTGACTTACACACAAGCTGAGTTTGGACTATATCAGAGTCAAAAGAACCTTTTTATACACTAATGTAAGGGCTCACAGAGGGCAAGGCAGTGAAGAAAAGATAACTAGTGACAACCTGTGATTCTGCTTACGGTGTGATTCTGTATAATCATGTGACCACACTGGAAAATTAGCATCTAGTGCTGTGCACAGAGACCGCGGTGTCCTGTGCCATGTGATTACTGCTTTCTTGACTTTCTTGTCACTCCACAGCAGTGACGGAAAAAGTATTCAAACTGTAGACCTCAGTAAAAATAACAACATGTTGTAAAATGTGCCTTTAATAGTAAATGTCTCCAATTCAGAATTTAAAATACTCCCTCTGAATGATAGTCCCCTTCAGACGGCAGAATGTGAGTATTTAATGTGAGATCCTGGCAGCACCAGTAACTAATAACTGCAGCCATCAGATACAGTACATGTAAGTGTTAAAGTGCAAACATGTAGTGGAGTAAAAGTTGAATATGAAGTCTCTGAAAGTCAGATGTACTGTACTTGTTCGCTGTGGTGAGAAAACTCATTAGTTCCAGTGTTTTCGTGACTAAAGAGCTTACCTGTGGGAATCTTGTAACCAGTCTCTCCGGGCTTTCTCAGGTTCCTCAGGATGTGGTCAGAATGCACATTCACCAGCCAGCCGAAAAACCACAGTACAGACCCTGGAGACGAACCAACCAAAAGCTGCTTTAGCACGAGATTTTACTGACCAACAGACAGACAGCCAAGCTGTATTTTTAAAAGCTACAGCATCTATTCACAGTATTCAGTCAGGATTCATGTGAGATTTTGCTGCTGTGACCCTGAAAATCAATTTTCTCAGTCAACTTCTTGCTGATTTAGCTATATCTGAATCAAAACTAATGACAGTTGAACTGATAGTTGCTTATTTTGCCAGGCCCCTGTCGATCAAATCTGGTGAAAACACAGCCACACAGTCCTGATGAAGGACATTTTGCTGAGTTTATGAGTGTTAAATTAAATAAGAATGTTTTTTTTTTCAAAAATATTAAAAAAATATTTCCACACTACATGAATACAGTTTCATCATGTTTTTGTAAACACAGTCTATTTTGGTTGGTCCTATTGTGGCTATTGCCTGAAATATACACTGGTCAGCCAAAACATTAATGTTGTGTACAGTACTATACACAGTACATATAGAAAAATGGGATATAAATTTATCAGTAGGTCAGTAAGAAATATATTTGTTTAAATGTCAATTGCACTCTCAAGGGTGGGTAGTAAAATGTTGAAAATTAATTAATTAAAGTTTTATTTCTTATTTAATTCTTAAAAGTAACTTTTCACATTGGATGCAGGGATTGATAGGGACTGTAAGGGGAGTGGAGCAACAGCAACAGAGGAAAAATATATATTCTGAATTGACAGATCCCCTTGTTTGCTTGATCAGCAAGAGGAGCCAAAACTTCTGCTGAGCACTTTAGAGAATTTAAAAAAGCATGAGAGGCACCTGCACTGGAGCAAAAGCCAAAAGAGGAAAATGATAAGAAAGATAAAAGAGTTTCAAAGTCTGCTATGTTTAAAGTCTTGCCATTTCATTTAAGAGAAAGAGAAGGGTAGGGAAAATAAGAGGGGGAGAAGGGATGAGCTGGGCGAGATGGTAAGAAGTAGGGAGCCTGTTATTATCCTGACTGTGCATCTTACTCAGTTCCCCTCTTGACATGTAAACCATTAAACCATTCATTAAACATATTCATCGAGAACTGCTTTTATATATTGTTGTTTGTTATGAAGTTACTGGTACTTTTAGTAGTTTATTGACAAAGTATTTTTTTTCAGTTTGGTACTACTTACAATTAATTAAGTAATCAATTAATCTTGTGAGAGTTTATGCCAAACCAGATCTACTTTACACTGAAAAAGGTTGGCAACTCTATTTGGATTCATCCCTTGTTATCTTCCTGTCACAGACAAGCTTTTGTGCAAATAAAACAATTCTTGTCTTAGTTCCCTTGTAGAAAGAGGAGTAGCAGACACAGAACACCTACCAGCGATGAAGCATGGATGTGTAACCCAATATGCAGGGTACTCAGCGTAATGGCTCAAGTATCTGATCTGCATGTAGCCATTGTACAGGCAGAAAACAAAGGCCAGGGCGAATGAGGCAAATGGTGTCGATTTACCACCTCGGATTAAAAATGGATAAATAAGGGATCTGCAGCAGAACAAAAAAAAAAATTAATTTGCACAACCTATTATTAAAAATACATGCTTTGACATACTGACATTGATACTTTACTAGTACTAGTGACATTGTATAAAATGAAATGCACCTTTTGAGATTATTCTTGTTATTCTTACTGTGTCTATTATCAAATAACATATTCAAATATTCATCAGCTTATTGGATGGGAGGGGCTGAAGGTCTTCACTGAGCATGCTGGCAACATTAGCTGAATATTAGTCTCACATAGCCAGACCTATCCTGCCAGCGCTGGAGAGCATGTTGAACATTAGCTGAGCATTAGCTGAACATTAACACTTCAGTGGATCCAGGTGTAAAGTCTGGTTTGACTGATGGTGGTTACCTACCTCTGGATATAGTGGCAGAAATACATGGCAATGAGCAGCTGATTGGGCAACAGTGAGGTTTTCGCAGAGGAGGTCCAAACTACCAGACACAGAGGCACAAGGAAAGCGGGCATCTCCTGAACGAACCAGGCAAACCTGACATTAACTGGAAATCCATATTTGCTGCTAGCATATCGTCCGTACGGGACATTTTCGAAGAGCAACGTAACCAAAGTGCAGGCTGCCATGAAAACCATAAAGTAAGCCATACGGTCCAAAATGTACACTTCCTCCTCCTCCGAGGAGAAGAGACTGGAGAGGACAGCATCCATAACGGCGGGAGAGTTAAAATTACAAAAGAAAAAAAGGGAAACAGTGTAAATGTAGCTAATATTTGGAACAATATGAGAGTGTGGGGTATCACTAGCTAACACTGCAACGGATGGTATACAGTACATGCACGCGACTCACTTTCCCCATCCCCATCCCCATCAGCTCGGACCAATCACAATGCCTGAACAGATATGGTATCGAATCTTATCAACCAATCAAAATGTTCGGATTTACATGGAAGTCATTCAATGTGGTGTGGCCTCTGATGTCACTGATAAATATTCATAGATCAATTTACATATATTACATGCTGTAGACGTTGACCTGGTTACCTGGTTGACAAGAAAAGTGTACACTTGTACCCTAGTAATGTTACATTCAAGCTGGAGTAAACACAGCCCTAATAATGTAAAAAAAAAAAAGAAAGAAAAAAAAAAGAGGAAGAAGTAAACGATGTTTTGTTTAATGCGAATCTCGTTCAGTGTAATAAGTAAATATAGCGCTAAAGCGATTAAAAGCAAAATCATATTTTGGGGTGAAAATGTTTCTGAAATCGAACGAAACATCCCGAACTGCCCCGAAGGTGTTTTTTTTTTTATGTCAGGCAGATTTCGTGGCCACCTCGAGAGGTCCTGATTCACGTGCGTCAGAGGCAACACGTTTCGAGGATACACAGCACAGCGTAGCACTGCATCCTCAAACGCTCAGTAGATTTACATTTTATCCGAGTTGCAGGTCACGTTTCTCTGCATCCACCCATTACGTCGTTCCACAGACTTTTCTCCAGAGTTGTGTGCTTTTCCAAGATGGGGAAAAGAAGCAGGCAGCGGCAGAAAAACCAGACTGCCGGCAGGGACAGCAGAGACAACGCTGTAAGATTTACACTTCTGCTGCTGCAACTCTTGCTAGTATGAGTTGCTCAGCCAGGCCACATATCAGCACCTGTATTTAAATGTAGTTAATGCGAATGGAGCCGAGGCGAAATCAGGGATTTTTTGGAGGGTGCTTATCTTTACTAACCTTATATAGTCATGTTGCCATGACACTGTTTAACATCTGCAACACCAGAGAGCTTTACCGTTAGCTACCCTTAATTAAGATATTTTCTAAGCCATATGGGTGACCAACCTCTATCACCTTTATAATCTCAGCCCACATTTGTACTTATTTTTTTTGTCGGTAGAGATTGTGAGGCTTTGCCAGACTTCGCTCAGAAATGTATTGATTTTATATGGCCATGCGTACAAGTAAGGAAACGTTGGTTTAAACTCCAAAAAGTAATTGAAATAAGTACTAGTTTGTTGATTACTAAAGGCCGAATTGATGATTAGACCATACTAAAATGTAACAGATCTTATGTCATGTTCTACACGTTGTCTATCCTTGACCATGAGCAAGAAAAAATTAAATTGACACATTTTTGAATGACATTTAATGTAACCTTTTCAAATGATTTCATCTCCATTTATTGGTGCTTATCTGGTTATTCTGTACAGCAGTTCAAATAGTCATTATACACTCAGCTGCCAGTTTATTAGATACGCCAAGCTAAAACTACTGCAGTGTAATACAACAGTATAATTTATCATAGGACTCTTGTATTAGACTGCATTAGTGTGAGCCAGGTTTACCCAATAAACTGGCAGTTGAGTGTATATGGCCCGTACTAATGACCACACATCCTTGTGTTCAGGGCTGGGGAGCTGGCTATGCTGACATTGTGAAGGAGAATAAGCTTTTCGAGCACTACTACAAGGAGCAAGGCCTGGTGCCTGAGGGAGAGTTTGAACAGTTTATGGAGGCAATGAGGGAACCGCTGCCAGCAACCATCCGCATCACTGGATACAAGAGGTCAGCTGGACATATTTCTAACCTGGATTCATACTCTTTGTCTTGTGCATGCTAGACATAAAGCAAGAGGTTGTCAAATTTACATGCCTCTGCTCACTGGTAAATGTACACACATCACAGATAATAATTCAAGGCTTTTCTGAATTATTAAGGTCACTAATAAATTATTACCCGGTCAGGGGCTCACATCGTCAGCCTTATATTTAGATGTAGGGTAGGTGATGAGAGAAGGTTAGATTTGGTAATTTAGCTGTTAAATGAGAAGGCTTACACTTTGTAGCTGAATTTGTACAATGCTTTTAAGAGCTTGCCATCGGACAGCAGCATGTGATGACAGAAAAGCCTCATATAAAAGACTAAGGCAAGAATGAAAGTTGACGTGTTGGAAGTAAACCTGCAACTTTGCTCATTTTTATCATATGTTACAGCCTATTAACCCTGCAGGCTCTTGACCTAAGGTCTCCCACTGCTGCTTGACGCAAATATTTGTAGCTACTTCACTTACCATATGCCATATTTCTGCACCTCTCTGCCTTGATCCAGCCACGCCAAGGAGATCCTCCACTGTCTGAAGGAAAAATACTTCAAGGATATTCAGGAGCTGGAGATCGATGGCCAGAAGATCGAGGCTCCACAGGCTCTGAGCTGGTAAGGTCTCACATGGTTTACCCAACGCTGAAAGGCATCACATATTCAAACCTGAAACTCAGTACGCACCGTGTCTGTCTTCTCCAGGTATCCCGATGATCAGGCCTGGCACACTAACATGAGCAGGAAAATCATCAGGAAGTCTCCGCTGCTGGAGAAGTTCCACCAGTTTCTGGTCAGCGAGACGGAGTCTGTGAGTGTAACACAAACCAAACACAATATTTAATAGAAATAATAACTCTGGATAAGGAGTTGAAAAAACATAGAGAAAACAAAATGTCAGAAGTTGTCAGAGAAATGAAGAGGCCGCCGTAATTTTTATGTTTGTCCTTGCAGGGGAATATCAGTCGACAGGAGGCTGTCAGTATGATCCCTCCTCTGCTCCTGAAGATTGAGCCCCACCACAAGGTAAAAAAAGAGCTGCCTTCTTTTGAAGGTTAAATCTGTCAGTACTTAATGCATTTTCTTTTTTTTTTTGTTATTTTATTTTCTTCCTTTGGGCCCTTGGAAACAGCTGTGCTTATAAAAAGAACCTTGTTTGAAGTACTGATGCGCATGTGTTTGTGTGCAGATTCTGGACATGTGCGCAGCTCCAGGGTCAAAAACAGCCCAACTGATTGAGATGCTCCATGCTGACATGGATGTGCCATTTCCAGGTAAGAAGCACACGTTTGAACCTGAATAGATATTATGATCACTGATATATTTATATGAAATTTAAAAAAAACTTGAACTAATTCTAATACTACACAGTATAATATAACAGGCATTTAACAGTGTTCCCGGCCACTGTGACCCTGCATTAACCGTTTGTAATTCTAATCTACGCCTCCATCTACCAGAGGGCTTTGTAATTGCCAACGACGTGGACAACAAGCGCTGCTACCTGTTGGTGCACCAGGCCAAGCGTCTCAACAGCCCCTGCATCATGGTGGTCAACCACGACGCGTCCTGCATCCCCACACTGCAGATCAACTCGGACGGCAAGAAAGACGTCCTCTTCTACGATCGCATTCTGTGTGACGTGCCCTGTAGGTCAGTAAACAGCCGCAGGGCGTGTCTGCACTGATGGGTGCTACAGCGCTGCAGGAGAGTTGGGAAATGTGATGAGGAAGTGGATAAAAACAAAAATATGGTTGATGAGCTCTGCTGTATGTGTGGGTGTTTGGCTGGAGAGAAGATTCTGTGTGTGACAGACGGAGATGTCTGTCGAATTCAAGATATATACAGGTCCTTATATATGGTTGTTATTAATGTTTTACTATTTATTTTCTTCATGTTTCTGTACGGGATAAGTGGTCAATCATGCATCCACATCATACATGGAATTACCCTGGTGTATCCCTGCTTCACTTTAAGTCTAGTGTCATTTTGTGGTCAAAGCAGAACTGCGTTAGTTTGCAATTGCTGTGAGCAGCAGGGTCTACAGCCTGAGTTTGGCCAGCTGCAGTGCTGGAGCCAGGAGTCCCTGCCAAACACAACAGAGGGAGAGGAAGAAAAGCAGTAATGAAGACAGAGGCAGGCAGCAGTGATGTTAGCAGTCAGCTAAAGCCCGGCATTTAGACAGTTTGTGCTTCGCACACATATATATATATTTTTTTTGCCTGGTGGTTTCGGCACCTCGGGCCAAACTGGGAATATGTCTGAGTGGTGCTGATGTTTGCTCTGTGTTTCTGCAGCGGGGACGGCACCATGAGGAAGAACATAGACGTGTGGAAGAAATGGACGACTAGCAACAGCCTGCACCTCCACGGGTGAGTGGGAAGAGTGTGTGCTCCTATTTCCGTGACAACACAGGATTTCATGCACTTGTGTGGTAGACTAAATTGACTAAACAACAAGGGAATGGAGTGTGTTTCTTTGGGTGCTAATTAGAAAAGTTGGCTCTATTACAGTTTTTGTGTGTGTGTGTGTGTGTGTGTGTGTGTGTGTGTGTGTGTGTGTGTGTGTGTGTGTTGTGTGTGTGTGTGTGTGTGTGTCCGTCCTTTCACCAGGCTCCAGCTGCGGATTGCAGTGCGCGGGGTTGAACAGCTGGCTGTGGGAGGGAGGATGGTCTACTCCACCTGTTCACTCAACCCTATAGAGGACGAAGCTGTCATAGCAGCACTGCTGGAGAAGAGCGAAGGTAACAAACACACACAAACGCTCACAGCGAACACAACTTCAGCCATATGTGTTCAACTTTTCTTTTTCAAATCAAAGTTCAATTTTAGTTTTGTTTCATGCAGAAAGTTTTGACTTTAATCCCTGTTACTTTATGCTTTGTGCTACATTCAACAGTTATTTTTATTATCCCTTAATTTCTCAGTTATTTTTCCAGTTAATCAGTAAATGTTGGTCCATAAAGGTTAGCATTCATCACATTGGCTGATTTATTTATTTGTTGGTTTGAAAGCTGATTTATAATTAAAACACAACACTTCACCCAAGTACTTAATATATAAAATATATTTTCTTAATGTATATTTTGAATAATTAGATTGTTACACAATAATAATGTGATGCCCTGTGTAGTGTTATAGTGTAATGAAACCCAAGCGAGTGTCCACAGTGACCACATTCAGAAAACATCTCCTACGAGATCGTATTTTTATATGAATGTGAACCTCAGGAAACACAAGATGATTTCTGGCCTTTCAATATCTTTTAAATTTGAACAGATCACTTCAAAGTGGTCCTTCAAAGGCAAACCACTTCCTTATTGCTGAAACGCGTGAGGTCAGAAGCTGTAGACCCTCCACCAGAAATTCACTTAAAACTGGCTAAATATGTCAAAACATGTGATATGAAAATTATATCTAAATATAACCCCTCAGTCTTTTGCTGCCAAGTTGTAATGGCTCTTCCGTACACATTGCCAGGAGCACTGGAGCTGGCCGACAGCTCCGCTGACCTGCCAGGGCTGAAGTGGATGCCTGGGGTCACTTCCTGGAAGGTACTGGAATGTTTAGTCTTTGGCAGTCACTACAACAAGCCGACCGCAGCCATGAAGGAAGGCAGTGTTTAGGTCATGGAAGCGTTTCAGCTTCAAAGTCAGACTGAATGTTTTTTAGCCCAGTGTTGTGACTGTGGATTGTGCACTTTCCTCTGTAGCTGATGACCAAAGACGGCCAGTGGTTCTCGGACTGGTCCGAGGTTCCAAGCAGTCGGCACACACAGATCCGTCCCACCATGTTCCCACCAAAAGAACCAGAGAAACTGGCGAACATGCATCTGGAGAGATGGTATGTGTACACACACACACACACACACACACACTGAAAGTTTGTTCTGTTAATAAAGTGTGAGGGATTTTGTTTACGACTTGTAATTTCCTCTCAGACCCTAATCTTTAAGTCTGTGTATGGTTGACTTGGCTCTGACAGCGCCGACTAAAGGCTCTATAGCCAAAGCCAAAGTTTGACACCCCTGTGGGAGCCGAAATAATCAGTGTACTCTGTTGGTGAGTTCAGTAGCAAGAGGGTGATTTATAAAATAAAATAAAAAAAGATTTACTCATCTATTAAAGTTCTAATAAAAGGCCCATCCGATGCACTTAAACCCTTTCCCCCCCTAAACCCTGATCTTAATTCAGCTCATTTTTCTCATCTTTTCATCCTTGTGAAAGAATTTTCTTCTCACAAGAGCAGGAAGATCCAAACACACACTTGCAACCTTTTTCTCTTCAATGATGCCAAATTAATTAGCTGAGTAATTTGTCTGATTCATTTTTTTTCTTGGCACAGCTTTTCTCTCTCTCTCACTCACACACACACACACACACACACACACACACACACACACACACACGGACCGTCTGCATGGATGCACATACATTTACACACCTGCACTCTCACGTAATGGGGAATGATGTCATTTCTTCTTTGCAGCTTTTACTGAAATACTCGGACTGACACGATGTTGGCCAGCAGAGGGAACCATTGTTACACGTTGTCACAGCACCTCTTATTTTATGTCGGGGAACATAATCCTTGTGTATCTTCACAGTAGGTGGCACCACAAAACCCAGAGCCATGATTTCTGTTTTTGTGTGTTTGTGTGTGTTAATGTCAGTATGAGGATCCTGCCACATCACCAGAACACTGGAGGTTTCTTTGTGGCTGTGCTGGTGAAGAAAGCCCCAATGCCATGGAACAAAAGATATCCCAAGGTACTCCCTCACAAACAAATACTTAATGGCTGATGAGATTGTCAGTATTACCCAAAGAGGTAAATGGTGCAGTATTCCCCCATGTAGGTACGCTGCATCACTCACCTGTTCAGTTTAACCAACCACAACTGGGGACTTTTTCATTTTCTTTCTTTCTTTGTCTGCTCACCCTCCTCCCACCCTCCTCCCACCCCCTCCTCCCTGTCGTCTCCAGCTGAGGAAGGACGTGTTGTCCAGCTCAGCGGCCCAGACCGGAGGCTCTCCGGCGGCCTCGACCCCCGCAGACACTCCCCACCTCCCCGAGAGTGTGGAGGGGGGAGGCCCAGGAGGAAAAGTAAGTGGGGAGGCAGAGGAGGAGGCACCCAAAGGAGCTTCTTTGGCGCAGGAGACTACACCTAAACAAGATGGAGTGTGTGGGTGAGTCATGTTGGTCTGGTGAGCCAATAAACAAAGGAGACCTGTCGGTTCATATTCAGTAGATTATTAAAAGCTGATTAAAAAATGCATGTTTTTCCTTCATGAAAGCTTCAGTTAAGCTACAGATATGAGATGGTTTTGCAGCAAAGCCGAAGTAAAATTAGTTTTTGGAATTGAAATGTTTATTTTTTTTAGGTAATTATTTAATGTTGATGTGAGTAAATTGTTTAATATGTCTCCTTTCTGTTTTCTAGACCTCCACCCTCAAAGAAGATGAAGCTGTTTGGTTATAAAGAAGACCCCTTTGTGTTCCTAACCGAAGACGACCCAGTCTTCACCACCATACAGTAAGCGTCTCTATGTCTATCAGACGTGCACATAATCGTTTTCAGGATTTTGATGAAGTGAAATTCTTCTCTTTTTTTTTTTTTCCCTCTCTCTCTCTCTAGATCTTTCTATGATCTGTCCCGCGACTTCCCTAAGCTCAATGTTCTGACCAGGACCCACGAGGGCAAGAAGAGACACTTGTACATGGTGTCGAAAGAGCTGCGCAATGTGCTGCTGAACAACAGCGAGCGCATGAAGGTGCGTGTGCATGTGCGTGTGTGTGCTTCAATTTAGATCATCACACACATTGAAAGCCAGGTTTGATGATGATGATGATGATGATGGTGGTAAAGGATTTCCTTGCATGGAAATCAGACAAAAATAGATGCAACAAATCAATAATCAATTCTTTCCTGGAGGTTATGCATCCAGTATTGATTAATTATGCAGTGTAGTCAACTGCATTATGTTCATGATGGTAGAAGTGCACAGACTGGGTAGTGTTTGAATGCAGACATATTGGCTTTACACTGATACCAGTTTGTTTTTCGTGTGTGTGTGTGTGTGTGTGTGTGTGTGTGTGTGTGTGTGTGTGTGTGTGTGTGTGTGTGTGTGTGTGTGTGTGTGTGTGTGTGTGCGCACTAGCCCATCAGGGAGAGGCAGCCTAACAGATGGGACCCTCTCCTATCCCAAATCCCCGTAGTCCTCCACCCTGTAGCACCTGCACAGGTGGCGCTGTGTGTGTTTATGCGCGTCTCAGTCTCTTTGTTCTCCACATTGTTTTTGATGTTTCTCACTTTTTAGTTTTCGCTCAATTGGACCAAACCACAGTGAATTTCATGTTTTGACATCATTACAAATTCCGATTGAAAAGAGGTGCCTGTTCACTTCACTTCTCCTCACAATATCTGCAGTTTCACAAAGTGAAATCAGAATGCTAACAGACTCGTATTCAGAGTTTTTAATATCAATTTCTCCTCCTTCCATATTCTCGTATTAAAATATTACATAAAATCGAATTTCGCTTAATTTCCCTGAGGTTACAACAACAGGTCTACTTACTTCAGAGGTGTAGTTGTGTTTTACTATGCAAATAAGTGACAGTTGCTTCCCTCTCCTGCTGGGACACCAGAGACCGGCTGCACTGTGTTTACCCACAGTTTTGTAATATCTTGCACAGTAAACGCCTGGAGCAGGAAAGTTTGCTAAACATCAGCGATTATAAAAACATTACCAGTAATATTACCACAGCACAAGCAACATAATTAATCCTTTATTTTGATTTAAATTAGTTAAATTGCCACCTTTGATTATATTTTTAGCAGAGACATTAATTAGTGTGCTTTAAGTGAGGGGAATCTGGCATCATTGTGTTGTTTTTTTGTACAGAGCCATATGTCAGCCTGTGGGTTTTATTTTTTCTATTTCTCAGGTCATTAACACGGGGGTGAAGGTGTGGTCGCGCAACAGTGATGGAGAGGAGTTTGGCTGTGCCTTCAGACTGGCTCAGGAGGTAACGCAAACACACCCACACACACACCCACACACACTCAAACACACACCACATTTATCGCCACAGCACCCTGGACATGAGGCGGTAGGTTTCAGCCAATCACAGTTCATCCTCACACGTTAAATCATCTTCAGTGGATTAAAAATAATTTTCTGTAAATCCACTCGGTCTTTATTAATTGAAATCTGTTTTATTGTGAAATTGTAACATTTTCTTTGAATCTTCACACCTTAGCTGCACATTTTCACACCATGTAATCCTCTTTTTATATGCAAATGAACCCAATAGTGTGAAGTGATGCATGGTAAAATACAGAGCTTATATTTCCAGGACTTCAGAAACCTACTTATCCTTTCATTTTTAGAACAAATCTCATTGTATAAGCAGCTTCTTCTGGGTCTGCTCAAACATGCAGTAGGTTCATCTTGCTGTCAATTCTGTATCCGCCATCAAAGAGATGCAGACAGCTGAATAACAAGGGAGCCAGATGGTGGAGTTCACACTCAAATAAACTGATAATTAATTCATTTTATATGCAGAGAGTGACTGTAAAGAATTTGAGTTAATTATATTGGTGTGCAGGTTGTAAAGCACCTCTCTGTCCTGCCAGGGTATCTACACTCTTCAGCCGTATATTCGCTCCAGGATCATCAGGGTGAGTGTGGAGGACATCAAAGTGCTGCTGACCCAGGAGAACCCCTTCCTCAGCAAACTGGAGGACGACGCTCACGCTCAGGCCAAGAAACTGGGTACGTGCTCCACCCAGGGTTGTGCCGATGGACGATGAACTCGGCAATAGCTTAAGCCTTTGTCAACGTCAAGACAATACTTGCTTTCCTATTAATGTGTTAACTTATTATTATATAAATTAATATTAAATTTAAGTTGCCCGCCATAGTTTCATGTATGTAACCACAAATAACCGATGCTTGCAACACGAGAGAGAGAGAGATCTACGCGGCTCCCACTGCTGATTTTGAGTGATTGCTGAGTGTATTATATTAAAAGAATGTATGTTTTATTTGTGATAAGAATTACGTTTTAACACAGCCATAAAACGTATTTGAGATCATATCGATCATATGGGCTTTTGGTAATAGGACAATCTGACTGTGAATAAGATCGTGCAACTCTTACTGCACCGTTTGTAAGTTTTAATCAAATGCCCACTTTCAGTAAGGGGAAGCTGTATGATTAACATCACCACAGATTTCTTTAGCAAACTGACCGAAAAATAAAATATAGATTTGACTAAATCTGGATTTGGGAAGCAGCACCAGCAGCCCAGAGGTTAGAGTGCTGAATTATTTACTGGAAGGTTCCTGGCTTCCTAAGAAAGCGAAGTGAATGATTAATGCTCTGCCTTCCTCAACAACTGCTGTTGAGCTTCCCATGAGCAAGGCACTGATCCTAAAACCTCAGAGAAGGCGTTGAGCAGTTCCGGTAAATGAAAACTGTAGTAACACTGGGTCATTCTCAGATATTCATGAAAATAACGGTTTGGATTTTCAAACAATCCTGTTACTGATGCATGTTTGTCTCCACAGGAATGGGCAGCATTGTGTTGAAGTACATTCCCAACCCAAAGTAAGTAGTTTTTTATACGTTGTTTGTATGCATATTTTATCATTACCTTTTAAGGTGGCGACCTGGTTTGTGACTATTTCTAACACCTGCCGTTTCCCACTGTTTATCAGTAACTCAGCGGAGCCTCAGTGTCCCATCCAGCTGTGTGGCTGGAGGGGAAAGACGTCCATCCGTGCCTTCGTCCCCCGCAATGAGAGATTTCATTACCTCCGAATGTTAGGCGTGGAGGTCTTCAGAGACAAACAGGGCCTGGGGCAGAAACGGAGAGATGGAGAAAAGGAAGGAAAGGAAGAGGTGGAGGACGAGGACGAGGTGGAAAAGGTCGCAGAGGAGGAAGGAGCGGCAGAAAATGACAGAGAGCTGGACTTGGAGAACGGCAATGAAAACGGATCATCAGAACCAAAGACCGACAGCGTCAACCAGGGGACTAGCAGCTGAGAATGTGGAGGAGACAGGAGAGAGAAAGGAGGCTTGACTGAGGACGTATTGTAGCTCTAAGAGCTGCTGACCACGTCCAAGACCACATGACGTGGTAGAGGAGGGTAATACGCTTCTACGGGTTTCTCTGTTGATCACACTGCCAGTGCAGAAGGATTCCCTCCCAGAGGTGGACTCCCTTGGGATTTTTCGTTTTTGGATCCCTCCAGGAGTCAGCTTTTTAGTTAAAGGCTTGTCTTATTTTATAGAGCTGTTTTTCATGTTTTAACAAATTTATTCCACTGATAAAGTGGCATAATTTTTTTTTCAGTTGCTCATGTTTGAGAGGTTTATATTAACTACCATCTCATTTTTTACACCTGTAATTCAGCAGAAGTACAGAGTTGATTAAAAGCGTGAAAAGTTAACTGTGTCACAGGTCAAATTATTTGGCTCATCCTGGGCCTGTTGAAGTGTAAAGAGTGTTTCATCGGGGGTTGATTAGTTTGTGCAAACTACATAAATAATAGAACACAGCTTTGAAGAATTAAATTACACCTACAGCAGTAGTTCCCATAGTGGTGTTTCAAGGACGAACCAAGGGTGCAGCAAGATTTATTTCCCTTTTCTGCTCCACGTTTCAACACATTAAAAACCAATGTGACATTTACATTTATTACATGTAATGATGTTCCCTGTGAAATATGCTGGTATGACCTAAAACTGGTGCCAACAGCTCACAGTCACATAGTAATGGAACATTCAGCAGTCAGAAACAATAACTGTCAGATGCAGTTATGATACCGAATTAGCTCATGAGACACAACATGCCTCTTTAGCCAACAGAGATATTTTTATTATATATTTGTCTTGAAACAACTAAGTAAAGGAAAACAGAACCAATGCAGAAGGTTAACTCCTTCCTGAAAGAGAATGACATTAAACCAAGTTGCATATTTAAGTTTTTACATTTAAGTTTAATATTTATCTACAATCTGCACAAAACTGCTAATGTCTTTCCTGATCGAGGATAGGTCCATGTTATTTGACCTAATATTGATATTAGTTCATATAAATATTACATGTGACAGATGGGGTTGGGCATGGGAAGCACATGGGTGTAAACGAGACGGAATCTACAGCTGCTAGCATGTCACAGTGACAATGCTGATGTCCACCATCTTTATCGTTTACCGTGCTAGCATATTAACATTTGCTAATTAGCAATAAACATAAATTTCGGCTGAGGTTCGTGGAAATGTTAGTTTTGCAGGTATTTGGTCATAAACCAAAGTATTGGACCAATTCGAAGTTTGAAAGCATCACAAAAATTATGATGGAAACTTGGGAGACATTTCACCCAAAACCTGAAATGTCAGTCTTATGGTGGCACTAGAGGAAAACTCAGAAGATCACCAAAGTCATAAGGATCCTTTGTGTAGGAAGTATGAATGTGTGGACCAAATTTTGTGCCAATCCGTCGAGTACGTGTCGAGATATTTTACTGGTCAAGCGAAAACTTTCACCTGTGAGACAAAAAGTCACCAAATTCATTATGATAAATTCTCTAGAAGCTTTACACAATTCTATGCAGATCTATCCAGTAGCTGTTGAGATATTTCAATCTGGACCAAAGGGGTGGACCATCTGATGCAGCGACATTACCATCCCTAAAGCCATGTCACTAGCATGGATAAAAAATGCAGGAACCACTTGTGTTGCCCTCTTGTGGTGTAAAACTTGTATCTTCAAAATGTCAAACTTTAGAAACTAAGCTTTGTCTTTAGTTTGTGAACACTGTATTTAGATGGAGGCCTATTACCCCCCAATTTCCTTAGACTACAGAGTCAAAAAATTCTATTTGTGGGGATCAGAACATGAAAAACATAAAATGACAGCAGCACATTTACTTCATCCTGTCATTGGTTGCCACGGTGGCTTCACTGCACTGGATGGACGGATGGATGGCTATCTCTTCCTCCTGTTTATTACCCACTCCAGCTGCCATGACAACAGCCGTCATGACAACCAGCCCCCTCACCTCTCTCTGGTGACGGGGAGAGAACAGAGGACAGAGGGACCACAGAGAGCATCCTGCACTCCTCTGCTCTTCCCTCTTTTTTTTTTTTTCTGTCAGCTCCTTCATCACTTCTTTATCCTCTGTCCTTTCTTTTTTTCTTTTTTTTTACTTTGATCTGTGACCTCTAAAGTGCACGGCAGTGGGTATTACCATTCAGGAGAGCGGCTGTCATGTCAATTCCCGCGGCTGTGGGTATGCCAGTGACAGCGCTGTTTGCAGAGGCAGAAGGGGACAAGTCTGGGACAAGAAGAGTCAATGTTTGGGTTACATGCTAGGATCGAGTGGAAGAGTAAACCCAGTTGTGCCCTGTTTTCCCTGCACAGAATACAGACAGATGGAGAAGAACGACTAAATGGTTGATTATTGGACAACACAGCTGAGGGAGGAGGAGGAAAGGATGAGCAAGATCAGGGAGAGAGGAAAAAAGAGACTGAGATTTAAAAGGTATTTCAGAGTGAAGGTGAAGCCACAGCAGAGGGGTGAGCCGCTTGTGGAGTCAGTCAAGGATGAACCAGGGGAGAAAAACCCTCAATTTTTTTCAAGCTGAGCAGGGGATAGCACATGAAAATGGAAAGAGTTGAAAATTATAAAAGCCTTGGGCGGATGAAGAGAGATGAGTGGATGGAGGGTTAGAGAGAGAGAGAGGGTGGGGATGAATAAATTGAATTGGACAGATAGGGAAAGGTTTGAAGATAAGGCAAAAGTTGTTACTGAGTCATAGGCCTGTCTGTGCACGTGGGAGTGTGTGTTTGACTTAAGCCTGCATGTGGAAATGTGTGTAAATTTCAGCTAAGCCTGTCTGTGTGTTTAAAGTGTGTGCGCGTTGGTTTTTCAGTGTGAGTAATGCCTTCTTCCTTTTAGCTTCAGCGTTTACTGACATACTAGTAATCAACTCCGCACAGGGACACATACATTAACTTCTATGTCTTTTCTCTCCTCCATCCTCTCCCATGCTTCTACTCTCTTCCTGTCTTTGACATTCTTGTTAAATTTCCATCCAATCTTTGTCTCTAATTTTCTTCATATTACCACTCACCTCCTCTTTTCCATTTTGATTATCTTTCTCCCTGGAAGAGCTTTCTGAAAGCACTTATGGCCTCACAAAGCTCAGAGTCTATAATGTCAGACTGAAAGGTGTCACTCCTAGCGACAACCTAAAAGTCAGAAAGTGAATATGTTATTCGTGCGAATTTGACCGCTGGACCGTTCATTATTTATTCTCACCGAACCAACAAACCCAAGCCAACTGCATAGATGTTAGCTGCAAGTTAGCTAGCAATATAAGTTATCTGCATGTGTCTGTCTTTGTTCTCAGAATTCATCAGAAACTTTGAAAAAAGTCAATTAAAATTAAATAGTTCAATCAGAATCCTTATTGAGCTACTGTAAATCACTTTAACCAATCTTCAAGTTGCCAGCTCATGTAAAACTTTATAATCTAATTATAAAGTATCAGTGATTGATTTATTAATGTTAGCAGCCATTATGCACAGTCCCTCAGTGGTACCCGACCCACTGTACACTACCTGCCAGCACAAGGTGGCAAAGGCAAAGTTAGCAAGTTAGCTGGAAAAGTCAAACATTTCTCCATCTATATATTCTTCTCAGGAGTTGATAAAACCAAAACAGAGCTAGTAGGAAAGGGAATATTGGACTTCCTGTTAGGTGGCCAGAAATATGACTCCAAATGAATGCTAATGTTGCTCTGTGTCAGCTGAATGAGTAACTAAGCAATTAATGTTTGTTTTTTTTAATTAAAATATTAATTCTATCTCATATTATTTGGCATTGTATCCATTAACAGCCTTTAATGTGTTCAACCCAGTTTAAAGTTTAAATTTGTCACACATTTATGATGTTTTGACAAGTAATTACGTAATTCGCCATTTATTACATCATCTTTTGCTTGTCATCTTGTACTATTTAAAGGAATTAATAATATAAAACCTGCTGCCTCCTCTGCTCACCTGTAGGAGGTCTTACATCAGCATGACTGGATTTGCAGCAGTAAATGTGTGATGTCATTGCAGCTCTAATCCTGACAAGAAGTGAACTCGAGAGTACCACAGAGCTGTGGAAGCTGTCCCCTCTTCCCCTCTTTCTTTTCTTTCTCTCCCTCCTCTTCTTCCTGCTCCTCTGGCTCCAAAGCATCCCTCTCTCCAATTTGATGCTCTTGCATGCTTCATGCCCTCTAGCGCTCAGCCTCATGGACATGCATATATGTTTGGGATTATATAATCGAGCTGTTACGCAACACTAAAAGAGACTGAGGGAGGCAAATTCACACACGCACTGAAACACACACACACTTAGAGGGAGAGAGAGTGACAGAGAGGAGGGGTGGTGTGTTGTGTGTGTGTGTGTGTATGTGTGTGTGCGTGGGGGGGGGCTTGTGTTTCATGTTTGGATTAAATCAAATCCCACTCAGCTCTACACACACACACACACACACATACACACATACATACACATACAACTGCTTGCCCTTTTAAAAATCCCCTGGTAAATCTCTGGTTATGGATGTTGGCTCTGTGTGATAGTGTTATTCTGCAAAGCCAATGTACGTTCATATCCACGTGTGCACGTACATCCACAAAATATAACAAGGCAGCTTCCTTCCCACTCCACACATGCACAGAGACAGAGCTCATCCTCTACGTTTTTATTTCTATCTCTGATACACACACTGTCCTCTTGCGTATGACGCTTCTGCTTTCACCAGCTTTAATCCTTTCTTTCCTCTCATCCTCTGTCCGTGACTCGTGCTAAATGTGTGCATGTGTGTGTGTGTCCATCTACACTTCTTCTGTGGCACCATTAGTGCTGAATGTACCGTCTCCTTGGACTGCATCTAGGATTTAAATATGAATTCACCTCTAATGTGCTATAAAATCATATCTCACAGGTGAGCTAAAACCCACTCCTGCATTAGCCTCAAGAAAGCCTCAAGAGGTACACTTGAGTCCTCTTCACTCCTACCTTAATCAACAGCTGAACAGCACCAACATTATGACAAATCTCTCTGCCAACCCCTCACTATGTCGCTACAAGAAGCCAAATAATGTCATCAGATTAGTATCAGAACCATATGTGCTTTTTATTTATCAAATCAGGTAAAAAAAAATTGTGATATGAGTATGATACAGTATTTTATATATTATATATTGTTTACCAAGGTTTAAAAAGAAGTGTTTATGAGTTTAAAGGCACAATATTCCTTTGTATTGGTCAAAGCCAAAATCACCAAACAGCACAGGGTCATTGCTTACAAACTGTACTTACTTGCTCCCTGTCAGGTTGACTGATTTCATATATGGTCCACAGATTTATCCTCCTCAGCAGCACATAGAGAAAGATGGGGTACTATGTCAGAATGACAGTTTGGGGTTAGTTTTACCTGCCTGTGCCCTGAAGTGTGCTGTCTTTAACTACTGCCTCTATCTTTCTATCCCTCTCTCCGTCTCCTCAGCCCTCATCCTGTCTCCGCTGACAAATCACCAAAAGAGATATAACAATATTCTCAAGATAAATGAATTGAGAGTTCAGGGCTCAATCCAGGTCAGGGCCAGGTCACTGCTGCTCGCCCTGCACATTAATACTGCATGCTCATTGGATTAGCCAGCACTGAATTGACAGCAAGGTCTCCATTCAGATCCATTTTTTGGGAGAGATAAAACTCATACCACTCAACTTTTCTCCACTTGACTGCTCAAAAAGTGGCAAATACAATCTTCAACCTGTACGGTACCAGAAAATAGTCCTGCAGGCTCTTACCTCTGCAGACCCCTTTAAGGATGCATGAAATGCTCCACATAGCAGCTGTATTAAAAGAACAGTAGCTCAAAGAGCAAAGGATGGAGAGTGTTTCTGTTGTGGTCTGTGGAGGCGGTTTGTTGATGCCGGTTTATTGGTGCTCTGAAGGAGTTTGAGGCACTTTGCATGCAAAATAATAACAATAAAAAGCAACAACATTTAAATAAAATAGAAAGCCTACATTACATTGTTTGCAAAAGACTTGGATACAGATTCAAAATCAACCCTCCTCTGCACACGTTCTTCTCTTCATGGTTTGGTTCTCTATGATGAAGACCACTCTCTTTCTTTTTTATTATCCATTCAATAAAGCAGTTTATGCCTTTTGGTTTAAAAGTGCCTTGAAGCACTTACTGCAGCTTCCTGGAGGCAATATAAATGTGCTTATGCGAGTCAGAGACTGTAGGATTTTCATTAAGTCCTTGTGGAAGTGCCATGCCTCAAATGCTTAGGTTATTATCAGAACTGATAATAACCTCTACAGACCAGGAGCCGGATGCACCAGCTCTTCGTAAAGTCAAACTTAACCTAGTTATTACATAAGTGTCTACTAAGTGGGGATTTATGCATCACTAATTTACACTAGGGGTTACAGGAGGGTTAATCTACCTCTGGTGTAGAGATTAGTTGTTAATAAATTATTTACATCCAGTAACTGGCAGGTTTAGCTGTTGCATACCATAATGAGCCCAATAAATCTGACCCACCACTTGATAGAAAGCTGCTTAATAATGATGTAAACATCTCACAAATCAACACACAACATTTACTAAACCTTATGCAAGTAAAATTTTGCTTTAACATTAGCTAGGTTAGTATAATCTGAGATCTGAAACACACATTTCAGAACTCTACATATATAAATAGCCTACACCAAAAATATAACCAGTTTAGCCTAACGTTAGCCGAGCTAGTTGAACTTGCTTGCAGTCTCTAACAATTTAGGAAGGTCTTTACCCAGAATTTTGGTATTGGATTTATGAATAGAAGGTGTCAATCCAATCCATCTGATAACCTTGTGTCTTAGTTGCTTTTCCTACTTAACATTTATCTACAGTTCGAAGAGCTAGTTTGCTCCTTTTATAGGTTAGATCGTTCAATCCAATCCATCTGTATCTAGTAGGTATCGTTAGCAGTCGACGTGAGTTATAAAGTTGATTTGGATTCACCACCTGCAGCTGGTGAAAAGTGTATTGGAACCTGTAATCTGATTTACCTTGCTAACCATGTCCCTAACCTTTTTTGTTTTTTCAAACTAAGGAGCGCTGTCTTTCCTGTTCAGTGTCAAACCAGAACCCCATCCAAAAAAAAAAAAAAAAAACTGTTCCTCTGTTCCGTTGTGTGGAGGGGATTATCGAGGAGGAAGAGGACAACACAGGAAAGAACAGGATGTGTGAGAGGAAAGTGATGGGTGCTGGGATGAAGGGGTGAAGGGTAAGGGTCCTGGAGAGTTAAGGGATTAATGAGGGAGGGAGAGATGGATGAGGCTGATGAGGAGAGAGACAGAGAGTAAGAGTTGGACTTAGAGATGGGGGGGTGTTGAATAGTGGGTACAAAGCTTTATTTAGTGCATGCCTGCAGGTGTTGCCTAGTAACAAAGAGGAAACAGATCGAGGGAAGAGAGCTGGAGAGCACATCTCCCTTTATCTTTTTCACTCTTTCTCTTTCTGCTTCTGGCCTTACCCTCTTCCAAAATCCCAACACAGGCACGCACACACAAACAAAGACACTCTCTCTCTCTGTGTCTTTCTCCCTTAGACTCTGTCAGACACACACACACACACACACACACACACACACACACACACACACACACAGACAGACAGCAAAAACCCTGTCCCTCATTAGCAGTCAGGATGGCTGCTGTCCTCATGTCAGGAAGACGAGGAGGAAAGGAGGGCAAGGAGAGGCAGGAGGAGAGAAATGAATTAGGTGAGGAAAAGTAGACACGGAGGAGGGAAAATGCAGTGAAATCCTCCTGTAAAAAAAAAAAAAAAAACATCCATCAAGGTTGTTGCCATAGCATTTGTTGCTCTGTTACACTTTCTCCTCATTTTTACTGTGTGAAAGCTTGTTTTGGATGGGTATACTGCGGTTCCATCATACAGTACACATCCAACCTACACGCCGGCTTTTAATGAGTCTGATTTGCATTCGGCATCTTACAGGAGAGCAGGAGAGATAAAATGAGTAAAGAAGGCAGCTCAATAAACTGCTCGATGTGCTGTTGTATCCTGCATCCAATCATGACCCTTTGTAGAATTGATCAAGGTCAGATTGAGGGCACTCTAGGTGGGAGTGTGTGAATGTGTGTGTATGTGTGTGCATCTAATCGACCCAGTTACCCGTAGCCTTGTTCAAAAATACAGCAGCTAACAGATCAGGTGTAAAATAGACAGAGAGAAAGATAATCACACTGCATCTTTTTCCTTTCCATATTAAATATTTTCATCATGATGTGTGTCTTGATTGAAAAACTGATCAAATCCTCCTCAGTCTATTCAAAGAAACAAATTGCATCAGTGATGTAGCTAATCATCCAAGGACATGTCTAAATGTGTAGTGTATTTTTTATTATTATTCTATTTCATTCTCTTCTATGTCTAAGAGCATACAAAAGGTTACATCCTCGGGTGTTTGCAACGCCGCAACTGTGAGTGTGCGACTGCTGTCTGCTGCTCATGTTCATGCATGCATGTCTTGGTGGCCGGGGGAAGGGTGTGCTTTGCATTTTAACATCCCATCCCTCACTACCGACATTTGCACAGGCTTTTTCTCTCTTCCTATTCTTTGATTTTTCCCTCGCAGTCCCCACGTTGCCCTATCAGTGTCCCTGTCTTTCTAACTGTCCTCTGGGAGAGAGGGATCACCTTGTGTAAAATCCCACATACAGTGAGACGCAGGTCCTTAAAACTGGGACTTTATTGAATTTAAAGCTCACATAGCGTATCCTACCTTAAAAGAACTCATTGAGAATCAATGCTGCAACTGTTGCCAGCGGACAGCAGTCAGAATTGATCGAATTAATCAAGGCCGACTGTGATGTACATGGGCGCATACAAAGAGAGTCGAATTAATCCACACCAAAAAGCTGTCTGGCTTCTCAGAGAGCTGGCTTCTTGTGAAAGCACTGGAAGAGTCTAAAAATACATTTTTCCCACATGCACTGTGCCATATAAAATATTTATAGTGAGCCCCAGTCTGCTAAGAATGGCAAATATGCTACAGAGTGAAAGAGAGAGAGACAGACAGAGAGAGATAGAGAGAGAGAGGGAAGTGGCTGCCAAAGCTTGCTGTAGCCTCCATCCCAGTGCCAGAGCTTACATAAGAGCTAACTGCAGTTTGAAACAGGAGTACAGAGCTTTACATTTCTCTATCTCTAGTGATCACACACACACACACACACACACACACACACGTGCGATCAAACAGAGAGTGACAGAGAAAGACAGACAGGAAGAGAGAGGGGACTGATTCTGATGTGTGTTCTTTCTCCAGGAATCTATATTTATCCTCTTTTTATACGCGGCTCGTTACTACGTACGTCCTGATTTTACCGAGCAGTTGCAGCTGTGGGTGTGAAGCATCATCAAAGGCCAGAAGAATGAAAGACAAAAGAGTAAGGAAGAACACCAAATTTCAATTTGCACTGCATTAATACTACATTATTAAAGAGTACAACACATACAGTCGGATAAATTAGAGACTAGTATCCCTGTACTGCACTGTAAGCAGCTCTCCTGTCCATCCTGGACAATTAGTGGACAAAAGAGATCCTTCCTCACTTGTCAGGAGGCAGACAAATGGGAAATACCCTTTTTACAAGCTTCACATAAAATGACAGCCTACATTTTGGACCAATCTAGTATTTAAGAAAAGTGGGGGAAAACCCTAAACATCAATTTATTTCAGCCACATTAAATTCATTTCCCTGCGGATTACATTTACAAATCAATTTAAGATTTGGTTAATTATACGCTGTTTATTTCTTGGAACTAAAGAATTAGATGTCATCACTACACACAGGATGATGTAGTGCCACAAACAGCTGTGAATCTAGGATGAAAATGACCCATTTCAAAGCATCCTTTCAACAAAATATCACATAAATTACAGCTTATAATTAAAGGATGATAATTTACAATAGACTAAAGTGTTGTGAGAGGCAATGGATTGTCCCTTCCCTTTCATTTATGAATGCAGTGGGAGCACCTAGCAAGATTTTGCAGATTTCACATGGACAAATGGTGTGGTGGTTCTTGTGCTTTTACAGGGGTGAAAAATTGGTTTCCCCTCAAAGACAGTTCAGTTATTCTTTAATACAGTTTAAGTATTTGCTGTGAGGGAAAATGTGTGAGGAACTTCGGACTTGAACACTGGGAACTGGAGACTCAACTCGGACTCAAGGTTTATTGACTCGACTACAACACTGATGACATGCACTAAAAATGAAAACAAAACAAAACGTGTAATATAGCATGAAAATAAAAGCAAATATCCACAGCTAGTAAAACCAAGCTACTAAAGAGGATCTTCAGAGGTCTTCCAATGTGATTTTGATATTGTGCCATAATTGCATAAAACAGTTTGTATTGACGTTGACCTTGGCTGTCTTCTGCACTGTGTCTGTGTCTGGCTGTGTAGTCTGGGAAAATACAGTCTCACAAGAAAAGATATCCTGTGATGGTAAGGTTTCACTCTCGATAACAATATCACAGTAGGACAAAGTGGCCCTTTCATTAATGAAAGTTATGGTGTGAATGTACTGAGTGAGAGCTTTGTGTTCACATGTTGCAGTTCGAGGTTGGATGGTTTCACGGAGAAAAACACCGCACATTTACAGATGACTACCTCTATTCCCAAAGCTTTTGGCTCTTACTGTGTGTATAGGAGAAAAACTGTTCCACGTATCAGTATCATTAAGAGGGCATGGCTTGCACTACATACTAGCTTCGTAAATTACACACAGTGATGCTGATGAGCAACAGCAGCTATTCTAACTGAGTGTTGATAAAGCTACACTTACTGTAATTGCTGCAAACAGCCTCCATTCTTCAAACTGCTCTAAGTGTCCTGCTTTAATTTATCTGGCAGATGTTTGCTCATGGAACAAAATCAATTTTTTATGGCCTAATTTATTCACACACATGCACACATACATACACACTGCATATGTGATCTATGTGCAAAACCTGCACGCATACGCACAGTCCTCCATCTTTTCCATACGTCTGTGTATCAACAGGAAAAATAAATTCATTATTTAACACCATATTTCCAAGTGAGACAACAGCGTACTGGGCATTGATGCATAATGCATACAGCCTCTATAGAATGAAATCACATTTCCAGTGTCCCTCACTCTCCACAGTAAAGCTTCATCTCATCCTACGCTGGAGCTATGGCATCAGTTATGCACACAGTATTTCCGATTTTTTTTCTCATCCTGCTGCGGAGGAGAAGCATCCTTACAATTTTCCAAGACAGCGTCATTGTACTGTACATCATCCCGTGGGAATTAGCATGATCACCAGGTCATATATAATGTGTGATCCATATATCATCAATGCAAAAGCACTTCCAGTATTTCATGCATTTTGAAAGACAGCTACATACATCATGGATTGACTTATGTATGGAGAAGGAGGGGGGCCGATCCATAATTCAACACAGGCTTTTTGAAGGCTTCTCCCCAGAGATTTCTACCCTTGTGGTTTTTTTCCTCTCTGACCTCTTTAAGAGCCCTTTTCTGCCTCTGCTGATCCTCTTGACATTAACTCTGTCACCAATTGAGCAGCAATGTACGTTGCATGTGTGTGTCTAAATGGCGTGTGTGCTTGTCTTTGTGTGCTCTGCAAGCAGCAAGCAAGCGTCCTCTGGCCAGCTCTCGACATGGTTGATCTCATATTGAGACATTCTGGGAAATCTGCTCAGCATCGTGCGTGTCGGCGAGGCGAGGAGGGGGCAGCGGAAATAGGAGACTCACAAATCACATCTTATCTAATGAAGCTAATACAATTCAGACGGAGAGGAGAAGCTCACCCCCCTCCCCAGGCTGTGTGGCCTTGTTTCACTGTCTTGTTACAGCCTTTTTTAAAATAGCCTACTACTTTTTCAATTACTTGCTGTACTTGCTTCAATGAGTGTCACCATGACAGTGTTTTCCTAATTCATTTAGTTAATTGACAGAAAATTAAATAACAACCATTTTGCTAATCAATTACAACAAATCCTGAAAGCTAAAATACCAAATAGGTAATTTGTCAGTGTCTTCCAAGACAACATTTTAACCTGTGTCCTCTGTGGTTAAAATGACTTACTGTCCATTCGCCCATAAAATGTGAATTTTTACACTTTGGTTTTTGTATTGATTAAACAAACAAGATATAATTAGTGATGTTTAGTGGTGGTAAAGTGTAGATACTTGGTCTGGTACAAGTTGGTAGCTTATGGTGGCTAGCTAGTATTAGCTAACTTTAGATATTGTTGTGCAGCTGACATTAACTGAGTCAGTTTGTCGACTATATTAGTCTTATTTGCTCATGCTACTGCTACCCTACATGCTAGCTTCAACTGATAATTAAAGGAACAGTTAGACATGTGTATGTCCTTTCTTACTGAGAGTTGGAGGAGAAGATTAATCCCACTCAGTTACACTACAGAGACTGTTAGCTTACGACAACCTGGTGTCTCTTCATTTTGGTTTTTTGTACAGATTAAACAAATGAGATATAATGTGTTAATTAGCATTAGATGTATTGGTAGATGGATTTTATTTTAAGGTTAGCTAGCTAGCTGTTTGCTTTAGTCTTCATGCTAAAATAAGCTAACTCTCTCCCAGCTGTTGCCTCACAGTTACACATGAGAGCGATAACGATATAGCAGCTGCCTCATGGGACACCTCCTGTGTGACCTGATGAAGGTTGGATAGACTGAAACATTGTAATCAAATAAATATTTCAGCAGTAAGCCAGACAGTGTGCAGGAGTCCCTCTCATTGTTTTCAAGCCTGTTCTTATCTAACACATGCCAGTGTGCTACTAGCTGCAGTGATGTGTCTGACTTCCACAGATACAACTGTGGTTAGACTGGGTTTAGGAGGTTTTTACCCTCCACGACATCTATAATCCTGAATAAAACAATACCGCAGGAATAACACCAGCCATACGAAACAGCTTATCACCATTTCCTCACAACCATTTAAAATCTCATTCCAACCAAGCTCGCCCCATGAAAACAGCTGCCATATGCTTGCATCTGTCAGATTGTCATGGTCCCATTTCATCACGCTGCGTGTTGCTTTTACAAATCACACTAACAGCTTCTTCCGGGGAGGAGTGGGGGGGTTTAAAATAAATAAAAGCAATAACCTGAATACATAAACACAGTCACGGTCACCTTCCGCTCAACTTGCTCTCTCATCTCACTCTGCTCCTCTTTTCTTTCCACTGGCGTTGTTTTGGATGTTTTCTGTGTCAAGGTAACCTTCAGGGGATTCATTCTCGTTGTCTCACATTTGAATAATGAATGTTTTTGTCTATTGCTTTCACTCGAGCAGGAGTGGACGCAACACATACAGCTACAGTACGTACACAGAATTACCTTTTTTTTGTGTGTGTGTTTACTGTGTTAACTAATCAGAAAATTAAGCGTCTTTGCTTGCTCAGGTGTCCCCAGAGCATTCAGCGTGGTGTCATTAATACCTCGCTCGCTCTCTCTGATCCATACACAGCTCCGTCTCTCTCCTCCCCTAATGAGCAGCGGGGAAATATCAGCTAGACAAAAACAAGAGTGCTCAGGGATCAATTAATTGGGGTATGTCAGCAATGATGATAGCAAAGCGCATGTACGTGTGTGTGTGTGTGTGTGTCAGGGTGGGTGTATTTTTGCTCATTTAGGTTTTGCAAATTTGTGTAGTTCAGAAGATACGAGTGTTGTCTAACACCTGCTGAACAGGTGTTGACAAAGACTGAATTTTGATGTTAGAGTGTGTATCCGTGTCAGTTTTCATGGCCTTACTTTACCCATGATAAAACCGCAACGTGTCGGTTTTTACAATGTTTGTTTTAACGAAGCAGCTAAATGGAATGCAGCCATCGGTAATTTTTATAATGTACACCTGTGTTTTTCCTCCTGGGACCTTTCAAAATGTCTTTGCGAACAAAACGTTACTGGATTTAGATCTTGCCAAATACTTCCTTGTTCAAACTACTTAATCAGGTGACATTTACTTCAAATGTGCTGGATCACAAGAAAAAAAAAAACCCTGCTTTTCTCTAGAAGAAAATCAAGCTTTCCCACTCTGTCATCACAGTTTTGTTTGGTTTTAGATGCTCTGCACACTCACACAGGTGGTTTTCAGTTACCTCATTAGTCCTCTGCTCAGGAGGGAGGTGGGTGGAGGTACCTGATGTCACCATGCACTAATTAGGATGTGTCCTGTCCAAACAGGTGCAACAACTTAGGGGAGCACAACCCACAATATCAGTCCTCTACACACCCACTCAGTCCTGAGGTCTACTCAGGTAAAATAAGTGAAAACTTTCTTCATATATATTAGACTATGTGTAATTCAGTATAGATCACAGTGATAAATCAGCCTAGGTTTTTCTTCAAAGTTTTGTCCACCATTCTTCAATTATGATTACATTTTACCCATCAACTTTATTCTAGGAGTAAAAGTAATGCACCAGAAATGTCAGTTGTCACTGGGCCAAAGTCGGTCTGCAAAATCATGATTGATATTTACATTGATTGGATGATGTCATCCTTGCCTGCTGGACTTCTAACTACCTAAAACTATATAAATTAAACTAGATAAAGACTTGATTTTCTCTTTAAATGTTTTTTTTTTAACAATACAAATACTTTTAGCTCCACTTAACTGTTTGAATGTTATGTTCAGCTGGAATCCATCCTTAATCTCTCCCCATGACCCGTGCATACACTCTTTTTAACACATCCGCTTACAGACGCCTGTGTTGCGCCAGGGTCAGCGGGCGCAACACAGGCGCCTGTTAGTGGACCACTCCACACACAAGCAGAGGGAACACTGTGTTTCCATCAGGCTGGAGGCTGTCTGATAAAAGCACAAGAGCAGGGACAGATGATTACAGCCTGTGTTTACTGAGGATGTTCGAAACACTGTCTTATTGACTGCAGTAAATGAAAGTAGGACGGTGCAGGGGCCAGGCAGAGGACACAGCAGCCCTGAAGTGGGTCATTAAAACATATGCATGTGTAGCAGAGAGGCTCAGACGCGTCCCAGATGTGACAATAGCTCGTAACGCCAATATGAAACAAAACAACCAAATCAGCAGAGTTTGAATAAGCTGTAACTTTTATTGCACATTCCTGTTTGGTCTTGCAACGACCTTTCACCTTTTGAACTTTTAAGACCTCGGTCTCGACCAAACACTCAAGTCAGGAGTGGGACGACGAAGTAGCCCAGAGTTACTGATCACAGGTCAGATTCCCTTAACGAGTTAGATTTGAAGCACAGGGAAGTCACACTGATCCTAGATCTTCGACTGAGGGGAACTTTAGTCCAGATCTTTGTGTTGACTGCATTACCCTCAAGCCAAATCACTGTCTAGAGCACGACCATAGGGGAAGGGACAGTAGTGACATCATGGAGGGGACTAGTAAGTATTCAAAGGAGCGTAGGAATTTTCTTGATTCCACTTTGATGCACTCCCAATAAAGGAAATACTCCTTTTTTTAATCTCGAGGCTTTGCAACCTTTTGTCCTTTTTCACTCCCTGAAATCCCCCCAAATAAACACACCTTCCCCCATCACACAAAATACATAGGCTATCATTCTTAGTAAGGTTTTTTTTTTTTTCTTCTCGTTTTCTTGTGACAATACCTGCAACATGCTTCAAATCTTCATTTTGGCAAACCACAAATAAATTAAAACACAAACATTCATATAACACAATGTGACATTTTTTGGGACGCTTAGAAAGAAAGAAAAAAATACATACAGTACAGAACCCAAAAAAGGAAAAAAAAAACAAAAAAAAAAACAAGAAAAGAAAAGCATTTGCATTTTTGTTTTTTTCCCCATATTTTTTCTTGCTTTTCTTGAAAAAAGATATACAGTAGCTAGCTACCAATCACGTATCACATGCAGATATAATACAACATAATCAGTTCACCCAGTTAGTGTCTGCAAACTACCAATCTAAACTATATCACAAAATTATTCTCTTGAAACCAGCAAACACTGAGCTTTTGAGATATTTTGTCTTAATAATAATTCAGTTTACAGTTTTCTCCGCTGACAAGCCAAGAGATCACTATACAATCGACCCTGAAATGACTAGCCAAATTCAAAGAGGACTAACACGCTTTCGTACATGATCACATACCAGATGGTGTGTTGTTGTTGTTTTTTCCCTTTTTTTTTTTCTTTTTCATGATGGGAGTATAACACACATATTTGCTCACACATGCACTCACGCACAGACAGACAGACGATTGTTATTGACCACAAACGCAACATAAGGGGGGAAGGGGCTTTGGGATGCAGCACAACCCGGTCCAAATGTGGCGTGCTGGCAAGCGCGGCTTGGCGTCAGCTCAGCGGTTTAAACACCCTGCTCCAGGATTACGTCTGGGCCTGCTGAGAGGACTGACTGGCATCGAGCTGCTCCTATACCCCTGCCTCCCCTCACCTAACCCACTGTCTGCCCTACCTACTTCCCCCAACCCCTCTCACACACATACACAAAAAAAAACAAAACAAAAAAAAAAAACAGGGCAGGAGCGGAAAGTGACAAAATGTCAGTGCCAAGCGGGAGGTTTGACATCCTCCATCCTTCTGCTCTCACTGCTCTCCTCTAATGACGCGCTGCCGAAATGTCAGACCAATTAGCAGCTTTCCCTCTGACATTTAACTGGCAGATAGCAAAACAAATACACAAGGAGCCCACTGGACTGGACGGACAGATAGTATGTGACTAGTGGGCGCCCAATTGATTGAGAATGATGCTGCTGCACCCGCCAGAGCTAATATTAGATATTTATAAAGTCCTTTCAAAGGTTGGAACTCAGGAACTTTGTGTCTCCTAAGTAACTACAGCGGGTAGAGCAAATAATATCCGTCTTCGGCCATTTTGCAAGCCGCCTGACATTTCCGAGAAGCAGCCAGTAGTGATCAAAGCTCAAGATTCCCTCCTCTCCCTCTGTTCTTCTTCTTCTTCTCCTCTCCCTATTGCCTTTCTCTCAGCAGACATCAATCAGGCGTGCGGTGAAGCGTACACTCATTTAAAGTACCACTCCAATCCACCGTCTTCATTTCTGGGTGGTTACCGCCGCCATCAAGGCCGCAGGTGTGTATATGTGTGTGTGTGTGTGTGTCGGTGAACTCAATGTGTGTGTGCGTCTCGAGCATAGCTAAATGTCCGAAGTGTATTTTCTACTGACTTAAAGTTATTTAAATGGATCGGAGACGAGGCTATGTGCACGGAGATATTCACGCACAGCCACACACGTGTTTACAGTGATAATCAGGAGCTAACAGACAGTGGAACAAGACGGCAACAAGTAATTTAGCAAAAAAAAAAAAAAACAGCACTCCCTTTAGGCCTTAGTGTCATTCACAGTAAATCATATTTTTCTCTGTTTAAAGGGTTATCTCCCTTGCTCACACACACACACACACACACACACACACACACACACTGAGGCCTGGCCTTCAGCTGTACCATCTGGTATCTAAATCATGGGAATTACAGTCTTCTTCCTCTCCTACACACAGACACACACACACACACACACACACACACACACACACACACACACACACACACGATAACATGAGAGTAGAGAGAGGAAGAAAGAGAGGTGATTGACTGTCATTCTATTTATCATACATAGTCTCTGCATAAAGCAACATGTGACTTTTTTTTTCTCCAATAGAAATCAATATCCATCTACGCAACAGTGAGCTCTAAATTTAGCCACAAGAGACGGAGAGAAAGAAAGAGAAACAAAGTGAACGAGCGAGCTAAAGAAAGAGACAGAGAAAGAAGAGAGAGAGAGAGCACAGCTCCACGTAAATTACAATCTTCATGTTGCATTGAACTGTGAGCAACGGCACAGTCGAAAGAAAGGGGAAATGAAGGAGTGAATGAGTGAGTATAAACGCCAGTGCGCTGCCCGTCTATTAAACATTAACAGCTTCATTTACATGTAAATGACCCGACAGCTACAGAGAGAGACGTGGGAAGTAATGCCAGTTCATTGCTAAAGAGAGGAAGGGAGCGAAGGGATGGAAAAAGAGGAGAGGATGGGATGGTGAGAACAGGAGAAGGGGGGGATGAGTCTCCTTCATTTAGTAGTCTTTCACATGGGTGGAGAAGTCCACACTGTTTGATTTGTCCGACTGCACGTGCATGGGTGTGCGTTGGGGTAATAAAAAACAAAAAAACAAAAAGAAAGAAATCCACCACTGTAACGCACACTCCGATGCACGTGCACACACTCCCAGCTGATGTCCGATGGAGTGACAGACACACACACACAAACACACATTCAGACACACACACACATACACACACACACACACAACTCCCTCTCAGGCCTTTCCAAAATGGGGGAAAGAATCTCCGAAAAGTCGCTTCTTGGTGGAGGAGTGACGATGACGATGGTGTGTCTGCTCTCTGAGAGTTTTGGTGGAGATGGAGGACAAAAAATTTCAAAAAATAGTCACACAGACACACAAAACTGAAAAAGAGAAAACTCGAGTGAAACACCAAAAAGGTAAAGATGAGAGATTGTTGGGTTAGCGTGGTGTGTCGTTTTGCGTGTCGGGGCTAGCTGGGTTTGTCCGGCTAGCGCGGGGGTCAGGGGGTCGGCGTCTGAGCACTCAGCCGTCAGACACGGGTGGGGACACCCAACCGTACTTCTCGTGGGTCTTCACCAGGGACTTGAAGGTGGCCTCGGCTTCCTTACGGCTAAACGCTTTCTTGGACTTCCCTGCTTTCCTACATATACGTCCCTGTGAGGAGAGACAGAGATACAGAGAGAGAGAAGCGACGGAGGTTAGGTTGTGTGGAGAGATAAAAAAAAAATACTAAAGCCATCAAAACAAGTGAACTTATTCCTTAATGTCTTTAGTCTTTGTGGACTCTGCGCACATTTGTATTTGGTTATTTTATGCTTATGTAGAGTAGGTGACAATAATAATGTATTTTGTGACCTTCAAACAAAGCCAGGCTAGCTGTTTCCAGTCTTTGTGCTAGGCTAAGCTAACCACCTGCCGACTGTAGCCTCATATTTAATGGATGAAGATGAGAGAGGTATCAATATTCTCGTCTATCTCTGTAAAACTATTCCTTTAATGGTCTGATTCTGATATTATTTACAGTCTCATATAAAAAATTAGATGAATAAAAAAAAAAAAAAATACAGGGATTTTGTATCTCCAACAAAATTATATTCTTGGCAGTGTAGAGTTATTTTAAGCAGCATTTAGATCATCGTGTAGGTGGATAGAATTTCAAGAAAATACAACAGAACATAAATAATGATAATTTACTTTTTTCTGATGTTTTCTAGACTAAGATTTTGCTAGAGAAGAATGGGGAAGTTGGGCTCATGACCTCAGTGTTTCCAAACTCCTGGCTACAGCCCTGCATAAAAATACTAAGCACGACTTCAAGAGAAGCTATTTTCGCACACTACATTTGTTCGACTGGCTGTCTATCAAGAGAAAACAAATCATGAATGAATTTTCACCAAATTGGACAGACAAACATGTCCTGGGCCAAAGAACAATTGATTGGATGCTGGTGATGATCTAAATCTGGGATCTCTGCCATTAGGTGATGGATGTATTTTTGTTTAGCCAAAACAAAGAGACTAATGGAGAAAGAGGCTGTCTTCAAGCCCTATGGTTGTGTCTGCATGGCTGCAAAATCAACTTCATTTCAACTTTCAAGCCACTGTGTGTCAAATTTTAGGTGACAACTAACAGTTATTTTCATAACTGATTAATCTGCTAGTTATTTACTCGATGAATTGATTGGACTGTAAAATAGCCATCAGTTACCTAAAGCCAAAGGTGACATCTTTTTTGATTAATGATATAAAATAGAGAAAAACAGCAAATTATCACATTGGAGAGGCTGCAGTTTGAGAATAATCTGCTCAATTATATAAATAATAAATAATTCTAATTGCATAATTTTTCTTTGTGGGAAAATGAAACAATCCTGGAGAAAATTGATCTTCCATACAACTTCTTTCAGCCCATTTTTCTTTAAGCTTAAAGCAAGAGGAAAGAAATAATTTTGGCATACTGTCATTGATTTTTCTTTATGGCGCTTCTCAAAAAGAATATTATGTGAAAATTGAAAAAAAAAAGAAAAGCAAATGTCAAAATATTATTTCTCTGTTTTGGATATGCATCGTCAGATCAAAAGAAAGATGGTTCTCTTGTTCACAGTTGTCGGTGGTCTTGTCAAGATCACTCTGCAAAACCTGTTTCCAGACAAGCTACAGGATGACAGAGACCCAGCCCACATGTGCAGATGGGTGAACTGGATGGTGAATGCACAGCTGCAGGGTGAGATGTCGACAGGACAAGTGATCTGAATGCAGGTTGACCAACATTAGATCAATGTTTAAAGGGAGGAAAATGGCTTTTAAGATCTCAGGTGAAAATGGGGAGATAAGTGAAGAGCAGAACTGGCTGCATTTAAATGATGAATAGGTTGTAAATATGACAGAAATAAATAAATAAATGAGCAGGTTAACCCTCTCGTGCTCAGCGTGATAAACGTCTCACTCGGAGAACCGTGACATTTTCACCCAGGTGCCACCTTGCTGAAATCCTCCTTCTTTCGCACACTGGTTCTAATAATAAACGTGGGATGACATGGGGGTGGGAGGGGAGGGGTGTTGCCTGTGACGATAAAGCTGCTTATTCTGTTGTTGGCAGCCGTGCTAAGTCTTCCCTGAAGAAGAGTGCGTGGGAGGATGAAGAGAAAAAGAAACAACGATCTTCATTTTGAAAAACGAACACTCAGATACACGGCCATGACAGAGGCATGATTCAGTGGAGTTTGAACTGGATCGTTTTACATTTTAAAAATATTACCTCCGAAATACAGAAACATCACAAAGGGAAGGTCATGATAAACAGATCTGACTGCACAGTTCATCTTTGTCCACTGGTCATACTGCAGCTATATTTAAAGCTTATATCTGAGCTGTGGTTGACTCACTAGACGCACTACCCTGCAGCTGGGTAGCGTGTCAGGTATTTTACTGTCTTTGTTTGTACACCTTCTGTAACATTGCACCACTTCCCTCTACCCAAACGTTTCTTGGCAGGGAGAAAATGGCACCGAGGACACTCCGCTTCACTGAAACCAATACTAATGAAATTCTTTCACATGGCGAGCTCCTCTGCATTCTGCACTGCAGTACAGGTAAAAACCCTTATATTATTACAGTCTGCACTTTAATCCTTTAGCTTTAAGCTTCTGCCACTGGATAAATGGGGCCACTGTTCCACAGCTAAGGACACAGAGAGTTAGCCATTGTTATGTGGTGATACACACGCAGCTATGATCAACTCTTCAATCTGTTTCATTCTCTATCTGGTGGAATAATTTCACATTTTGTGAAGCGTTGCTATTCGAATTCTGGTTAGCTCCTGTTAGCTTCGGGTTAACGTAGCAGAAAGACTGGAAACGGGGAAAGAGCTAGCCTGGCTCTGTCGAAGGCAACAAAATACACCTGCCAGCACCTCTATAGCTCACTAATTAACACCTCATATGTTGTTTGTTTAATCCATATAAAAACTTGAGTGTAAACAACGGGTTATATGGCACGCAATTAGTTACTGGTCCTAGCCTATTGATATCTAGCTTACACTTTATTCCATTCACCTCCATTTTCTTGAAAGAAATCTCAAATGTAGATGTAATGTACAAGAAATGTACAATTGTTTTCTTTTGGGTGAACTGAACTTAGACTACTTGAGATGAGTTGCTAGCTTGTTTCAGTGCTAAATAAGCTATGTTAGCTTGACTAGCTATAGCTATTTACTTTACAGTCTCTGAACTTGGCGTAGCTTGTTACGATGTCATTAGCGAAATGTTAAATGCTGGCCTTGTGGTATTTATTCATCTTTTTGGTGTTTTTCTTTCCTTTTGTTTGTGTGTTTGCTTCTGTGTGGTTAACAGTGGCTGTTGTATCACTGGAACTGAGCATTTATATGTTACAATATTTTCATATTTATGCCTCAGCCACTTTACCGCTAAGCCCTATGTACAGTAGGTACATCCTGGTCGTATTGTATTTGAAAATACTATTACAATGTGTTTTATGCAACATGGATTGGAAAACGTATCGCTGTAAAACACTGGTTCACCCTTGGGCTGAAAAAATAACACTTATTTTAAACAATGTCTGCCTCAGTGTGGCGAAACAAGAGCTTAAATACAAGATTTAGGTAAAGACTAGAGAGATTAAACAAGATAACAGTTATTATATGTAATGCACCACAACATTTAGAACAGATCCGTAGATCACTACAAAGCATGGGCACTAAATTTGCTTAAATTTTCCACCTTCTTTAACAAAAAGTGGATTTTTAGGACTCCTGTTTTGAACTGTGCCTCCCTGTGCAATGAGATACATCAAACACAGCCCAATGTTAATTCTCCACTCCCGTGACATTTGATGGATGATCAGTATGTCCTATTGCGTACTCTGCTATTTTGGGTCAAAGGTGTTGCAGGGGATAAAGGGAGATGAGGTGATAACATTGAATGATCTGGAGATTAGGGTTACAGTTTCCATTCCTGTAGCAACACTGGCCTCATTTCACTGTGGAGCTTAGTGACACTCACACTCTCTCTCACTTTGTTTCTCTGTCTCACTGACAGACAAATTTTGAGGCGCTCGTCCTATCATTTCCCCTTATATTTTCAATACTGAAATCAATCCTCCATGATGAGTGATGATCATGGGTCTTTTAGATGATGATGAGTCTTTTAGTCTCATACTGAATTTGATACATGAAGCGCTTCAAATGAAGTCAGACAATTGAAACTAAGCAGAACACAGCTGATCTCACTTCCACCATGGAAACAATGACATTATTATTGAAGATGATTTGTGCTGGAAACACATAAAGTTTCCCTCTGTGTGGGAATTTCTTAGCTTGTTTTGAAAACCTGCATGCATGTTTCAATGAGTGACTCATCCAGATTTATGACATGCAGCGTCCCTTGGGGTTGTACTTTCTGTTCCTCTCTTTTACAAGGCCACATTAGAAGACAACCTCCTCTTTTCTCAAACAACTGATCCACCGAGCCTTTAACATGGAAAAACAAACCGACTGGGTGACACCTAAGCAGGGCTGTCTGAAACCTGCTCAGCCTCCCTGCGCAGCCAGAAGCCTGTAATACAGATTACCCAGGCTGACAAGCAAAGATAATGCACCGGTTGGCTGCTGTCAGAGAGCATTGGCGAAAAGCTGGGATACGTTGTTCTCTTTTCAAATCACATGCAACCTCATTATCCATGCATATCTTCACATCCCGCCATATGGAAGCTGTCACCACCTCAAAATGGCGGCCGCTGTCTTGGATTGATATTGTTATGGCAATAAGCCATTGTTAAAGAGGTGTGATTACCACGGTGATCGATGGCAGGGATGAATGTACCCTTGGCTGAACACAGTGTTGTCATTTAACCAATCGCTGTGAACACCATGTATTTGTTTTTACACACAATAGCTGGCAATTTCTCATTGGTTTGTTACCTGTGGGGAGAAGACCGGACCGTGGGTGTGTGAAGGAGCAAATTAGATGAACTGTGTTTGTATACGCTGAAAACAGCGGGTTTTTTTCATGTTAGAGAGAGCGAGAGATAAAGAAACAGAGAGATACAGATTAAGACCAGAGACAAAGAGTGTGTGAATAAGAGTCAGACAGAAAGCGAAGATTTGCTTCTGATTATGTGTATTGATTTAAGAGCCAATACAAAAATCTGTGACTCCATCTTGAAAAGGGGAAATTGAGCATTAATTAGCACCATTGTGCTTGCAGTCATCTACAAGAATGGCTCGGTATGATGCATCCAGAGAAGGACCAAGAGAGGAAGTAAAAATATCTGCTCATGATGGTAAGAATGGGCAAACAAAAGAGTGTGTGTGTGTGTGTGTGTGTGTACGCATAGTGTGTCTTGGTTCAGTTGAGCGAATGCCCTGAGCCTGTACAGTGCCATGTCAGTGTTTATCTGTTTCAGCTAAGCGCTCGCTCGTTGAGAGGGACACACTCGTGTAAAGTGGCTGCTGGGTAATCGTGTGAATGGAGATCAGTCAATGGGCAGAGCAGGGAAGGCCCCAGTGCATGTTGGGAAGCAGCTCTGGGGGTCGGTGGAGGGATTGCATAACACAGACATGTGCTTAAAGGGGTCAGGATAAACAAACAGGGATCAATGTCATCATCATCCTCATCAGATCAGTAAGGAGAGCCCCGTGGGTGCTGATGGGACTGATGGCGGGGTCATTAAAGGCTAATGCTTCTGGTTTTTTTTTGTTAGGTTTATGTCATTGGTCTTGGCTCCTCTTGTCTTTTTACTCTTTACACTGTGTAAAAATGAACTTCAACAGAACAGTGAACTCCACCACTGAGAGCAGGAAGCTTTAAAGGGGCACTCTACGGATCTTACACCTGAAGGTCAGTTTACTCATCACAAGGAAGACACCTCAGACACCAAGTGTATAATGTCTTATGTGGCTCTGGAGGGACTTTCCCTAGTCTGTAAAAATAACCTGATGATGTCATGATGTGAATCCCCAATCTTTAGTTAAGTGACACATTGTATCGATGGAAAACCCTTATAATTTTGTTTTAGTTTTTTTGTTTCTAGATATGGATCCAGGACTGCAACTGAACAATAATGAAACAGTAAAAAAAATACCTAAATTTCCAGAGCACAAGATGACTTTTGTCTGAATAAAAATCTAAATGCAAAAATATTCAATTTTCAATTTTTATAAAATTGAGAGAAACGACAAATTTACATACATTTGAGCAGCTGACACCAGGGAATGTTTTACATGTTTGATAAATAAATGATTTAGGCTAAAAAACTGTCAAAAATCCACCAGGAAACTTGTGTTACATCTGTTTCCTTCAGGTGTCTATTAATGGCTCTTGATAGCTGCTCATTTCAAGCTATATTTGACAACAGGTGGTTTATATTTTGAGATGAATAATAATGAAATAACAAAAATGACAACACTGAATTTTACATAATAAAGGTCTGAAGATAAAAACTTTGTCAGTACAAGTGATTGATAACTGGTGGGATTCCTTAGTTTTTTTTTTTTTTTATAGAAATCAACAAAGAAATCTAATTAGAAGCGCCTGCAGTGCAAAGTGACAGGAGCGGAACAGGTTATATTCAGTATTAAATGCACCATAATTGAAATGACACTGATGTACTTTCCAAACACTGCTGTAAAGACAACAATACAGCAACACAGATCAATTTCCAGACTGGCTCATGCTACAAAGGTGCCTGTATTCAACCTGATGCTGAGTTTGCCCACACTGTTTTCTACCACTGCACACCTGGGATAAATTTACTGCCACTCAAGATAGATTGCTCTATGACAGTGATTATCTTAAAATGAGAAGTATCTGAAGGAGACTAATGATCGCTTTTACTTCTGTCAAACCACTTAAAACCTTACCGCGTCCTCACCTCTGTGATTGTGTGTGTGTGTGTGTGTGTGTGTGTGTTTCCTCACATCTTCTGGTGAGGACATGTGTAGCTTTGTTGACTTTCACCTCACCACTGTGTCACCGCATGTATCCTCTCACACTAAAAATAGTGCGGGAGCTTCTAAACAAGCCAGGACACTATTGTCACAGGGTCCCGGTGCAAATAGATATATTCTCTGTGTGTGTGTGTTTAGGTTTATATATAGCTGTGTGTGCTCTGTTTGTCATGATGCATGAGAGACAAGTGCATCGTCGAGAAAATTAGGACATGAAACGCGTGCAGGCACATGTGTAGACACACACCCACAGAAGAGGCAAACAAAGAGATAAAGAGATGCACACACACACAGGAATAATTAATCAATATTGTTTCCATTAGCAAACTGGAGATGGAAGACACTGCACCATAATTAGGGAGCACTGCAGAGCCGCTAGCTCATCTCCTCAAGCAGCAAATCAAGATGAGCACACACACATCGTTCTCTTTCTCTCTCTCTCTCTCTCTCTCTGCTTTGGGTACAAGTTTTGCATGACCTCTCTTGGTAGCAGATGCTTAATGACCACAGATGACTCGGGAATAATGTTAAGTTATATCATCAAAGCTAAAAAAAAAAAAAAGCACTGAGGTTGGGCAGGAGAATCCATTGACAGTTTACATAAGGTCTCCTGCCACAGCGCCGTCACACTGTGACGTCAAAAGAGAGTGAGTGAGGTGCATGAAGCGGACTCTACGGATGAAATGACTGGAAAGTGAGACAAATGTGAGCATTAAAAAACACATTAGAAAACAATCTTTCCTATCTGGGTGGAAAATAGAAAAATCTAGTCAAACGATTATAGCCTGGAGTGCATTTAGAGATGCAGCTATTTCCATTGGAAATGCAGAGGAGCTGCTGCTGCTGCTGCTGCTGCTGCAGTGCACTGAAGATGTGAAAAACAGATTTGACAGGATTACATAATCCAGTCAGTCTAAGTCATTGAGGACTGCTGGTAGGTAAGCTACCTGCTGTCTCTATTTATTCATCTGTTTCTCCATCCCAGCTTTTTCTATCACACTCTGCACGTGTTGAATACTTCTCTTATTCCCCTTTTATAATAATCTGATAGGAGCACAGCTATTGTGACACTGCATTACAAGCTGCATGGGGACTTTTCCGTTGCATGGCAGCAGGTCTTTTGTTGTCAAAGGAAGCTGATTTATGTAGGTGATAAAGCGGGACTGCAGAGAGGAGCTGGCATCGAGATACTGAGCGTTGCACTACATGAAATGGCTGCCATAAAGTCCCATAAAGATTAATAATATTCACAATCATGGGTTTGCTCATAGCAGAGAGGAGGGCAGGTGAGGAGACAAGAGGTCTGAGATATTACAGTGCAGCACCTACAGCTCACACAGTGATAGGAAAGGCTGTAAATAGTCTACAGATACAGAATATAAGCCAATTTGACCAAATATTTCTTTCTTGTAATGATATTCCTCTTTAAAAAATTAAAAAAGTAAAACCTAATTGGATGCACTTGTTTCAGGATTTTCCACTGGTGATCTCTCCACTGGTGTCCAAAAATGACACTTGATTCAGGAGCTTATAATTGCCAGATGAGATTAATTAATTGAATTAAAAGAAATAACCTAATGGTTTAAAACTTCATATAGACCATAGACTAAAAGTCGTGGCATGGTGGACATGTGTTGTATGGTGGACATATGTTGTATGTGCATAAAAGCAGTTTCACACGTTAATTACATATGACGCATGGATGCCTAATGGAATTGCTCATATCCAGTGCGTGTCATGGCTTAAAATAAAAGGTAGCAGAGATGATTAACATGTCGTGTGGGTGATGATATTCCAAGCAAGGACCCTCACCCACCAGCCCCTTCCTCCCCTCACCTGTCCTTTTACGAGGCTGGCTGCAAACTGCCTCATGACCGCCTCCACCGTGTAGGCGCTGGACCATCCGCGGGGGGTCAACAGCTCCATGCATATGGCCCCGCCATCCAGCACGTAGCCGTTCTCCAACCGGGGCGTCAGGACCCGCATGAACGGCGGCGAGAAGGGGAAATTGTCGGGAAAGGTGACGTTGAGCAGTATGAACTCGGTGCAGGTCTCCTTCATGTCCTGCCACAGCGCCGAGTCCTTGTCCACCTGGTGCAGCTTGACGTTCCAGTCATACAGGTTGTCCTCCACCAGCTCCACCGTGATGAAGTTGTCCCCTAACCTCCTGATCTCCTGTAGCTCCTTCATCAGCCTCCGCGTCCGGACCTGGGTGCAGTGTTGCCGATGAGGCGCCAGCGGTGCTATCGAGGAGGCACTGGTCGCTTTACTCCCGCCTCCTCCCGTCTGCTGTTTCTCCTTCGCATCCTTGCCCTGCTTATCCTTGCCGGTCGGCTTGTCCTTGCCGTGCTGGTCCAGCTTCCTCGCCTTAATCTCCGGGGTGCTCAGGATGTTGGTTTCGTTGGCGGTCTGACAGTGTTTGTTGGCGTTGTTTTTCTGGTTCCCTTTGGTCCCCTTTAACGAGCCCTGGTGGTGCTTTGGGTCCTCGGTGTCTCGGTCGTGCAGACGGATCAGACCGATCTTCCGCAGTAGGGTGGCCATAATTTTTTATAGATCTATATTTCTCCGCCGATCCCCCCGCACAGGGGCGAGATTCACCCTTTCAAGTCGGTTCCCGCTCACAGAGACGACCTTTATTGATGGTGATTATTAACCTTGTTGTACCGCAATCCCCCCTCCGTTCACTGCAGCCTCAGGATGAACACTACCGGGGAGCCTGAGCTGTTTTCTCCTCAGTGCATCATCTCGACATCAGCTCGACTAAAAATCAAACACAATGAAACAGCAAATAAATGCGAGTTCAGATGACAGACAACACCAAAAATAAATGCTCAAAACAGATCAATGGAATTTGGTCATTTTTTTTCCTGCAAGTGGACCGACACCATGACTGTGACTGCAGTTGTTCCATGATAGGACGATGCATTACGCAGAACTACGGAGGTGATCTTGTAATTACACGTTAAACATTATACCATAGTGCAGGAATATGCCGTAGGAAAATCACAGAGGGAACCATACAGGCTACAAGACAGGGTATTGAAGGATAAAATGCATGTACTGTATCATCATAGAGAATAAAAATAACCAATGAAGGTGACTATAAGATCTCTACAGGCGTTCGTAACACATCAAACATAAACTGTAAGTCCTTATCATAAGACCACCATAGATTTTCCCCTTACGCGTCTCCTCCTGCCCACACAGACCCGATATTAGACCAGCAATCCGACAGCAGACCGTGCTTACCGAGGACGATTAAAATCCGGAGTAAGTCCGTGTTATGTCCCGTGATGTAGCCCGGACTGTGTGTAAGGAAAAAAGAAGATATGGCTCCACCATCCAGTAGACCTGCCGTCGGTGAGCGCTGCAGTGTGGAGGAGAGCCTTTGATGTGTGTAGTGCAGCTGCGGCAGCTCCAGCTTTAATGCAGCCCAGGACGAGCCAGCCCCCGGTAATGCCTCTGAGCCAGTCTGTCCACACCGGCGAAGCGCTGCAACAGTTTGGTTTTTTCAAAATAAAAGCCCCGGAGTTAGGTTACGTTCAAGGAAAACCAAGCACCAATGGGGGAACATGGTTTAGGCTATATGAAATTACAGCATTGACATATCCCAGTTGGTAATTACCATTACAATTAGGACCATAACAAATCAGCTAAGCTACTTTAAATTGTTGCATTTTCCAGTAAAACTCCCAAGCCCACATACATCTTTAATACTACATAAACCCAATGACTATTGGGTGTATAATGAAAATGGACAGCAAACCACACAATGCTTATTATATATTATATAATACTTAATTATTTCTTACAGGGGAAAAAAGAGCTTGAATAGCCTCTAGCAAAGCGTAGGTTTTATACTATAAACATAACAATGGCTCCAATACACCAAGAATGAATCACACAGAAAAAAACAAAGAAAATGTGAAATATTAGTTAGTTAGTTACAGAGCAGTTCTACAGCTATCAAATAAATGTTTAGGCAACTGATACAAATATAGAATAATTGTTAATCATAATTGTTAATCATAATCTACAGTCAACAGTGTATCTGGGAAACCTCTTTTAGGGTCAGAAATTAAAAACTGTATTGTATTATTGCTGTATCATAAACTGTATCATACACAAAAAATATCGTTATAGTTTGTTGTAGTGCATTTAGGGACTAAATCAGTCCCTTGACCAGCCAAGTTGCCTTAACTGTTAAACACAATAACATTGCTTTTATTTTGAAGGTTTATGGCGTATTTCCGGGTTTATTCTGGCTAACCCTGCTAACTTGGCGTTCCTGTGTTTACCTGGAAGAATAGAGACTTGGCAGGTTAACTATGCCAGAGGAATGTAGTCTCAACAATATTGACATTCACTTTCACTTTCAGACTCCCATTTACACCAGTTCTGTCAGTGCGTGCATTTTACAGATTAATGAATGACTAAGAATATTCAAATATCAGAGTAAACTACAATCTTCAGCCCTTAATGTTAGGACTGACCTATACAACTATAAAGACATGTATTATTCAGAATATTATTAAGATGTGCAAACCTTATTTCACACAGATTAATGGCTTAAGTAATTGCTCACCCCCTCATTGCCCTGCTTCGTTTCCACACAGCAAATAGAAAAGAAAATTAATTCTGCCAACATAATGATAGCATGGAAACACAGGTCTATCAGTAAGATAGTGTAGTTTTATAGAAGTCACAGTGGAGAATGAACAGTGAAGTCTGAAAACACCTTTTACAAACAATTGACTGTCTCAGAACACGTTCAGGAATTATTGACAGTAATTTCAGTCACACATGAAAGGATTAGTTTATGACTGAATTTTATAAATGATAACTCTGGTGTTAGGCCTTTCCTTCAAGAGGTGTGTTTCTGCTTCTGAGTTTAGAATTTAATTGACACTTTGAAACAACATTGCACTCTTTTAGGTTGAGAATTTTCATGACAGACTACCATAATTGATAAGGACATATTTCCAAATGAATAATAGGCTATATATTTGCAGTGTTATCTAAATAAACATGCTATTTACCTTCGGTGCAGCTGCTGTTATAGATGCAGTTAAGTTACTCTGCAGTGCCGAACTCAGTTCATTTTATGCTCTTCACAAAGAAGCCTCTTCCCAACACGCAGCACGACACTTTGAGCCTCTAAGGGCCGGAAAACGGCAGTCAGTCATTGTTTGTTACCTAGGTAGCAGAACAGTACCCGCAGCAATTGGCTATTCTACTGCCGTAAAGTACTTCGACGCTGTGGCTGTCGTCTTGTCGGTGGCTAACAGTAAACAGCGTTTGTTTGACCAAGGGACTCTCCTAAACGGAGTGATTTCTATTTATTTTAGTGCTTAAGTAACAGTTGATTAACATGGCTGAAAAATTTGACAACCTGGAGGAGCATCTGGAGAAATTTATCGAGAATATTCGACAGCTGGGAATCATCGTCAGCGACTTCCAGCCTAGCAGCCAGGCAGGACTCAACCAGAAACTGTGAGTCATGTTTTGTCGAGCTCGTTAACACGGTACCAGTCCGTAAATAAACAGTATGTTGACCCGTTCTGCTGTGTTTTCTTTTCAGAAATTTCATGATATCTGGTCTACAAGACATCGAGAAGTGCCGTCAACAGCTTCATGAGATCAACGTACCGCTGGAGGTCTTTGAGTGAGTCCTTTACGTTACATTGTTGTGCCTGTCCGGTTTTATAAGCTACATTGTCGCCTTGTCTTTACACTTCCGGTTTTCTCTGGCATTGCTATGTCACATACATATGCATATTGTTGTGTTGAGAGAATACATTTAGCTCCGTGTCAATGCCACGCCAAACCCCATTCGTAAATCCTACAATTTTATTTTTCATTCCTTGCCCCGAAAATCTGGTAATGTTACCGTCCTGATAATACATTTATTCTTGATTGTTGTGAACTACTTTAATATTCGGTATACACATATTACAAAAATAACATTTTCAACTGTCAGAACTGGTTCACTCTATTTGTTGCCACTCCTCATGGTGTACTCGGATTAGGTGGATTAGGATTGTTAACATAAAATAAGCAAACAAAACGTTTACTGAAATAAAGATTCTGTTTTATTCTGTCACATCTTGTTATCATTTATTCGTTTTATTCATTTAATTTGTCTTTCTATTTATTATTTATTAAATACATCACATGCCACATCAAAAAGTCAAAGTCATATAGGAAAACGGTGTCATAAAGTGTCATATATTTTGGACCAATTTACCATATTTAGATAATGGAGTTTATAATACCTTATCTATGCTTCATAGTTCAGCTGGTATTATGCCCTGTGTTTGTAGATACATTGACCAAGGTCGAAACCCTCAGCTGTACACCAAGGAATGTTTGGAGAGAGCCTTGGCGAGGAACGAGCAAGTCAAGGGGAAGATCGACACTATGACGGTAAGAGATAATGTTGCTAACATTCCCTGCCAATGACACTACAAGACTAAACAAAGCCTTCAAAACAGTTCACTGATTAAATACTCCTAAGCATATTTAGTTATTCACAAAAAGATGAAGTTCCCTTTCAAGGATCATCCTCATTATACAAAAAGGCATATGCTGTAGATAGCCCTCACTGTTATAGTGGCTTTGTCTGTTGATAATTAATGAATTGTCCTTGGACACAATGCTAAAATCCTTTTGAAGTTCAGTAGAAGCTCTGCCTCACAAAACAGTTGATTTATGGATTTATTCTATATTCAGGTGTGTTTAACATTTCAACTGCATTATTTGGAAATGCAGTTAAGAACAAGTCAGGTTTTACTGATCAGGTCTTAAGTTACTGTGTCTTTGGTACAAATGTACAAAATCTTAGTTATTTTTCGCATAAAATGAAAATAAATAATAAACCAATAATAAACTAACTTCTGCTGTTGTATTTCCTTTTACTGCAGAAATTCAAGAGCCTTCTCATCTCAGAGCTCAGCAAAGTTTTTCCAGAAGAAATGTCCAAGTACAAGGCTATACATGGAGAAGATGCCCCCTCCTAGTGACACCTACACCATGACCCCCCGACCTTCAATCTGTGACCCTCAAAAAAAATGAAAGCCTGGATGGAGTTTGAGCAAATTGGATCCTGTGTGGGTGCCAGCGGAATATGAAAATACCAAGTTATTATTTTTCATGAATGTTGTGATGCAGTTGCTGACCAGTATCCTGAGGGAGACGCTTTTCTTTCTGCTCAGCACCCTGACTCAGCCAAATCCCTTCTCTTCTTTTAATTTCTAAACTTCATTTAAAGGAATGCAAATCAACAGCAAGTATACGGGAGAACTAGAAAGGAGAAACAAATAGTTTTTTCTGTGCTGGCTTGTTATGTTGCCAAGAGACACATTTGTTTTTAATGCCCCCTTTGATGCATGGACACAGAGTTTGCAGCAGAATATGTCTACAGCTCCCAACTGTACAGACAAAAATGTTACAGCGCCTGTCTGATTGTGCATCAACAGATTTACCCCATCAGTTGTACATACAGTGTATTTATACTCTTAAACTCTACTTTTTGTAATTCTTCCTAATCATTGTGCAACATGCATTTGTACCACACACAGTTCATAACATTTTGTATCAAGCTCAGGTTTCTAATGGCCATGATAATTGAATGCAAATGTTATTTGAAGGTACTACTGTGCCTGATCACATGGTCAGAAATGTGTCCACTCTTTATTTGTAACTTGTTTGTACTATAATGTTTGTTAATAAATTATCCTTGTTGGACTGATATTGTGTTTAGTCCCTTTTGTTACAATGGTAATCTTATATTTTTGGATAGAAGTGTTGAATCAAATAAGTTGCATACAGGATGTTTATGTGCTTCAGAATTATTGACTATTTGTTATAAAGGTGCAACAATTAATACAGTTTCATCGAGTATTTGTTGGCTTCCATCTAAAATAAAGAATAAAATATATAAAGATCGCCTAAAGTTGATACACACTGAAAAACTAATACTAAAAATATATAAGTACAGCAGGATGGGCTTACACCTAAAGAGTGGAATCCAAGGACGGTTTTCTCTGCCAATGTGGAATGTGATCAAAATATTTGACGATTTAAGTATCTTTAAAAATGCAATGCAACATATACTGTGCTACATGTTTCCCCTATAATATTTTTCAGGAATGAATGTCAATATCAACATCAAAGTATATTGCTGAAAAATTAATAATTAATTGATTAATAATTCTAATTTATATCTGTAGAATTTGTTTTAAAACCCCAAAAATATAATTTGAGGGTGAACATAAAGGATTAAAACATGAGTAAATGTGTTGTTGGACCACCTGCAGACATGACCTCCATGAACATGATGAAGTGTCAGTAACATGCTCGAGGTCATTCAGCTCAAGTGTCGTCTCCACAACGTCTTGTATTGTAACTATACACTGCCTGAGTAAGTGTGTGTCTACCCACGGTATCTATAAGACAGGGACGGATGCCCCAGAAACAGACAGGGCTGTGTCATCAGGCAGTTCGCGGCCCAACACGCCTCCTCCTGCTGGGGCTTAACCACAGTGACACGCCCCTCTGACCGTGGAGACCGATCCTCTGGGACAGAAGGAGGGAAATGAGCCCTGTTATTGGTTTGTGATCTATGCCGCAGGGTAATACAGACAGCCCTCTTCCCTTGCTGTCACATTTCCCTGAGGATTTCCATACGCGCGTCTCATTTAGTCAACTGTGGTTTAGTGAGGACTCAGCCTCCACCTTTTAATGGGGGAGGAGGAGAGGAGAGGCCAGATTTCAGAGACAGAGAGGTCTGTTTCTTATTTGGTCTCTAAACCTTAGGTGTTGCATGAACTGTGGGTGTTATAATTTAGTTAAGACAATGCAAATAGGCTCATTCTCCTATAACATAACCATGGTTAATACTTTTCATTCTTAGTTCTTCAGGGAATCATTTGTACAATAAATATGAAGTAGCTTAGCTTAGCACAAAGACTGAAAACCATGGATGTATATTAAGAACTGGATACCAGACTCAAACATGGTGCCCAGTCACTTCCATGAATATTGCTCGCCTAGTGCATGAGCATCCGAGTTTTCTTCCAAGGAATAACGATGTTCCTGCTTGTGCATGAGTTCAGTGTACTTGTGCATTTTATTTGTATGGATCATTTAATTTCCATGTTCATACAACCAATATTAAAAAAAGTTAATCTTTTGATAAGTGTCATAAAATTCTAATTATATCCACTGTGATTAAAAAAATAAATGAACAATCGTCAAATGGTGGGTTAGTGTGGTTTAAAGAGGAAAAAGCTGGTGTCCAAGCCAACAGTGTTGATGGGAAATGTTGTTTAAATGGGAGTAATAAAAGAGATAGAGGTAGAAGCTATCAGAGTTTATGACACTGTCAATTCATTACACAAAGTAAAACAAAGAAGAACCTGATCCAACAGGGGCCCAAGGACAGCCACACTTGATCCGAGTAGACCCAAGGATAATTAGACCCAATTCAAAATGCAACCACCCCGAACAGACCCAAATACAGAGAGAGAACACCAACACTGCCAGCAGCATGATGCAACATCAATTATTGAGCAGCCGCGGCTGAAAAGAAATAAATGCATGTGCTTCACAATTCACAATGTCTGTCTTTGAATAAAAAAAAACAAAACATATTTTCTCCAAACAGGATTAAGTGCCATCAAATATTAGACATATTAAGCAATACAACCTTATCCAACTGACCCGAGTTAAGTACAGTTTGCACTTGGACCTGACCCAGATCTCAGGTGGGTTCTCAGTATCTAGTAAACAAATGCACACAAGTGTCCTATGTACCTAAAGAGAATGGAAACCTGCGACGCCATTAGCAGAGTAGACGTAGCGATCACCTCACAGTGTACCACTACTCCTCAGTAAAGATGCAAACAGGCCTGTTTTTAACTCGGAGCACCTGGAACTTCTTTAAACCAATGCTGTCAGTCCCTTCTGTTGCCCTGCTATTCATTTCTAGCCTGTCTTTACCCTTTAACTCCGTTCTTGTGTGTTTTGATGATGAACATCCTCACTGCGGCGAGTCACAGCGGTGTTGGTCAAGGGCACCTTTTCAATCCAATAACAAGCCAATTTGGAGGGATGAGAAATTAAATTAAATGCTGTTTTCATCCAGTTTGAGTTTGTGTCTGCGCACCATGACATTTCTTTCACAGGGTGACACTGTGTGGGGATGTGCGTCGTGATGCTTGACTAAACCAGAAGAGGGGAAGACGGAGAGGGGAGGACTATTGTACTGTAAATATGCCTCTGTATGAAGTGCTGATGTGTTTTTGGTGACTCATCCAAGGTGACTGAGTCTCTCTCTCTCCTCTTTCTCTTCCCTCCATTCACCTCCTCTTCTTGTGCGCTCAGGCCCGACACCCCCGAACGAACCTCTTCTTCCGTTACCTAGGTTACTCTCTTCCCTCTTTTTCAATGGCCGACACTTTTTTCTTCTTCTGTGGCATCTTCCTCTGCATTCTCCCGAGCAGCGGCAGTTTGTCAGTCGAATGTCAGAGGTGTTGACTGAAATGATTCATGTGGAGGTGGATCCTCTTCCCCTTTGTTATTTGTCATTCTCGTCGGCTTAAAGGGTAGTTAAGGAGGACAGAGTTCATATAACACGCTGGGTGGAATAAATACTGTGATCGCCAGATCCTGTGATATTTCATTTTGTCCGCTGGAAGAGGCCTCCATTCTCCAATTTCAGGGTGTAAATGGGACGCTTAACAAATTGCTTCTCAAAAACAAAGGACACGAGTGCATCGCCCCACTGACTCTGTAGGTATCACATTGCAAAAGAGTGTTAGTATCAGGTGACTTGTTGCCTTTGCAGTCTTTAAATAGTCGTTCAATCCCATGAAAACATTAATTTAGTCCAAACAAAAGTATTAACAAACCTCCAAAATAAGCTAGAAATGAGTTTTATGTCCAGCTTTTATTTTTGCTTAGCTCTAGATTTTAAAATTCATATTAATTCAATATGGTTTGTATATATATGTTCTCTGCCGCTGAGAGCCGGAGCTAGCTGGTTAGCATGCTAACTTCAGTAGAAGAAAAGACATGATAGAGACAAGAGTTAACATTGGCGTTGCTTTCCTCCACTGGAGACAGCTCTTGTTGAGTGAAGGAATGAAGTTTGATGCTGAACAATGTTCCTTCTAGACTGGTAAGTAAACAGCTGTTAATGCTAACGCTAGCTATGTAGCAATAGCAAAACTTACAAATATGTCCTTTACCTCTGTAGCAAGATGAATGTTCGCAGCGCCACCTCCTTATTTTCCCAGATCTTTTTGAAAAATGTTCCTGGGGTTCAATATATTATCCAATAATATCCAGTTATCAATATTATTCATGTATTTTAGATTTTGACATAGGTTTTCTTCCTCTGAAGCACAAGAGGAACAGACGATCTGGTTTCACTTTGGTTCTCTGTTCTGCACTGGGTACTGACTTTAGTGCGCTTTACCCTTGAAGCCTTTCCTCTTGCCGCCTTTGAACTGTCAGACCTTTAGCAGCTTGGCCGTGCTTCAACATTTGTGTAATGCATCACATTTTTCCTATTTGTTATTTCATCTTCATGCAAATGCTTTGGGAGTTCGGGCCTGGAACGGTGGTTGAAATGTAAAATCCTGCCGTGCCCTTGGGTTGGCGCAGGAAACACAAAGGCGGGGGCTGCTGCCTTTGATGCTATTAGCATAATGTCTTTCTGATGCTAATGCTAAGTGCCTCAGACTGACCACTGAAGCTCGCACGGCCCACAGCCATGACGGGCTTACATGGCTGCCGATCGCTCGCTCCCTCACTCTTGTCTCTAGTATTCTGACTACTGGCTGCCTTGCCTCAGCTTAGCTCATTCAACTTCTCAATGAGGGTCAGGAGGCGAACCCCCTCTTCCTTCTGTCGCCCTGGTCACCATGGAAACACCCCACCCATTTGCCATCACCCACCCTCTCTCTCTTCTCTCTGGACAATGGCAAATAATGTGTGTGTGTATGTGTGTGTGTGTGTGTGTGTGTGTGCGCCCATGTGCCTCATGGTAAATGTTAAAAGTGTGTGTGTCTCATCACAGCTGACTTGTGCTACTGATTCCATAGTACTCCGGGGCTCAGATATGAATTGCAAAACACAACACAGCAGGAGCAACACTCCTACGTACTGGTCTCTGAACATCTATTAACTCCACACACACCCACACACACCCACACACACACACATGTATAGGCACACAGTATGAGTCAAGCCAAAGAGCCCCGCTGCGGAGGTGAGCAGGGCCTGATTGTGTTGCAAACAGTAACGAGACACACTACACTGAGGTTAGCCAGGAGCACGACTATTATACCTTCTGGACCCACTCAGGGGTGCCATTGTCTGCTTGAGTGTGTGTGTGTGTGTGTCTGTGTGTGGTGGCCAATAATGGGATGATGAAGACAATAAATGAAAACTATAAATTAGCCCAATGATGTCTGCTCCTCTGCGCCTCACACCTGCCGCAGCAGAGCACCCATTGACAGCAGCGACTGAATTATCGAGCAAAAAAAAAAACAAAAAAAAAAGCCACCACAGATGGAAGTTAATGAATGAAAAATATTATTTTCATCTCCACTTTGTGGCCCAACTGCCGGCATGTGTCCTTCCCTCCTCTTTTATCTTCCCTTTCCTTTTTTTTTTTTTGCATGTGTGCTGTTTTCATCTGCAGCTATAGGTCGATTTGCTGACAAGCAGTAAGAGTGGCAGTGAACAAGACAGAGAGAGAGAGAGAGAGAGAGAGAGAGAGAGAGAGAGAGAGGAGATAGAGGGGGAGGAGAGAAAGAGAGATTTGTTATAATTTCCCTCTGGTTTAATTATCTGAGTCTGTAGACAGCCCTACTCTTTCTCTCTTGTCGTTAAATGTTAGAGGTGAAAATGTGGGCAGCCTGTGTGTATACAGTGTCTGTGTGTGTGTGTGTGTGTGTGTGTGTGTATATATATATGATATTCTTTTCCCTTTGTGTGTTAATGGCATGCACAACAAAGCACGGGGCGCAGCAGCAGTACTGAGCAGGGAATAGATGATCCTGCTGTAATGTTTAAACCTTGCTCGTTACATAGTGAAAAGAGGAAATCGATCATTTTCATCACTCGCTGTCACTGTGTGATTACACAAGTCAATGAGCCATCATATACATAGTTATGATTTACTGTACACTAGTGTAGAGCTCCCTCAGCTGTACCATGTATGATTAGAGCCTCTGAGTTATTCTTCCTCTTTAACTAATGCATGGGAAGACAGTCAGTGGAGATTCTCACATTTTTACAGCCATTGTAATGTTGATGTTTGCCAGAGGCTGTTTTGGCCCGAGGCTGTGTGTTTTCAGGATATCAACATGAGTACTGGGGGAATTCGGCTTTATTATGTACAGTTTGTGCTGTAGCGTCTCTCTTTGTCTCATATGTAGAATATCTTGTAGCTAATAGATATTTGAAATCTGTCGGTTGTTATTAAACAGGAAAAGACATTTGAGTCTTCGTAGCATGAAAAGCTCAGATGTAAGTAACAGTAACTCAGTGCAATAAAGTGTCCCAGTTAACCAGCAGACACAAGCTACGTGGGGCTCCACTGTTCGGGGGACACGTTCTTGGTTGTTGTCGTAGATTGCAAAGGCCTGCTGTCCCCGCCCTCACCTAAACGTAATGTTATTAACATCAGAGCTCACTGTTGTGATTTTACACTGCTGAAATAGCAGTTATTTTTCTCTGTATATATTGTTGCTAATGTTGCTAATGCTAATTAAACCACACAGGGGAAAATATGTTTTCTCAAGTGCAGCTCTCAAACACAATTTACTGCACTACAATTATCTGATTGCTGGAGTTACTGGACACAACACATGAAGGAGTTTAAATTGGCTCCACTTCCACCAGCCGCATTAAAACACTATTTTCATGTTAATACATGAGTAATTATAATTCAGTAATAATAACACCTTGAAACTGATGATTCTACTTCACTTAAGCACAATAGAAAATTAGCTTGCACTGAATTCATCATGTAACCAAATGAGTGACTGATGAATTGAGAAAATAATCAGTGTGTTAATCAGTAATAAAAAGTAATCATTAGTTGCATTAGTTTCTACTTGTATTTTCAATTCTGAATGTGGGATTTTTACTTGTAATTGAATGTTTTAACATTTACATAAGTAAAGGATCTGATCTTCCACCAGTGCATGAAACATAAGACACATCACTGCATGTGCAGCATGTCTTGTAATAAAAGACACTGACACTGAAGCAGGCTGAATCACAGTTGTATTATAAGAGTGTGTATCAGAAGGCCGGGAGATATTGAAAGGAAAACGTTGCAGATCATTTTAAGACGACTGTGAGATTAATAGGTGGAGTCCCAAGTGGTCGAGTGAAATGTTAATTTGTTTCTTGAATAATTTCCCCTATAGTCAGCTGCTGCACATAACCTCTATTGTCCTCAGGGTGTCTCTTTTATCCCCATGGACACACACACACACACACACACACACACACACACACACACGCCAGGCTCCATAAAACTCACAGCCACGCCCTGCCTTTGTTTCACCATTTGGCTTCAACTTCTGTCTTCTGATGTGACCCCCACAGAGGTCATCACATAAATGTGCTAGGCCAAGGTGGCCCTCGGCCGAGCGCCCCCCCCGCGCACCCAGACGAGCCCACCCTTCCCCCCCAACTCACTCTCCCCTACAAACACTCCGCCACACACAAGGTGACCCGGCCACATGCACATCACACAAACTTCCACCCACGCACATCTGACCATGAGCCAACCCTATACATGAAGACGGCTGCAGGGAGGCGAGAGAGAGAAGCACGGAAGATAAGACGGGGTGAACGCTGAAGTGGCTGCTTCTAAAAATGATAATGATGATCTGCAGAGGATTCAGAGCAAAGTGCACAGTGACCAGAATTAGTTTTTCACTTTAGGAAACTTTTAGCTGGTTTTATTTTAATGAGCAAAATCTGGGAACAAGCCAAAAATAATTATAAGCAAAATCCAGATTCGAATTACATCTCGCTCCTCAAAAACGCCAGATTAAAAACAACTGAAGTGTTGGATCAACCAGCCCGAGGAGTTAGCTGCTATTTAATGTCTTTGCCTTGCTTGTGTGATCTTTTGCTTTTCTCTGATGCTTTCTGTGTTGGTTTTATTGGTTTTACAGCTCTTCTTAAAACTCCTTATCTCTGTTCCCTGGAAAAATAAATGACGTATTATGACGGTCTACAGTATGTTGACAGTATGTTGACTGTCTGCAGGTTACTATCGCAGGAAAACCTGACAGAAACACTCTGGGAGTTCTTAGGGATGATGGATACAAAATGTATAATGGGCATATGTGTGTGTTTGCAGGGGTCATGTGTCTGTGTGTGTGTGTGTGTGTGTGTGTGTGTTTGGGGGGTGATGGGGGGTTGGTTGGGGACAAAATGAGGTTGTCACCTGCATAATGAGGGCAGAAGTGTGTGTGTGTGTGTGTTTGAATGCGACTGGCCGTGGTATAATTGGACTAGCAGGCCATATTGTTTCAGGCTCGTGCTGAAGTCCCCGTGGCAGCAGATGTGGTGGTACACAGCAACAACAAAAGCTCATTAATCACTGTCTGGAGTGTGTGTGTGTGTGTGTGTGTGTGTGTGTGTGTGTGTGTGTATTCTTGTTCTATTAGGTTGCTTTGCATGTATGCATTTTTTGTCTCTCTGCCCCTTAAGTGTGTGTGTGTGTGTGTGGGGTCTATGTTTTGTACGTGCTTTTCTCTGCAAATCTGCAAGCGCAGTCACTTGTGCGTATAGTTTGATCCCACAGCAGGCTAAAAAAATCTAAGTGTGAAACAGTGTGTGAACTCCCTGGTGTGTGTGTGTGTGTGTGTGTGTGTGTGTGTGTTGGGACAGGGTGGGGTTTTCACAGTAGTCTAATTCAAAGTCTAGCTGTGGGGCTATTATGGGACACCACCATCATAAAACACCAGTAGCAGCTGTCCTTACTCTTTGATTCTGCTTACTGCACACACACACACACACACACACACACACACACACACACACACACACACACAATCATATTTAAAGCAAAGTGTAGAGAGACCTGCTGTAATCTGATAAACACAATTCACTTTGTCCTCTTTCCTCCCTACAATTACGTGACATATTTGATCAGGTCAGAGGCTGTTTGTGTTTAGTTGCCCACACACACACACACACACACACACACACACACACACACACACACACACACACACACACACACACACACACACNCTGCTGTAATCTGATAAACACAATTCACGTTGTCCTCTTTCCTCCCAACAATTACGTGACATATTTGATCAGGTCAGAGGCTGTTTGTGTTTAGTTGCCCACACACACACACACACACACACACACACACACACACACACACACACCTCCTCCTGGATGACTCAAACCCACACTGCCTGAACCCACCTGCTGCCTACACTTACTTTCACAAAGTAGTGAATGGACAAAACATACGAATAATCATCCCTCCTCTCTCTCTCTCTCTCTCTCTCTCTCCCTTTATCTCTCGCTCTCTCTCTCTCTCTTCCTCTCCCACTCTCTCTTTCTGCCTCTCCTCTGACTTACCGACAGTTTCATTCTTTCCGTCTTCCTCCTCGGAGGTGGGAAGATGTGATGGGGTTGTTGTTTGCCCACGGCTCGCTTAACGACTTTTGATCAAGATGTTCCAGCAGAATTAATCAGTCTGAATGATTCTGGATGAGGTGCAGACAATGGCTCAGAGGCAGAGCAGCTCAACTTCAGGGCAAAATTGATGAGTTTCATTTCCACTCTGGACGTCTAATGGTGCATTAACATTCCATGGGAAAGAATACAAGATTTTTTATTGAGTAACGTTGTTGAATAATGTCAAGGCCTTTGACTTTTTGAACTGTAAGCTTCTCAGATGAAGAAACACCTGTATTCAAATACAGCAATGATCGTGACCTTGGAGTTATCTGCGTTTCTGTGTGATGTTGAGAAAAGATTTCTTTTCTCTGGCACTCTGAAGTCATACAGCCTTATTCTTTAAAAAAAAAAAAGGACACAGTCTGCTCTACTTTGTTTAAATACACAAAATCAGTGCATTCATCAGTGAATGACGTTATGACAGAAGATATTTGGGAACAGACAAGAATTCAGCACCACACTTTAATTTAGACACAAAAACCTTTAGTCAACTGAAAGACATTTCACTGGTTTAAAGTGGCAACACGGATTGTAAAGCCGAAACAATGAAAAAATAAAAATGGTAAATGCGTAGCACTTTTCTAGTCCTCTACACACACACACACACACACACACACTCATACACTGATGGAACAACCATCAGACCAGACGCAATTTGGTGTTCGGTATCTTGCCCAAGGACACCTCGACACGCGGACTGGTGGAGAGCTGGATCTAACCACTGACCTAAATGAATTTCTGCTCATGCTTTGTCTTTGATTTGTCCTCTCTCTTTGACTATCACTGTCTGAGTGTGAGCTTTGAGCATCACCCCTGTCATCAGGTTATCTCAGAAAAAAACCACAAACCCAGTTAACGGCGTGGTAGCGTTCACCAATACTAATACTAACGTCCTAAACTGTTTAGCAACTGGCTAAGTTGTAATTAAAACGCTGGCTATAATCGCTGTCCATTCTAAACTTTGTGTTCCTAATAATACTAATAATTTATTGTTAAAAAATAAGTAATGAATCATTTTTATTCATTCACATTAGAATAAGATGTGTAATGAAGATTAACAAGCTGTCTTTGTAATAATGTTAATCAACTTTTCACCAAGTTCAAAGAAAGGGTTTGAGTTATGACTCAGTTTAGGTAACATCTGCAACAGTGTAATAAACTCATCAGTTGTGAGCTTCCATATAGTTTGATTAAAGGTCGAACTCTTTTACCCTAACAGGTGCTTCAAAGCTCACAGCAGTGTCGGAGAGAGAGAGAGAGAGAGAGAGAGAGAGAGAGAGAGAGACAGAGAGAGAGAGAGAGAGAGAGTTAATGTCCACACACCCTCAGGAAGAGGCCAAATCAGGCGTGATGAGTGAAAACATCTGCGTGGGTAGACTGTAGGTGTGAGTGGTCGTAAAGTGGTGCTGACCGATTTGAACATATACTTCATTTGTAGTCAGTAAGTGTGACTTGTTGCAGAACGATTAAAAGAACAATTAGTAATCTAATTTAGGGACTTGCTGCAGATCCTCCACCGGATGAAGAAGAAGCAATAATTGTTATTTAACCAGCGGGCAGACCTGTCTCAGTTGTTAATCGTCCCTGTGATGACTGCAGCCTGCTGTAGAAATAGCCTCTTGGAAGGCACTGCAGTGTTTTTGGTAGGACACAACCAAGGAGAGCTTAATCTGGAATCACACCAAGGCAGTCAGAAATGTAGCAGCTTAGGGAAGAAGCGCTGCTGGTATCAGCATGTCACATAATAGTTTCACTGGCGGCGTCCAACAGACCTCAGTGCCAAACACCTAAATCCTGCTGTGTGTTACCTTCACGGCCGCTGCGCTTCGCCCTCCACACCTGCTGTTCACCAAACACACACTCTGCACTTTCACACTGCGGCGGAGGCCAGAAAGAGCTTGAGCCCAGAGTAAAACATAGAATCTTTGATCATCCCTCGGACACCGGATCCGGTCAGTCAGTGTATCGCCGCCTGGCTAAGCCTAAGCTGTCGAATTTAGACCCAGTTAACTAGTGCTCAAAGGGCGAGCGGCTTAATGGCTTGTCCTGACTGGCAGAGCGTCAGTGGCAACTCTGGCAGAGAGTTACATAACGGTACGTCATGGAGCTGGATGAGGCCTTTTCGTCTGACTCACAGCTGGAAGAGCGCTGTTCTTGGAACCACGACATTTTGAGACATAATTCGAATGTTATGCCGGTGTCCAGCCTCTGGACAAGTTAATCTGGAATTAATATTTGTACTGTCCTCACGGTACCTCTTTGAGAATAGTGGTGAATCACCGCTGGATTCATTAGACCTGAGAAAAACCTACAAAGACAGCGTCATCAAATATTTACCATTTTTTCATGTAAGTTGGACTGTTTTCACTTTCACTGTTTCTCTCAAGCCCCAAACCAAACACTTTTTGAGAGAATGCACTCAGTCAGCTTCATGAATAAGTTACATTTGTGCAGGTTTTTTAGATTGAAAATGGTTAAAAGGACATAAATTTTTCCTGCTTCCTGGATGTATGCCGCAGCGGTGGTTGTGAAAGCGTCTCCTCGAGGCCCAGAGAAAGCGATGACTGTGAATAAGCAAAGCAGCAGAGAGAATCAGCAACACCTGCTCACAGTAATGATGCATGCTCCAAACAATCCTTCCAGACAAGGCTGAAAACTAGGCCCCTGCCTTACATGCCTGCTGCACGTGAGGCACTGCAATGCATTAAAATCAAAGAATATACAGTATGTGTGTGTGTGTGTGTGTGTGTGTGTGTGTGCGACTCCCAGCTCTACCTGTGTGATGAAATTACAAGAGAGGAAATTTATAATTGCCATGTTGCGTGGGCTCCAGTCTCTAGGGTGTTAAGGTAGGAGGAGGTGGGTGGACGTAGAGGTGGAGAGGAGGGGGTTATTTTTAAAGTGCACAGTCGTGAGCTGGCCAAATTTAGATTGGCAGCAAACTGCTGACTTTCCTACAACGTCAGCGTTTTGTCTGTTCAGGGCAGACACATGCGGGGAAATGAAGAGAGCCGAGGAGTAAAGGGGAGTGAGGGGAAGCCCATGTAGAAAAAGCAATTTTTAAAGAGTAACTTCATCAAGTGTGTCCCAATCAGCAAAGATGTGACACTCCCATCTTTCTTTGCTGGAGAAAATGAAAGGACCACTCCACTGAGTAACACATAAAGGTAATCTTACTGGTCATAAGGAGGACAACTCAGCCTGTGAAAACTATTATATAATGTCTTCTGTGGTTCTGTAGGAAGGTTTCCAAAGGCCTGAAAAAAACATGATGTCATCAGTGTTATCTTGAAGACCACAAGTTTAGACTACAAACACAAAGTCTGCATTTTCAAACTGGGAGCATGGAGCGTCTAATAAAAACATACTATTGTTTGGACTATTGGAAATGTAGGATCCATTCCAGGGTCTGAAAGCCAGAATATCTCAGCCTCTGCTGCTTGACCATTTTTAGCCTCAGTAGTGGCAGATTGGTAATGTTAGTGCACCACTTTGGTCCAGACTGAAAAACCTGTAGTCTGGATCAAAGATTTGGTTCAGACATTTACATCCCCTACAGCGAGAACAGTAATCTGTTTGTAATTTGTACCTGCAAAATGAAAATTCCCATCAACTTTAGTTGTACTTTTGTGTGTTTGTTTAATAGTAGTTAACAAATGTTAGAATGCTAACACCCTAAATGTAGACAGTACCTGCTAAACATCAGCATGTTAGCATTGTCATTGCTCGTCATGTTAGCATTTATTTCTGTTGTGCCTAAGCACAGTCTTGTTTTAATCTGTCTCTTGTGAGTTCCCCAACTTAATGCAATTATAAAACTGAATCTCTGGAGTGCCCCTTTAAGAATTCAGTGGAGGGGCGAACTGGGACGTGTTTTTGAAATGCGTGCTGTATGTGTAAATTACAAAGACTGTGTGCAGGATTCATATCATTCATGTAAAATCATTACCGCTTCACACGTGTGTTTGATACGTCAGTGAGGTGATTGGATCAAGGTCGGACGTGTCATCAGCAATCCTTCCCCAGAGTCAACGGCAAAAATGTATCTGAGACATTTGTACATCAACCTATTCATCCCTTTCATAATTCCCGTGTGATAGTTTGAACTAAAACTGCGTCTCAGATCATTTGTGAGTGTGCAGGGACTATGGACTAATCCCTTCCCAAAGACCTAGCAGCTTTGCATTTAATTTTTCAGCCCCTCTGCCTTAATCTTTCTTTCCCCTTAACCCACTTTCTCCCTCCTCATGCCTTCACACAATGAAAAGCAAGAGCAGTGCTATGGTAAGAATGTCTTTGGCTTTTCTTATCCATGTCCATAAGCTTACTTAAGACAATTAATCTATCTGGGTTTGTAGGTTTTAACACTCCTGGTCGAATACAGAGTGCAGAGATTGTATTACAGTAAATGTGGGTGATTTGCTGGGGATTGTTGTACACCTTATACATATCTAATGCTGACTACTGTAATCTTCTCTCACATCACACACAGGCTTTCACACACATTCACACAGGCACAAAAGGGCAAACACCCTGCACAAATACATTACTCACAACAGAAAATCGTTTTTAGTCAAAGCAAGAGTCCTGTTTTTTTCTGAAACCACTGCTGTTACAGCCCTGATCTATTGGCCTCTGATTCTCATCAAAAGTATCAACAAACAAAATATGGTGCTGAAACCTGGAAATAGTTTGGACATGTGGAGTGGATGTAGCTGTTGTCTTTCTCAAAGGTTGTGTATCTTTATTTAGACGCAGGTGTCACCCTCACTCTTTTACTCCTACACTGTTCACCTGACAGGAATAGGATGGGATAAAGATGGATTAGATGAGTGATGTCATGAATACACGCTCTAGGAAAATGTCATCGGGTCTTGGAAGTACGTCACAGAGGCTCCTGGAATAACAAAGCTGGAGTGAGACTACTCCAGCTGGATGGTGGTGAGTCTGGATCCCACAGCTTCCTTCTGGTCTGCTGAAAAGTAGGCTAATCTTTATTAATTAAACCAAACCCTCTTTACCTCATTCCAGCATTAGTCTCATTAGCATCGTTAGTACTGGAATTAGCGGGGGTTATGCTAACTGTAAAAAGCGGCACTGCTCTGTTGTTGTTGTTGCAGAAATGAGATTTCTAAGGTTAAGAGAGACAACCTTACAGAGTCAGAGAGGACTAATAAACATGCACACGTCTCTCCAGCAGACAACATCAGCAGCTCTGTAGTGTTATTGCAGTCTTATACTGCTCCGGAGGTTTAGTGTTTTACACAAGGGCACCTTGAATTGGAGAACACATTACTCACCCGGGGAGTTGATCAAGTGACTTCCTGGTCACAAGCCTCCTTCTTTTACCTTCAGGCTACAGCTAATATAACTTACCTTTCATCTGACATTAGCTCACCTGCAGGATGATAAGAAAAATGCTTCCAACCCATGTCATTTACTAAAGGTGACCAAAGGTACATTTGTCCACAAGTCTGACAAGGTGTAATTGCAGTGGCATTTCCAAACCACATAAATATAAAATCCTGAAAAGGAGTAATAAAAGAAAACCACAGGCTGATGGCAGGCAGTTTTCACAGTACTACACTAATAAAAAAAGTATTGTGATTTGATGAAAGCCAGTAATAAAGAGGGATTTCGAGTCATTTAGAAAGAATCAACATCATGACAGCAAGTGATGGTTGCAGATATCGCGAGGGAGAAGAAACCCAATATCAATATCTACACTGAAGATGTTTTACAGAAACGGTTTGACATTGTGAAAATGAAGTTTATTACCTTTCTTGGCGAGGGTTAGATGAGAGGACTGAAAACTGAAGCTAGAGCCAGGCACTTGTTAGCTTAGCATTAGGTCTGGAAGAAGGTGGACAAGGCTAGTATGGCTCCAAATTAAATGTACCTGCACCTCTAGAGGTCACCATTAACATCTCTTTTGTTCAACTTGTATACAAACAGAGGTGTGAAACCAACAAGATGTGGTGTTGCAGGGAGGTTATTTCTGTTTGTGTACAGGTTAAATTACTGAAATATAATCTGTTGATTTGTAAGTTTTACAGGTGCTAGTAGGCGGTTTTACAGAGGGTTACGTGCCAGACTATTTCTTGGGGGATGTGACACCTCAAGGATGCCTTCTTTCCTGTCTTTATGCTAAGCTAAGATAACTGACTGTTGGCTGTAGCCTCACATTTAGCCCATGCACAGACATCAGATTGGTGTTGGTCTTCTTGTCTAACTCTCTGCAAGAAGACAAATAAGTAAATACATTTCTCCAAATGTCGATGTATTCCTTTTACGTTGTGAGCTAAATCCTACAAAGTAAATAAAATTCAGATATGGCTGCTAACACCAGCAGAAAAAAAAGGTGGTTTGGAACAGAAATACAGAACAAATGGACCACACACAGACAGCTGGTGGCATCTGATGTGGCAACATTAAAGTGAGACGTGCGAGGGTCCACAGCGGTACTGCAGCCTCTGCTGCGAACCTCAGACTCCCTTGGTGCTTTTGAACTCAGCCACCTAAAAAATAATAGACCACCTGCTGTCTTTCTCTTTGGGAGCCAGTGAGTGTACACGTTTTATTTTGTGGACCATTTCTCTGTTTGTGTGTGTGTGTGTCTGTTTGTGAGTATGTGCAAATCACATTTCTAATGAGTCTTTTTCAAGACAGCACCGCTGGGATTTGGCTCTGTAATGGAGGTTAACAGAGTTAGGCCTTAAAGACGCCTCTGTGGTAGAGATGAGGCATGATAAACACTACAACACATCTATCACACACCAAGACACACGCACACATTTGCACTCGCATGTTCATCACACTCATGGACTGCCTTTCAATTGAGTATAATTTCTGCATGATTGGTTTTGTGTGTGTGTGTGTGTGTGTGTGTGTGTGTGTGTGTGTGTGTGTGTGTGTGTGAATGTGGGTGCCATATCACCTTTGCCTGTGTGTTGGTGGGATCATTTGCATGCTGATTGATGAGCTTGTGCGCGCATGCCTGCTATATGTGTTAATTAATCCATGTTCACCAGTCACACTCCATCTGCAGAGTAGGCCTATATAAATGCATGTATACACCCTTCCCTATAAATTTCACCTAATGAGCGTGTGCGTACGTGTGTGATGAAGTCGGAGTGTGTGGAGCGTGTAAATGACACAGAGGAGGTCATAATGTGAGTGTCACCTGGCCCCTCTGCTCTGTTTGAATGTGACAGTGTAAGGTCAGTCTGCACGCACACACACACACACACACACACACACACACAAACACACATAGACACACAATGTTTTGGTCACTTACAGCAGTTCAGCTCCTTAAGCTTATATAAGCACCTTTGTGCTACTGTCGGCACAGACAGGAATAGCCCTAATAAGGGGCTTAAACATAGACACACACACAAACGCAGACACATACACACTCAGTTCTAGATCATTGAATGGGGCTAAGCTTCTTTTTCCCATGAGAGATTTATCAATGAAGTGTTTTCAGGACTTAAGATCTTGTTTTCTCCAAGTGATCTACACAATGCTCTGAGACTTTAGTCCACTAAATGGAAGCATTAAAACCCTGCAACAGGGTAAATAGGGTTCACCCTTATATAACAGGGAACGCACAATTCAATCAGATGAATAATTCCATAAAATAGCTGCTTGTGGCTGGCCAGTAAAATGTTCGAGTGACCCGTCTCTGCTCTGGTACAGTCCTGCCCACGGCGGCTCTTATGTAATGGACTTTATGCAGCCTCATGAGTCGCTGATGATTCTCCCCTTATTTGGCAAATAGCTCAGCATGACACAGCGAAAAACACTGTCGCCATGTCATGTCATTGCGTGGCTATTTTAAGATTACATCCTCACTTGGCTCCTCTAGAGGTGTCTGTGTGTTTTTTCTCAGTGAGGGTGTCTGAGTCTGCCTCCTCGTGTTTATAGTCTGCAAATCTGTTTTTCTTTGCAGGCCGAGGAGAGTAACAGGTTCAAAATTGAACCAGAGTTTAATAAAAGACTGCGTACAAGTGTGCATGTGTTGTAATCGCTGTGGCTCTGTGTTGTTTTGTCCAGTTCGGGGTGCATCCGAGTTAACATGGAGATATAAACAGGGGCGATCTATCATGCAGTACACAGTGTCCAGGCAGGATACACTCAGCTCGTCAACATTAGAGGAACAGTGAGTTGGTCTTTGCTTTTTATGGCTGCAAAGGCATGTTTCAAAGGCACACAACAAAGGACGAAGAGAACATAACAACATTGTGTCTTTGATGCTCATGTTGCCGCGTTACGTGCAACAAGGTAGCTGCGTGATTAAAGCAAAAAAAAAAAAAAACCCTAAAACTATGTGCCTGGTTGTACCTCTACGTACCAGTCTTATTTTACAGTTTACAGTTAATTATCAATTGCAACCAATGAATGGTTATAAAGATGGATGACATCACAGCTCCCCTTCAGTGAAGCCAAAACATCTTGATCGCCCCCTGGCGGCTGGCTGCAGTATAGGTCATAAACCCCGCCCCCTCCACGTTAGTGGATCCAACATGGACCGATCTAACAAATCAAAGTAAATGTCAAATAAATTTTTCCAGATTATGGGGTCTCTCATTTTAGGTCGCTCTTATCACACTGATGTTCAAGTGTTAATCTTTCTGACAGGTTTGGTTTTAATTAGTAATCTGCTGCTGTGAAATGGGAGTGTAACGTTATGATTGACAGCTGATTGACTAGTGATCAGGAAGTTGACATCACAGCTCCACTCCTTGGTCACTACTGCGCAGACACTGGCTCCAAATCACATCACAAGCGCAAGAATGGCGCTAAGCACAGCTTAGTTAGCAGAGCTATTCTTGGTCATCACAACAAGATATTTATGCTATTTGGTCTGCAGATTACTTGTGAATATTTTCTGGAATAGTACAAGTAGACACAACCAAAGTGAACTAAGCTGCAGGCTACAGGCTCTTAACTGCAATTTGTGCGAAGCGGCACGCCTCCAGTATGTCATCAAGGTAAACAACACCTCTATCCCCGCTGTGCTGTCCTGTGGAAAACCATTCGCACTGTGCCAGCATGGCTTGAATGGTTGCAGTTGCCCACAGCTCACCAAAAAAACACTGTGCTTGTATTATGAACAAAAATTCTGTGAGGCAGGTGCAAAATGTGCAAGAGATTTATTATAGCAAGCATTTCCCAGGTCTCGCAGAAACAAAAGACCACCTCTAAAGGTTACCTGAATGATGAATGTGGTCATTGTTGAAACTGAGAGTGAGTTCGTAAAAGTTATTTTTTTAATAATTCAACCCAATTATTTCTTTCTGCTCATTCAAATCAATCACAAAAAAACCCACAATTGTCCTGTTTTTCCTGCTCTTTGTGGCTGTGGATCGTTACATATGGATGTAATCAAAGCCTCTAACTCCACCTTCAGCTGGTCAGAATAAAGAGACCAAAAATCTACAAGGTAGCTCAGAGTGCGAGTACTGGCCCACATGAGAAGTCCACATTATAAAATAAACAAATCCTGCAATAGTTTTTTTCACTTTCTTTTCCGTTTTCCGATCTTTCCAGAAGACGATAAGTAATTGCCTTTGTTTTTATGTGCAATCCTGAGCTCACAATAGTCCTGACGTCTTGACAGTGCTGAGGTATGCAGAAAGGAAAGGTTAAGATGTAGGAGTTGGGGGTTGGGTTGTGTTGGGGGGCTGGTAACCCCGCCGAATATGAAATGCTATCAAATTACCATGCTTCACATGTCTGGAATTAGCATACATCAGATCAAACAGCCTGGGACTCCTCAGTGATTATGCGTCCAGGCGCATGTTCAGTTTCAACCCCATTTTACTCCCAATTATCATATCATTATCATAGCACTGCTCCTCGGCTGCCGTGTAGTCAATTTAGTCTACACTGTTTCTCAGGGGAATGGTAGACAAGGTTTAGCCAGACAGAGTGTCTGCCCATCCATCCATCCATCCATCCATCCATTCATTCATGCATCCATCCATCCATCCATCCGAGTATCTTTGACACTATCCAGTAGGTTTGTATCATCATCTGCATTGACAAGGAAAAAGCAGGGAAACAGAAACACAACAGAGATACAAAGAATAAGCAACAGTCATGCTGACTCCCATGGTGCTTGGCGTCGCTGTCATGTTGCTGTAAACTTTGAATCATCTTTTCCTCTGCTCCAGTTTGACCTTGGGGGATGCACAACAGCACAATAGCTTATGCTATATATGTGCATCTGATGCAACTCAGAGGACAAACACGGGTCGAATGCACAGATCACTGCAGTGAACACATGCAACTAGGTGATAATATGTTGCATTGTCATATAGAAATGTTTTTGTCCCCTGTAGCCATTCATAAAAGTTATGTTCTCTCTGATCAGTGAAAGCCTTGTACAAATGTGAAAATGAACTAAACGAAAACAAAATGAGCACCTGGCAGATTAAAACTTTAATAAAACAGGAGTGTTGTGATTGAGCAGCCGGCAACAAAACTGCTTAGAATTAAATGCCACCTTGTTGTGGCGAATTAAAAGCACTAATGTATCTCCGGTGCTGTTCGGAAGTTGTGAATTATTTCAGAATTAAACTTGCACAATGATGTTCTCAACATCCCTGACTGTCAAAAACCACTCAACCTGTCAGAAGAGGGCCGCGGTACCCGTGCCCGCTGTGATGCACAGCGTTAATATAAGCGAACAAAGGGAGTCTGAGAGCGTACCCTTGGAAGAGAAGAAAAGACTGGTTTAATAAAAGGACTGAGAGAGGGAGGAAATGACGGGTTGGGGAGAGCGGCGTTCCTTAGAGACAGCGATTACCATTTGATTGGCTGTCATATAGTTAACTCCTGCCATGCTGTCAGGGTCTTTGGAGGAATAAATGTGTTTGACTGTTTAGGAATGAACAAGTAAAAAAAAAATGAGGAGGGAGGAGTTACAAAGGAGAGGGAGAAGTGGGGGAGGGAGGAGAAGGATGTGAGGGAGGAGTGAGGAGGAGAGCGTTAATTAGAAGAGAGAAATTTTTTTTGCAAATACCTGTCAGGTCTTTTAACTCTTAGTAGGCCATATGGAGCGTCGCCATCCCCCAACCAATCCCCATCCCTGATTACAGTAGCTGATGCAAGATATGCGCTGGGTTATGAGGGAGAGAAACAAGGGAGAGAGTGGGAGAAGGAGCCAACAAAGAGAGAATGGAAAAAGATGCGACAAAGAAAGGACATGGAACAAAACAGCAGAGGACAGGTACAGTTATATAACCTGCCTGGTACCTCAGGAGGTCACTGAGGCAGGGAAAGGTGTGGACACACCCCAAAACCTGGCTTTACTGAGTCAGGATTTCATCTTGTGTTGCTGTAGGCACATTTCCATACTTATTTATTTATATTTACGTATTTATTAGGATAAAACCCTTGAGATGTATCATCTCAATAAAATGTTGATATTGCTGAACACAGAAACACAAGAGTTTCCTGCATAATTTGATACTATAGACATATGTCAAGCAAGTGCACAAACAGTTGCCCGTTTATGTGTCCAGCAGACACGGAGCAACATTAGCATTTATTTGGAGTTGTGTTTCTGGCCAGTACAGGTCCAATTCACTCTCCTCGTAGCTCTGTTTTAGTCTCCACCACCCCATGTCATGGTTTGCCATGGCGGACATTTTAGGTTTGAATTTATGTTTGGACTTTTGTCACTTCCTGTTTTATTTTGTAGTTTCTTTGTGTGTCTCAATGCTTTTACTTCCTGTCTTGGTCCTGTTTCTGTTTGGTGATTGTCTGCTTCGTCCTAATGTGTTTCACCTGTGTTCAATCACCCTGTCTCCCTTGTGTGTATATAGTCTCTGTGCTCCCCTTCATCTGGTTTGTCCTCGGTCTGTTCATGTTGCCTGTTCTAGCGGCTGTGGTATCCCCCGTGTCTCCAGTTGTTGCTCCTTGTTTCGCCCCCGTGCTTCTGTTTCCTGTTCTGTTTGTTCACGTTCACTTTCACTTTGCACAGAGTTATTTTTTCCTTTGTTAATACAAAACATATTGTTTAGTGCAGCTTTAATTATTTCAGCTTCATTTTTAGTTTGGTACGGCGAGCGGCTCTGATGTCCAGTCTGAGACATGAATCGGAGTTTTAAGATAGTTTATTGGTGGTTTTGTATGGAAATGGTCCTTCTAATGCAGATATCTTCCAATGCAGCTGCTCACCTTTTGTGCTGATAATTCAACCGGGTGAGTTTCATGCCCGTCCAAGCTTTGAAAATGGACCGGTCATCTGTGTGCAGAAGATGAATGGGACATTTACTCTGGTTACATTTAATGGTCTGAAATAACTCCTTCCACTTTTCAACACCATGACTCACCACACTGAACAAATAAGATATCAAGAATCTACATCTTCATCCTCAGGAGGTTAGTAGTTTTGGTTAAGAAATAAAACAGCAGACAATGGTTTGAACTTTTGTATAAAATTTTCATTATGATAGCGCGTCCAACAGTTTTACAAAAACCACCAGTCTACTCATGATGGTAATTTTCCATACAATTTTTATGATACACCTGCTGTAACAGTTCTTTCTCCTAGAGCTGACTAAACCACAACTGTGACACGGCTCCTCGCCATGTCCAGTGAAATGCTTTATGTCAGAAGATGCCACGGTTGGTTTCCCTCGCGTGAGTCTCCCACCGCTGTTCTCTCTAAATCAATGGCACCTGTATGGATCCCGCTGTAAGGGAGGGCGAACATGTGAAGGAAAGAAGGGAGAGAAAAAAAAAGTGCCGCTCGCTGTGGTGATTGATAGATGAGAAAGAGGTCGTGTTGGAGAAAATGAGAGTAGGAGTGGGGCTTTGCAGACGTTTCATACGTTTTCCGTCGAGTGTGTCCATCTGAAGTTGTCCACATTCAAATGATTGAACATTTTCAATAGAGAAATGCAAAAAATCCACTAAAGTCAATCAATTTTTTATTGATTGACAGAAGAAATAGATATAATATAGCGGTTTTCATTTAAAATATGTCAAGAATACGTGCAGCCATGTCAGAATATGTCAAAAATCGCTCATGATGGACGATGCTCTTTATGAAAAAACTATCCCATCTGTCCCCAAGCAGCATTATTGGTTATATAACTCATATGTCAGCCGAGTATATTATTAGATGCGTTTCAACTCTTGTCCTGTTGTGACAATGGACTGAGAGGGAGATAAAGCAGTGGAACAGCATTTGAGTAAAAGTGAGTAATACTGGATATATTATTCATCTGATATGAGGTGAATATTTCATGACCTGCGAGTGGAAACTGCCCCAAGATTATTTCAGAGTCTGGGTTAAAACTCAGTGGGAATCATCCTTGTCTAAAGCAGCAAATCACATCTGCCAGTGTGTTTTCTGTGTTTTGGAGGAACAGCGATGCGCTCTTGCTCTCATCTTTAAAGAAGCGTTGAAGCTCCTTCCCCCCAGTGATTTGTTGGATTCGCAGCGCTAGTGAATGAAATATACTGCATATTGGAAATGTATGATGTTGTAGTTATTTAGTCCTTCAGTTGCTTTTCTCACTCTGGCCTTGGTAATAAACACTGGCTCTACAGTACATTAGCAGTAGAGAAAGATATAGAAGGATTGCAATGCACCAATTTGTTGTACTACAATTTGTGAGGGCATGATTCATAGCTTCTGTTTGCCCACTCCAGAGGCCTCCTAGTATTATGGAACAGGCTGTGCTGCTTTTTAAGTAGAGCAATAATACTGTCTGAATAATTTATTAATTTATTTTTGTCAGAATCACTCAAACACCAAGACAGCTAAAACGACATGATACCGCTCCAACACATTAGTCGTTCCCATTTCCTCTACCTGCTGGAGGACGGATTCAATGCTACAGTTTTTGCATTCTGTTGAATATTCTTGGAGGTTGCAATGAACTGAAAGGTTAATGAAAGATTTCTATCTACTGAGGCAATTGACATTGCTGATGACCTTTGAGATAAGTCTGGAGTGATTTGGCGAAGCCGGGGTGAATGTGAAAATGTTCAATTTAGCAGTAAAGTGCAATCGGCTGTGGATGCCAGCGCGGTAGCTGCTCTGTTGTTTGGCTGAGTCAAAATAATGTGCAGGATTGGAGATGATAAAATATTTAGGCTTGACTTCTCTGTCTGCCTCTCCTGCCTCCAGTTTAAAGCAAAGAGTTCTCCACTTATGATGTAGTTTCAACATGAAGCCTGTCTTACAGTAAAACCAGGACTGCAGCGCAGAACCATATTGAAATCCACTGACACCAACATAATGCAATTACATCACATGATGCTGTACGTTCATCATGACTCTTTCTCTCCATCTGTACCAGCTTTCATGGCAACTACGGTCAGTCTGCTTTAGGAGAAGCTAATGAACATTATGCCCAGCAGAGAGGGACGACTCTGTTTTTCTGGTGAAGGAGAAACACAGGGAGGAATCTATGTACGGAGAGGTGGAGGAAACAGTGAAGGGGAGTGGAGAGACAAACTTGACCTGGGGATGAAAACAGGATGATTACTTGTTCTTCTTCTTAAGGGAGCTATTTGTAAGTTTTGCTATTGCTGCATAGCAAGCGTTAGCATCAACAGCTGTTTACTTACCAGTCATTGATCCTCTCATGTATTTTTGGAAGAAATAGCAAGAATAAAAAGTGTTTATTTCCCCAAAATGATGAATGATTCATTTAATGTTTACAACAACAAAAAAAAGCATCACCCATGAATTTGATTATGGAGACATTTTCTTTTAACATGCTGCCTTCTACTCTTAAGATACAGGGCAAAGCTTCCTTCAGTGCCTTGTATTTTATTAGAGGCAATACATTTCACAGTCGCCATGGAGATTTATATCAGAAAGTTGCTGTTGCAGAAGGGAAATGAATTGCATCAGATTTAGAGTATCCACCGAGCCTGAGTTTTTCAAACTACTCTGTTGCTGCAAAATCCATTATTTATGGTGCCAGATCACAGTGTGAGTCAGATTCAAAAACTACACACCGAAATTTTCAACATGGCAAGTCGGGTCTCTATGCGTCTTATAAATGGAGCAAAATTACTTTAAATTAACTCGTCCCCCATTTTCTCAGAGGTTTGCATTTGTTTTTCATAAAGTGCGTGCGTCCCTGTCTGGCAGTTTGATTGCTGCTTTGTTTTGTTTATTTTGATTATCATTTTTATGGACTGCTTTGTACTCATATTCCTCGTGAGACAAGAATTTCAATCTGAATGAAGCCACTTGATGAAATAATGAAAAATGCAAGAAAACAAACAAGCAGAGGAGGGGGGAGGGAGGGAAGGAGAGATGGAGGATGGAAAGATATTTCTGAAGAGTGACTCAGTCTCTCCCTGTATGCCAGCTGGGTTTCAATTTGTCTGACCAATTTTGGTTCAATAGAGGCTTGTCTGGGACATCAGAGTTTGATGGACAGGTCATTGGTGCTATCAGCTGATTCCATCTACAACTATTCTGGGTGGGCGGGTTTTATCTCTACAATGGGGAAATAGAGTACGGTTGATAGCCCTTACAGGAATAGCTATCCTTTCTGTCTGACTCACATCTAGATCTACGTCAGACTGAGTGTGTGTGTGTGTGTGTGTGTGTGTGTGTGTGTGTGTGTGATGGGTGTTTACAGACTTGTAAATGAACATTGATTCTTTAAACTGCCTTCCCCAACAATCAGTGACCATCACCTCCAATGAGACGACTATCAAACCACAATACGCTTAGTGACAGAGACCGAGTGTATTGAGGCTTCCAAGTGAGTCTGGCCATCTCCGCTTCCCTTCACCTTATCTGTGATTGACCATCTAAAACTGTGTGTGTGTGTGTGTGTGTGTGTGTGTTCCTGTTTATAAATCACACAAATGCTCACCGCTGTAGTAATGGAGAGCACCTATTCCTGTGCCAGCTGCATAGAGGCTTGCTATAAAAGCTGTGCCATTATCTTCAGTTGTTAATGGTGTGTGTGTGTGTGTGTGTGTGTGTGTGTGTGTGTGTGTGTGTGTGTGTGCGTGCGTGCGTGTGTGTTTTCAAGGTCAGGGAAAGACGGGCTCCGTTCTGTGTAGACTACAAAAGTGATCAAATTGTAGTCTGTCAGTTTCTGATTAGTTACTATGCTCTGCTGTTTTGCTTGATCAGTGATAATTACTAACTTATATGATAATTATTTATTTCTACTTAACTGTAAAGACAATTTAAGTGAAAACAATGGCTAAAATTTCATTTTGAAACTTCAGCCATCAGCCTCAGTTCTATCAGTTATGATAATGATAATATATTTAAGGCTGCAACTAATGATTATTTTTACTATTGAGATTTTTTCAGTGAGTGACATTTTTTGCTTGATTATAATCGATTATTTCCTTAATTATTTTATCTCTAAACACCGTGACTTCACTATAGAAGTCACAAACAGAGTCAGATGATCGTACAGGTTGTATAATCCACGTTGACCCATTCATACCAATGGTAGCAGCGTTGTCCTGAGTCCTTGCTCCAGCGTGTTACTTGGTCTCGGGGAGCTGAGTCGAGCTGGTTATGGATGAAGCTCGCTGACAGCTCATTAGAAGACACACTTGTATTGTTTCACTGTGAACTTGGCTCTAATTTGTCAATTCTTGTGTGTGGGAAAGACCTGCAGTCAGTGACCTTACTGGATACCAACTAAATGGTTTAAATATTACAAGTCCATGGCATCTCAATTAGTGTAGATGAGTTAATTACAGACTGATAATGTGGGTACATTATTATGCAAAAAAATGTCTCCTACTGCCCTGCTGATGGTAAAAGAGCCTTTTGGAAATGGAAGAGAATGAAGGTAGATTTTGATGTTGAAATATTTTTGAAATATCTTAATTAAAAAGTGTATGTGGAAGATATTTACTGGCACATTCTCATGATTACTTTTCACCTTTCCAAATCTTTTTGCCCCCTGGTCAGGCATTTATCCATGAATATGCATTTTTCTGATGCTCGGCCATCGCCTTCTGCCCCTTTGCCTCGTCCCCATTATTTGGGAAACCTCCATCACTGTGGGGGTGTATGAGCACTACACAGCATGAGAGGAACTCTCCACTCCCACAACCTCCCCATGCAGCGGACACCATATGCCACGCACAGACACACACACACACACACACACAAACGCACACACACTCACACAAATATGCACAATCTACACCCTGGGGTTCGGTGCTTACATGTAATTTTCTCAGCGCCAAGATAAGCTTTCTGTCTTGCTGTTGCCATGACAACGCAATGTGGCGACCAGGCAGAGGTGTGTGTGGGGGGGGGGGGGTTGGGGGAGTAACGAGGGGTCATGATACCGCCGTGGGTTACAGATGACCCCTGACCCCCCGGGGGGTGAGTGAGAACACGGTGACTACAGAAAACAAGGGTGCCGCAGTAATCACCCCTGTGAACCTAATCTCACACCGGGCTGTTTCAACCCCTCTGACTGTATTTGGGAACAACACAGGTGCCACCAGGACAGGAGACAGACCAGGCAGAGAATGAGGAAGTGGATAGAAAGGGATATAGCGAGGAAAAGGTTAGCACTTCTGTGTTTTGACCTCTCCTCTTGTTTGAAGAGACGGATTCTCCGCTGGGCTTACAGTGCTAAAAACGGCAGCAGTGAAGAACTATGATTTCAGGCTGCTTTCGCCGCTGTAGTTTGGTCCATTTGGTCCATTTTTTAAAAAAGCTAGAGCTGTAAACATGAAGTCATAGGGACTGACAGGTAACTCACTGATTGGACAGTGTTGATGACTGTCAACCAGCATCAGCTAGTCTGTGTTGCTGTGGGGAAATACAACAAAAACTGCATAGCTGCATTTTATGTATTTATTTATTGATCTTCTCTGTTATTCACAAAGAGCTCACAGAAAAATAACTGATAAACTCAAGATTGCAACTGGACCCTGTACGTGTAAACAGTGCTGAACAGACAGAAAATGTACCATTTCATACCATAATAATATGGTAGGATAGTTGTTGTGTTGTCACTACTCATTTTTTATCTGGAAGCTAAAATACACAGAGGACACAAGCACTTTTCATTTTCTGACATGTCAGGTAAAACCGGTTAAATGATCTTGTATCATATGGGCTACATATCGTTTATACGAATCGGGAGATTGCTTTCTCAATCGTTCACAATCAGCTGAGGGATTTAATAATAGTTTAGCTTTTGAATTTATGCTTAAATCACAAATGTACTCTCACACAGCGCTGAGGTTGTGGTTGTGAGAGGACTTGACACAATACAAAAGCCACAACACAAGTACAAAAGTGCCACGATCACTGGCAAAGATCAATAACAACCTGTCTTGAGACTTCTCACCTTTGGGGAAATGGAAACCCGGAGAATCAAAAGTGGAGCTTATTATCACAGCTTACCAGTGGCCTTCCGCAATCTACTTTTATTTAACCTCCTCTGTAAACTGCTCCACAAAGGAGGGATATAATTGCAGATAATTGTGATCCAGAAGTGTTACAAGTACTGCACTTGAAAAAAAAAACGTGTGATGTCATTGTTCGTTGCTGACAGTTAGCAAGCTTGTTTCCTGTATGAATTGCTAAGCCTGCTAGTTCGGGGAGCTTTTTGTTCCTCTTTAATTACTCCTTAAATTACTCTGTCGACCGAAATGATGCACAATTCTGAGAGTGAAATGCCAGAGGGAGTAAATGGTCTGGTGAAGAGAAAACAGAGAGAAGCCTAACCCTTCTCGTAGCGGATATTTCACCAAGCAGCTCCACGGATTCTCTGTGTGTCACCAAGTTTCTAGAAACACCTATTTTGCTAAAACATTTACACTGTATGAATTTTCTTGTGCCATTTTTTTTTTTTTTTGTTGGTGTGGTCCGGCCTTTACACCTGTGTGTTCCTTGTATTCATCTGTACTGCTGACATCTGCATGTCCTCGAACTAGAACGAAGCCTCGTGAGAACATCAAAGCAGGTTCGGTATAAAGGTGACACACTCAGACATGTGTTCACTCTGCAGTTTGAAATGCACCACAAAGACGCTGCTTCACTAAATGGGTAAAAGTGTCAACGCAGCCGGTGATGAAATGAAATTCAGACACCCTGATTATGTACACAACGCAGAGTGATTCTTGTTCCCTTTGTGTGGATGCTGCACCCCCCCACCCCCCCTCGCTCTTCTAGCTACTGTATCTGGGTCAGGGTGATAGGCAGACAGAGAGGGGTGACTCACAGGTGTTTCTATGTGTTTGAACACTTGTGTGTGTGTGTGTGTGTGTGTGAACGTGTCTAAGGTAACTGTTCACTCCTAGCCTGGCAGGCTGGACTGAGCTCAGAGCTCCTGTGACACACTTCCAGTAGAAAAACTAGGTTTCTCTCCGTCCCCCGTCCTCTCAGTGTGTGTGCTGCACGTCGGCAGAAATCCAACAGGAATTTGGATGCTAACTGCGTGTGCGTGTGCGTGTGTCTATATTCATGACATATTTGACAAATCCACTGGTTCGTGGATAAATAGAAATTGTTTGGCAAGATGTGCAAGTTAAACACACTGTGAATAACACAACATTGTGCAGCTTTAAAAGATTTCAGCAAACTCTTGAGTAGTTGATATGATTGCCCGTAGCAATGATGATAGCTGCACACCGAAATAAACACATTCTAACTTTTATTAGAGTTTTCTAGGTTTTTCAGTGCAGAAAAATGTCAAACCAGTCCTGTGACTCCTGCGTCTTTATTTTAGTGACAATAAGTCGAGCGAAGTGATAAAGACAAGGGAGGTTTTATTAGGCAGTCGCACAGTCACTGGCTGCCTTGAATCTAGTGTCTCATTTATAGAGATTGTAATAGTTTTACGTGTTGTATGGAGCAATATTCTGGTTGTAATTCAAGGTTGTGTCTTCATATTTTATGTGTCCCAGTCTAGCAATGCTATGCAGTATTTGTAGACTATTTGAATACTAATTATGTTGACACTTTTCTTTGTGTGTTTCTTTGTCACACTCTCCTTCCTGTCTGCTCCGTCCTCTCACCTTTGAGCCGCCCTCTTTTCCTGTCCTCGTTCTCTTTATCCTCTCCTGTCTTTTGTTCCAGTGAATCCTCGTGAGCCATCTGAATCAGAGATGATGCTCTCTCTCTCTCACTGCATTATTGATCAGAGCAATCTAAGCAGACTCAACCTCGTGACGGCAGCGCGCACACACACACACACACATACACACACACACACACACACACACACACACACACAGAGTGTTTTGAATCACCTCCCCTCCTCCTCGTCTTGATTTCTGTTAGATAAGACCATTAACTGAGCCAAGAAAGGGGGGGGGGGCTGTAAAAAGGTAAAAGGGTAAAAGGTTCACTGTGTACGGCGTAACATCATCCCACCATTTCATGTGTAGGAGTGTAGATGTGTGTGCATTTGTGCAGACTTTAGTGGAAACTTCACCTGGCTGATGTCTATAATTCAACATTCGATTACATCCAGGTCTACATCAAATGTTTTCTGAAGGGGAGAAAATCAATTTCATTGTCCTGGGCTGTAATGAAATGCTTGAAAATGTTTTTCCGTTCAGGGGACCAGTGAGCAGCACTTCACTGTCACACTGTCAGATATGAACACTGGTGTGTTATGGAGTATTTCTTTACATTTGCTGACTTTGTTGACTCCAGTGCATACACAGCACAGTCCATAATTTTCCCAAGAAGGGCTCCGACAGTTGTATTTAATATTTGTGGATAACATCAAATAACAACTTTAAGCATGTTTTTGAGCTGCCAGTTGGAAAAACTTCACTACATTTCTGAGGCAAATGCATTTTTGTGACAGTAATAGTTATGAAGTTCTTCCTAGGATTTGAAAACGCTTTAAAGGAGCTATTTGTAAGCTTTTGCTATTGCTACATAGCCAGCATTAGCATCAACAGCTGTTCACTTACCAGTCTAGAAGAAACATTGTGAGTTCAACATCAAACTTGATTCCTTTCCGTCACTCAACAACAGCTGTCTCCAGAGGTGGAGAACAAAACCAATGTTAACTCTATCATATCTTTTCTTCTACTGAAGTTAGCACGCTAACGGGCTAGCCCTGGCCTGTCTTGTTTCCAACAGCGACTCGCTGTAGCCTCCAACCTGCCCTGAAGAAATAGCTCTGCTCAGATTGCGTATAATAACCTTTTGTCTTGTAAGCGCAACGATGGCTGAAGCTCTTGTCAAACGACAATCACCACCATCCGCTCCTGACAAGAAACATGTTCAGCAGCAGAGAAAACTTACAAACAGCCCCTCAGTAGTAATGTAATGTACTGTATATAAGAGCCACTGTGCATGAAGAATAGTTTTGAAACTTTACCTAAACTTTGCTTTAATATGATAATACAGTTAAACTATAACAAATGTTCTATAGTTTGTATATATGTATATATTATAATATACAGTAATATCGCCTAACACAATGAACATTCTGTCCTGGATTTTTCATTGTAGTGCCTCTTCTATAAAACTCCAGCTTTATAAGCAGCCAGTAGCTAGTTTATAAGGAAAACAGTTGGCAGTGCTGAGTGAGAGAACAGGAAAACTTCACTGATGTCTGGACAGTCACCAAACTTGTCAGCTGTTGTTTTCTGAACTTTTCCTGGTCATCGGCCATCATCAACTTTTGATTGTGTCAGAGACAGTTTGGCCTGCCAACATGAGAAGTTAATTACCCGGGAGTCAAAGTGTCTCTTACTTTCCAACAAAAAGAGAAAAAAAAGTACAGCATTGTCTCACCTTGTCGAGGCAGAAATCTCAAAAGTGGATCTCTCAAACACCTGAAGAAGTAGAACTACAACTGTCTGCGTGGCTGGGTACCATGAGAGGTAAGTGACAACATGTTTTAAATATGTTTCAGCTGTTAACGCATGACCCTACAGTCAGTATGGAGTTGAACTCTATCCATTGGTGAAGGCCACAAGATGAGGCTGAGAGATTTAAAGTAAGAATTTGTTTTATCCAACTGCTGAGGTCAATGAACCTTTAAACTCAATGTTTTTGTAATGTGGGTTAACTTACCTCTTTGTACTTGCTTTACGTATTAACTTATCAAAGTTATTTGGCATTATTAACACCATGTAATATTTTACCAATGCGGCTACAAACAGTGAGCACGGGCCGAGATTTGCACCTGCAGACCTCTACACAGATGCAATCACAGCCTTTCACACTGTCCATAATTGTTCAGAACAGAGCAATGGATGAACCAAGCTGCTCGCATTGCGAACAGACCATCAGTGTGTGTGTGCTTTTAATTGCCGTAATGCTTCCTCATTACAAGCTACAGTGGAGGGACTCCTGCCAGTGTGGTAGGAGGTGGTTGGCTTCGGGAACAATATGATCACAGATGCCGTGCTCGCTTTGCTTGTTAATCACTACCAATCAAAAAAACATTAGTCACACATGCACTATCATGCATGCAAACGTGAGCGCACACACACACATGGTCACAGTTGCACATATAACCAGACGTCGTGATTGGAATTATATTTAGGAATGACATTTTTCTGGATCACGTTTCAATGACATGCTTTATGCCTGATTGATGCGCAATTTAGTGTGTCAGTTGTGATGCGGTTTCACCACCAAATATTTCATTTACCTCATCCAGGTTCAAATTTGTTGTTTGCATGTACTGTTTGCATGACCTAGAGCGGTGGTAAATGTTTTAAATGAACTTTAAAAGCATCAAAATGTTTAAAAACTCAGTTTTGAGAAGGCAGTATTTGGCCTCCATATTGTTATGGGGTTAGATGTGGGCCATGAACATTTTTGAGGGAACCACTGATCTAGAGATTCAAGATTCGGCGCTCTCTCTCTCTCTCTCTCTCTCTCTCTCTCTCTGTAGACATTTAGGTTAAACAAAAGTCAAGACAAACTCAATGTAGAAAGAAAGAGCTGGTGCTAGCAGCGCCGCAGCTGCCACGCACACGCGAGGTAGGAAGTGTGTTCGGAGCTGTGGCGACAGGTTAATAATATTACTGTGACAATACATCTCGGAGTCAACACTGACAAACACAGAAAGTCAGAGCGGTAGAACAAAACACACACAGAAAGCCAGACTGACATTTGGACACAAAGGCTACGTGGACCTAAAGGGTGTGTGATATGACCATAAGGTCATTGTCCCTCAGAGATGGACGAGTGTGTGTGTTCATGTGTGTGTGTGTGTAGACATTTACTTCTCCTTTAGTGTCATTACAAGGCTAAAACCTTTTCGTAGGAACAAAAAAACTAAATACACTGTTGTTAAAAAGCATCTTTTCATGTTTGTGTCTCCTCAAAAGACCCCTGCTTCTGCTGTGCCCCAGTGTGATTTGTATAATTTAAACCATCAATGATTCACTTCAGCGCTAAAAGGTGGGTAAACTGAGTTTGTGCGACGCCTGGCTGGTGTCTGGATTCATAATTCAACAAAGAGTTTTTTTTTAGTGATGATGTTCTAACCCAGACAAAACCAGTAGATGACGGGAAGGTGGAGTCGTCGCCTTCGTCTTCAGAGCCCTCCTTATAACTAATGCCACCCCCCCACCCCCCATCCACCCATCCACACTATTATACCCCCTCCACCTCTCTTTTCCCTACAGGACAGGTTCTCTTTCATCTCCCTTTCATCTTTCTCCCTCTTTCTTTCACCCCCTGCCTTAACTCTGTCATCCTCTGCTTATTTTTTCACCTAAGCCTCTGCTTCATCACTGCCCCCACCCCCCACCCTCATCATCTTTCAGAATCTTCCTCCCATCATCCGTCTCTCTTTTCCTCTCCTAGGTGTCTCTATACCGTACTGCTTCAGCCCCTCACCCACTCCTACTTTCTTCTCTCGTCTCTTTCTTCCCTCTCCTCTCTCTAAAGGGGGCTGAAGGCTGCCAGTCTGCCTTGCTGCTGAATGAACACACACACACACACACACACACACACACACACACGCACATACATCTCCCCAGGGGTCATTGGACATCGGTCTGTCCTGCTGTGGTACCGATCTGCTCACCAAGGTGAGGGGGCGTCTGTCCATATTTCATCACTATGCCCACTCATCTGAGAGGGTGAAGTTTTGGTTGTATGGTTACCCACTGTGGACCTGGGTTGCCAGTTTGGGTGTGGTCATTACCACTTGTGTAAGTAATGAAAAAGATAAAGCTGATATTCAGTAATTAGCACACTCCAGGAGAATGATCTATCCGCATCTGTATCTGTTTATTTCACAGAAATATTTGGGTTAGTATTTCTCCCAGAGGTCTGTGGGTTGTTGTTTGTAGACTGCTTCATTTCTTGTGTTTTCTACATTTATATTCCTATATGTATAATTAAGTTTAATTGTTAACAAATAACTCAATTTCAACCACATACCTGAACCATGCATCTTCATTTATATTTGAAACCCACATTGGAAAAAGATTCTGTCTCAATTGAAGCTAAATAACACACAGTCCAGACTGTAAGTGTTTGGATCTTTTGTTCTTCAGGCTCTGTTGCTTTAGTACATTCAATTTGAAATAAAATAATGGATGCTACATTAAAGTGCCAAGTTTCAGCTTTAATTTCAGTAGGTTTGCACCACGGCTTGAATTAACAGGGTGCACAAAAAACTAATTACTTGAGCTTCTGAATATGTTCTTGCTTGGCAAGATATCAGCATGCAGATGCAGCTACGGGTTTTGTTACAAAAAGTCCATGAAACATAGTGAAATACTGCAAACAACAGCACCATTGTATCCATTTAATACAGCACCACTGTGAAGCACAGGCCCCACTGTTGTTCTGCTGCAATGTGAAAATACCGTTAGGTTTAAAGAGAGAAAAAATGAGAGATGAATCCTCTGGGAACAATAATTGAGATAATCTTTTTTTTAAATTTATGATCCCACATTTTACCTTCATCAAAAATTTGCAGCTCCTGCAATTTGGATATTGTACTTGGCCATAATAATTACAGATTTTGATAATATTTCGATTAATTGTTTGATTAATTGAAGTGGAAGTGAAAGCTACTGATTGACAAGAAGGTCTCTAACTGGAATACATTACTTCTCCTCTGCAGTCATGTTGCACTCATTGCCAGGTTTTGACATCAGGTCATTAGGTAAAAATAACACCTGCAAATTCAAGTCATTCATTTCAGTCAAACTTTATCCTGCTCTAAACAAGGAATCTGGTGAAAACTGATGAAAAGTTACTGACGATTAACCTTGCTGAATATCTGAAGATCAAATTTTAAACTAAACCTGTGTTTTTCCTCTTTTATAATAATAATAATCTGAGTCTGATGACTACAGAAATATTACTGCAAAATAAGTAAATAAGAAGACTTCCCTAAAGCCAAGCTAAAGCATTTATACACCATGAGTTTAGACCTCATTATCTTAAAAACCCCTCCTCCTCACACCACATGATGAAACTAGCCTCCTCCCATCTGAAAGGCGTGAGTGTAGCTGTGAAGCCAGTGTTTAACTGTGTGTGTGTGTGTGTGTGTGTGTGTGTCCTATTACTGACAGGTTTGGTCCTCACAATACACAGCGCATTGTACAGGCTGTACACAAAGCGACACACGGCCCCAGCCAATGAAAAGACATTTAAGGCTTGACAAAGCTGTTTTAGCCTTTATTAAAGTGCTCCCAATCACGCCCTCATTAGGGATGACTGATTGCCTCTTATCTATTGTCTCCAGGATAATAACTCTCAAATTTTCAAGGATCCTAAATTGCGCTAAATTCAATACTTAATTTAACCAATCTTTCACTATGAACAATACAAAATCATCACTTATATATTTTTTTTCCATTTCAACCCATCTCTCACCCAAGTCAACAGTGTTTTTTCCAGCCTTTACTTTCATTATTTCCTTTTTGTTCAGGCAACACTTAGGATACCGCTCGCTGATTATGGCCTCTCAGTTTCCATAGTGATATTGCAATGAATTATGGTCATAAATGGGATAAAAAAAGGAGAAGAAAGCAAGTATGGCACTTCAGTCCCACTCTGCCCTCTTCTTCTAAACGCTCACTCCACCACCCCTCGCTGAATCAGCCCGCTGTTCCATATGCACAGAGGAGGTTGGCGGCAGCACCTCGGCGAGATCAGTGAGGATATGGATGTACTTTATGATCATCAGCCAAAAACAACATTCTCATATCTCCCTTCTTTTTTCTTTCTTTTTGAGGTTGCGGTCTTAATTAAAGTGAAATTATGAGGGAAACACGTTACCCAGTTCATTTTTTTTTAAACTGTTAGGAACATGTTTCTCAAATGAATGAGACAATATCTGAACTCTCTACCTTCTCATTGTTTCTGTAACAGTGATGTAATAAGTTGCAATGACGACCAGTTAAAGTAATTCTGCTGAGGGCGATGCAAAGATTGCAACCACTGTAATATTTGGGAAGTACTGCAGTTTAATTGCTAAACTCATTAAACTAATTTTTGGATGGTCAAAATACTGTAGTTTACTTATGGAGCATAGACTAAATAAAGATGGACGTAGCCTGACGTCACCGATAGGTTCCTGAATAGCGCTTTTGAAGCTCAGAGTGGGCTGCTCCGCCATCACCATCTTGGCAGTGCCTGACACTGCCTAACTCCATGCTAATCCAAAAATAGGCAAAGAGGAGGGGCATGTGTGGAGCTCATGAGTGAGTTATATAGAAATTCACCCCCCGTACAGTTGTCATGAAGGAAGAAATTATCTATAGAGACCAAAACTATTTTTTGTACCTGGTTGTAAACATGTTTATTTCTGCTGTAAAGTTTGGCCGTTTTCAGGGGGAATGACTCACTTTTTGAGCCAGACTCAAGTGGCCATTCGAAGAACTGAAGCTTTTGGCACTTCAGTGTTGGCTTCATTTTTCAGCATCGTAGGTTGCTGCTTGATTTGGAGGCATTCCTGCCTCTCATGCAGTTTATTTGGCGGCATATGCTAGTAGCAGTGAAATAAGTATTTTTCTTATTTTAAGCTTTATTGTAATTATATGATATCATCAACAGGACTAAGCCACTACGCTGCAGCTATGCTAACAGCTTTGCAAAGCTCTGCTTTAATCTAAATGCTAACACCTGCATGCTAAAATGCTCATAATGACGTTGCTAATATAGTGATGCTTTGCAAATTACTTTTAAACATAAGCAAGATTAAAATCCTAATCCTCTCTTTATTGTCATTGATCTTTTTTCATATCATTACTCAGTTAATGGCTTGATTCTAAGTCAGAGAGCTTGAGTCACATACTGTATTTCTGGTTCACTGATCACTAACAATGAGTAAAGGACAGTTGAATCATAGGTCGACTCCCGTTTTGGGTTTCAGTGTCGTTGACTGTGGGCCTCTCTGGTTACTTGTGCACAGAGGAGTCATGCTGCAGCGCGGTGTCAGGTTGCGCAGAGATGATGTCACCACACCAGTGTTAGATAGATTTATGAAAGCCCAGAGCAGAAATGGCGAGGGATGGTTTTGGTGAATGAGGGATGAGGATGGTTTGGTTTAGAGGCTGTTGGCGGGTGGGGAAGGGAAAGGTTGGGTGACTAATGGGGACTGGGAGGGCGGGTGACATATGGTGGTGGGGTGACTCCCTCAGCTGGATATATTTGACCACCAGGTCTCCTACTGAGAGCAAACCCAGTGTGTGTGTATGTGTATCTATGTGTGTGTGTGTGTTTGGTTTGTGTGCTCATGCACCGTGAAAAATGCCCCCATCTGCAATCCACACTTCTATTGTCAGGGCAAATAAAGGTCATATTGGTTCTGTTGCCTTTATGTGTATGTGTGGGTTTCTCCCTTTGTCCCCATTTTGACAGAGCAGGTAGTGGAGCAAAAGCACTCACTTCCTCATCATTACAACTTCTATAAAAACACTGCACACTGCGAGACCTTCAGCGGCAGCCTTCAGTGAGCATAAAAGCTGAACGATGACAGCGAAGAGTAATTCTGATGTCTATTTCTTTCCATTTTTCAGCACAGTGGAGCGAAAGAGACTGGAGAAAAAGCCCTGGAAATGTCTATTTTCTCCGATTTCAGCACAGCTGAAGCTTCTGCGAACAGGAGGAAACAAGGGGGGTCAGCAGTAAAAAGAAATTATAGAACAAGGACGCACAAAACAAAGGGAGGGGGGGGGGGATGGTAAGACTGAGAGTGCATTTGTGCACCTGCTGTGTGGAATGAGCTGAGAGTTGGAATAAAATATCCCTGTGGACTGAGTGAGAAGATTGCTTATGCCAAGACACAGCTCTGCTCTCTCACCTTGATCCCCGTCAGCCTCTTCCCTGTTGTCCTCTCCTGTTCCACTGTAGTTTTGTCTCTCTGCATCCGTGTCATCCTCCTGTGATTATTATGACACACAGTAGTCTGTGGTCCAGATGGAGGAGCATCGCTCATCTCTCTCGTGTGTTTTGGTACATCTGTTACCGCATGTGTGGGTGGAGGAGCATGTGTGCTCTTTCATATCTATGTATGTATGTGTGAGCATTTGCTTGCGATGGGTTGAGATCAGACTAAATAACACTAATGCATGTGTTTCTAATAAATCATTTCAAATGAGATAATCTGTTACTACAGCAGCCTGTATTACAGTTATTTTTATTATGTGTTAATTAGGTGTTAAAAATGGAGAGATAAAATAATATACTGTATATGCTTTAAGCTTATTTGGAAATTCAAAGTTAACACCAGATTCATTAGCTCTTTATTACAATGTAATGCTACACTAATATAATTAGTGTTGGGAGGCTTTATTTACATCAACTGAAGAGAGAAGCAGACTTTTACATGAGACTACTTTTAGAGACAGGCATTTCAAATGTTCCTGTTTCATAATTAAATTTGATCATATTGTACAATGAATCTTTATGTTTCCATGTTTCTCTGTTGCAATTAATGAAAATTCCACGCTTTCAATTTCAAATTAAAAGCATTAAACGTCGCTCAGTTGCAGGATTCTGCTAAAAAGTCACTTTTGCAGGCAGAGAAACCTTAACTGTCAAAAGACTCTACAAGCATGAGTGACTCCGTTGTCCACGGGATGATTGATTCTTTTCGTGTCAATTTTATGTATCAGTCAGTGAATGTTTGACCCAGTTCCAGTTTTACAGCGGAATGACCCAAGATAGAAATAGCTGCTTTATTGAACAGACCGAAGCCCTGACACTGCAATTTGGGTTTGTTGTATTTTGCTAACGTGCTGAGCTTTTACAGCACTGGAGCAAACACCATCACTACTTCACTCCTCACGTTTCAATCTGCACAAAGGACGTTACGTTCAGTTTCATTCATGTTTTAGAGACTCATCCTGACACTCACCTCAGTCACTGCAGGTGTCAGCTGTTACGACCGGCCAAAATAACCTCACACTGATGGTTTCAAACCCAAATTTGTCCCCACAACCACAGCAAGACACGTATCAGTATATACACTGCTACACTTAAACATGATCACGACCATCAAAAAACACTTCTCAAACAGATTCAGTAAATACCGAACATGATAATCCTCATGAAGGAGGATTTACTGCAGGCCTGTTCCATTAAACTGCATTAGTTTCATCCAGGTTCACCTAACCCTAACTAATGTATATGAATTAAAACTAAAATCAAGGACACTTACAAATGCTAAAACAAATCATTTTCCTTGCTTTAAGCCCTGGCTACAGTTGTGAAGGACACACAAACACAATAAAATATAAATAAATAAAATAAAATAAAAAAATAAAAAAAATATATTTAGCACATCAAAACATTATTCAAGCCTTCAAAACTTAGTTTCAACCTTACAAAATGTTTTTTTTATTACATTTCAATTTTTCAAAAACTTGTCATGATATTCATCCCGTAGAAATAAGGAAGTCTTTATCATTCATGATGTGGAGGAGTTTGAACAAGTGATGAGAAAGATCACAGGGTGAGAAAATGAAACATGGAAAGGTAAGGCCAGCTCTTTGATTCACCTCTCTCTTTCTTTCTCTCTTTCCTAACCTCTCCCTCCTTTTCTTGCTCGTCCTCCCTCTCACTCTCTTTTACTTTGCCAGTTCAAAGCGAATCCTAAGAACCCTGCTTCACCCGTGTCTGTCTGGGTTTGTTTGATCTCTCATATGCAAACACACACAGACACACTTAAACACATGCCCAAATATCCACCAACTCAAAGGGACACCACTCGCCGAAGTACACACATCCACTCACAAAGCGCACACATACAAACTTACAAAGACACACTCGGTGCATTATTCATAGAAAACAGTAAACAGAGATTATTACATTATTCATACTTTGATGTGTTGTTATGTAACGCTCTCTCTCTGTCTTCCTCTCCCTCCCTTTTCGTTTCCATATGTCTGCATGCTTTGCCTTGTCTTATGTCTCTATGTGTCAGTCCATGTGTCCGAACAAATTCTCCACCTCATGCCTTCCTGTTGCATGTAAGAGCTTCACCACAACGCGTCTAAATGGGTTTTGAATCGGGATGCAGTGCATGCAGTGTACCGTGCATTAACGTGCCGAGCACGTGGACTTCAGTCATGATTTTGCCCCTTCCTCGGTTATAATGCATGTGTGTGTTTGTGTGTCTGCGGATTCATTAAACAGGAAGTTGGCTTCATAATTAATTTCCTGTCTTAACGTCAGGAAGATGGATGAGGACGATTAGGTGTAACAGAGACAAATGCAACAAAGCAGATAGCAGATTTGGCTTTCTTTAGCAAAATTGCCTTCAGCAGATGGATCACTGTGGGGACTGGACTTTTTCAACTGATAAAAAAGTCATTTTCTATAGAAACGCATGAATAAGAAGAAAAGAAAGCAACTAAAATGAGCACAGGCTCTGTATTATGAAATCATGCAAATGCTAAACTTGTATAAATTTGGTATGTGTGATGTGATCTGTCATTTCAAGGCTGCTGGAGAACTATTGCATAACATGTGACACACATGACCATATGAACGATGTGACACCACGTTCTCACACAGCACATATGACTTTGCCTGCCTGCGTCATCTTGCCTAAAAGTGAAATCTCTTCACGTGTGGACACTGAATGAGAATCTCAACATGCTGTGTTCGGTTTAGAGTTGTTGATTTTCATCACGTTAACCCAGAGAGTGTAAGAACATTATGCCTTTCTGTCCAAATAGTAATCCCTGCACACAAACACTAATACGGGCACAAATAAACCCCCCGTGTTCTAAGCAAATTGCATAAACAGTACATTCCTTTATTATGCACAAATGCAAAGCACTGACATTTAATCGAAGTTTAATCGTCACTTTTTGATGTCTTCTGCATTTTTTTAATCAATCAATTATCTTATGCAGACATTTGACATGACCAAATTTCACCACAATAATGTCACAGAAAACTACATGAAAAGTCACTACTACACTACATACTAAGTATGTTGTTTAATTTTATTTATAAATGAGATAAAATATACATAAATATTAAAGAGCATCTGCAAAAGCTAACGCATAGCAACTATAGGCTAATAGAGTTTTTTTGGCTGGCAAAACTAGCTTAAATCACAACATCAACATACTATCACGTTATAAAGTTCCTCCTACATGCTCTTTTATGTTCACTAGCTAGTTGCTAACTTTGTCTGGTGTTTGGTGCAGGGCAGCAATCGTGGTAGCAATGTGAAACATTTCTAAAGTTAGGACACAGTATATATTCAAAAATAGTACTGTATATTGTATATCCAGGTTTGCCTTAACACAGATATGTTTCCAGCATCACAATCACGTAGCAAATGGATGCGCTGCTATGATATCTTACACTAGGCAGTAAGAGGACCAGCCTCCCTAGAAGGCCAAGACTCAGCTCCACTCAGCCAAAAAACACACTCAACTACACAGGTTTAAGAATGAGCTGAATGAATGAGCTGAGTCAAGCAAACACTCGACTTGACACTGTGCTGAGGATGTGAATGTGAGAACTGACACTCATGTCATACCATCTTGTGCCTTCGATATATACGAGTGGTCAATCCATCCATCCATTTTCCTGTCGATAGGTGGTGGTGGCAGCAGGTTAAGCAAGACAGCCTGGACATCCTTCTCACCAGCAACGTTTTCCAGCTCCCCCCTGGGGGATCCTGAGGTCTCCCCAGGCCAGATGAGATATATAGCTTGTCCAGCTTGTTCTGGGTCTACCCCGGGGTCTCCTTTCAGCTGGATGTGCCCTGAAAACCTCCAAATGGAAGGGGGCCAGGAGGCGTCTTAATCAGATGCCTGAACCACCTCAACTGGCTCCTTTCAACACGAAGGAGCAGCGTCTTTAGCCCAAGCTCCCTCCAAACGTTGGAGGTCCTTACTCTATCTCTCAGCCCAGCCACCTTGCGGGCGAAACTCATCTCAGCCGCTCGTACCTGTGATCTCTTCTTCCGGTCACTACCCAATGTCGATGACCGTAGGTGAGGGTCGGATTGAAGATGGATTGGTAAATCGAAAGCTTTGCCTTCCGGCTCAACTCCCTCTTCACCACAATGCCCGCTTTACTGCTGACGGCACAACCGATCTGCCTGTCAATCTCCCACTCTATCCTACCCTCACTCAGGAAAAAGACCCCAAGATACTTCAACTCCTTCACTTGGGGCTGAAACTTTTTCCAGGCAGAGAATCATGGCCTCTCATTCCAGTTGTTTCACACTGGTTTGCAAACCACCTCAGTGCATGCTGTAGGTCGCGGTCTGATGAAGCCGACAGAAACCACATCATCTGCAAATAGCAGAGAAGCCATGAATATGGTTTTAGCTGTCTTTCCTCCTGCGGACACTGGGAGCTTGTATATCTGATGATGACGGACACTTTTATTAACAGAAAACAACATGCACAAATTGATTAAATACTGCTTGAATGCCAACCAAACCCTTTGTAACGGATAATGACAGGAGTATCCACGCGCAAAGACAGATGCTGCCCTCCTGTCCTGACATCCAGAAGACGCATCCCCGCCTCTTCCTCTTTGTCCTCCCTCCTCCTCCTCGTCCTCTTCCACCTCTGCTCTCTCCTCCTATTTCCCATGTTATGCATATAGCCATGCAGACCAGCCTGTTGTGAAGGCAGAACTGCAGAGAATCACATCTTCCCTTTCCTTTTTTAGTTTTCACCATTCATCACCCCATGTCATCTGGAGCTGAGCTGGCCTCCTCCTTGCTCTCAGCCCGCTGCAGGACACAACATTTGCTCAGAGCCTGCGCTCTGACTTCACTGATTACCTGATTACATACATGTTTGTGTTGCCTCATCTCCAACTCAACCCCTCTTTGTTTCTTTCTTTCTCTCTCTGACTTTGCAGATGTCTTGAGGGTTAGAGGTATGCATGTATCTATGTATCATAGTAGCTGGATTATGTGTTGTGTGAGTGTGATATTATCCAATCATACCTTAGCCATTATAGACATGGCAGGCCTGTTCATTTTTGAATCTCTCCACATGCTGAAATGGTGTGAGTGAGGCTATTTTAAGAGGGACACTCTGTATTCTCAGAGGGTCAAGGGTGGTCTTTTTAAATCAACAACTACAAACACAAGAGCAGATGTGTAGTAACTCTTCGTTACTTTCAAGGCAAAGAAATGCATCATTGGCCAATTACATTTTGCAGGGCTACAAGCTACATGAGGAAAAACTATATCAGCTATCTCAGAGTGTGGGCTAATGTCAGCAGCTCTGTCTCGTACTTTATTGGATTTGAGGAAATTTACACCTCAGCAACACTAGCCAAACTTGTTATCAGAGATACTGTATATGTTACGTTAGCCATGGCTTTTCAACTTAGTGAGCTAACTTTAGCTTGAAAGGGCTATTTGTAAGTTTTCTCTCCTGCCGAATGTGGTTTCTTGCTGGGAAGAAGTAGAAGTTGTGATTGCTGCTTGACAAGAGTTTCAGCCTTTATGATACAAGAGGTTACAATACGCTCTCTGAGCAGTGCCAGCATTGAATTGCCATTAAAAAGTTACGACGCAGGCCAGGGCTATAGCTAGTTAGCGTGCTAACTTCAGTAGAAGAAAAGACGTGATAGAGACAAAAGTTCACACTGGCGTTGCTTTCCACCTCTGGAGACAACTATTGGTGAGTAAAAGAATGAAGTTTGATGTTGAACTCACAACAGACTGGTAAGTAAACAGCTGTTAATGCAAATGTTTGCTATGTAGCAGTAGCAAAACTTACAAGTAGCTCCTTTAACTATGCTGTCTGATAAAATGTGACAGTTAGGCTAATGAGAATGTAGAGTTTTAAATCTGCACTGTAAACTGAATATGTGCCATGAGAGAGTGGAAAGATTGACAGCCATAGCAACAGTAACTAAGGGAGGCTTAGTTAATGGGCAATTATGTGTGCATTTGATAATGTCTGACACTTGGTGATTGGTCTGTTATTGATTATGTAAATTAGAGAGAAACCTCAAAAGGTCTCTACAGTAAGCACAAACTCAATCAATCTTTTGTCTTAGTGTCCACCTACATTTTTGTCTGTTTCGTCATGCAAACATTTGTCATCTGACTTAAATGCCCACATCTTACCCTCCCTGTTATCGCAGGTCCATCTGTATCAGTCGTGGTCTTGGGGGTGGGGGGGTTGCTAGGATCGGCAGGGCTGCAGCCAGTCAGCATCCTCTGAAGAGATTCCCAGTCCGGTGGCCAGTCGATAATTGGGGCAAGCCCTGTCTGCACGGCTGAGGTCATATGCTGCTTCATGTGTCCGAGGAAATGAGACAGGGGAAAAAGGACAAGGCGAAGATGAGTTGACATAATTGAGTCATTATTCCTTTTCTGAGCACGATGTACATGAGGCGGGGAAGAGAGACATAAATAATGAATCAGAGAGAGAGAGAAACACAAAGAGGTTAGATGGGACTTTGTCCACATAGAGGCAGTGCTGAGAACAAGAAATAGAAACAACTGTACTTTCTGACTCTAGATGCTTACGGTTACCATGGCAACCAAAATTGACATATTGCTTTCTTCTGTTTTTTTGTTTGTTTTATTTTTCCTCTCGCAAAACTAGATATGGATCAACAAAGGGGCTGATGTTTCTTGACTGTCTTGTGTTATGTGGACATCAGACAGGCAGTGTGTGTGTGTGTGTGTGTGTGTGTGTGTGTGTGTGTATGCAGGGACGTGACAAAAGAAGACAGAGATGGCTCTGGGACAGGAACCCCTGGAGAGAGGGGAGAGCTGGGTAGCTGTGGCGTGATCTAAACGGACAGAGATGGGACTTGAGGAGAGGAAGGAAGAGACAAAAGGAAGCAAAGAATGAAAATCTTTACCTCCGCGAGCTCCACTGACAGCCAGGGCTGGATAAAGAGCACTGAAATTAATGGGTGAATGAAGAAGAAGGAGGGAGGAGAAGGACTAGACATGGGGGAAGGTGGAGGAGAGGAAAGGAGGGTTCATGATCCATCTTCTAGCACCTGACACCAGATCGATATTTGCTGAACCACGGCAAAGCGCCCACATCTCTCTGCAGCGCTCTCTCCTTCCTGCTTGCTCTCTATCTTGATCTCTCACCCTCATTCATCTCCCCCCTCTATCTTTGTCTTCTCCCTGGTGTCTGTGCCTATGACCTCCCTTACATTTTTCCTACCAAACAGACAGACAGACAGCTTTCCCTCATCTTACATGGGTTTTTGAAGGCAGATACCAAATGCCGGTATTTGCACTATTTTATTTGCTGCAGGTATCCGGTTCTTTGTTGCTGACATTCAAAACCTTTAAATCTGACCATTTTAATGTGAAGCACTTGGTGTCTGGCACAGAATTTTATACTTGCCTTCAGTGGAAAAGCTTCTGAAACAGCACAGCTTTTGCAGACTGACTTTTCCACTTCCATTAAACTAGTAGGGGACATTAGTACTATGTTTATATGTTTTTATTAAGAGTAAGTTCAGTCTAAATCCTAAATATCCGAGTATTTCCATGACCCAATTTTTTCCGGCCTCTGTGATTTATGTTCTCTTTCAGCTCAAAGGGGTGAAAAGGTCGGGCAGGCCTGCTCTCTGCTAATAGCTGCTGAAAATGACCATGGACAAATATTTTCTGACATTTTCCACTCATATTGGATTCCAGAAATAAAGACTTTCTATTGCCTTTGCCCCAATTCTTCTTGGTGGTCATGGCTGCTAGCGTCATGTAATGCTAATCGAGAGACGTCAGTGTGCAAGTGTTGAATATTCCCTATTCAAAGAGCTCTGAAAAGTCCTTTGTAGTGTAGTCTGAATGTCTATGATAATGTCATTAGCTAGTGTTGTGAAGGCAACAGCTAATGGTCACTTACCAAATTTCATTTACCATCAAAAATTGCGCAAATGGGAAAAACAGTTCGGCCAGATGGGAAGAATGTCCTGAGAGTTGTTTTTGATTTTGTCATCTGACGCACCAGTCTTCTGCATAATTCCCTGTGTAGATTACAGTGAATGAGTAAATCATTTCAGACACAGTCCATATATTTGTAAATAAAAAAATGCAACCAGCTGTTCACTGCCACTGTTGGCCACAGATCTCCAATATAACTGCCAGGGGGTGTTTTACATCATATCTGTTCTATAAGCAGCTGTAAATGACACACATTGGATACCTGGGGCAAAGTAGTTTGCGTGATTGTCTGCTCTGTAATCCATCATAGCGCATGTTTGCATATCCTGACAAAGTGATATACAGAGAGGAAAGCAGCGGGCAAATAAGACAGAGCACAGATAGAGCATGAGGCCACGAGGCAGCAGGCCGTGATGTCTTATGTCATTTCATAAGGCAGCAGATGCACCATCAAATTCAATTAACAGCTTAGCCCCCACCAAATGACACAGGCTTAGCCTGACCAAAATGACATCAGGGAATATGGAAGTTTTTTTTTTTTTTTTTTTCATGGAAATGCCTGTAATGTTTTCACTCATCTCAGACTGACAGAGTCTTCCGCTCCCTGTCACTCACATCTTACAGATCACTGGTGTAATGGACTGGCAAGAATTGATTATGAAACCCAGCAGTAACAGATCATTTGATTACTAGAGGCCAAACCCCCCAGAAAACACAATTATTTTGAACACACAGGAGGAACCCCACAAACCTGCTAACCTAATGGAAGATAATCAGTTAATAATCAGTATCTTAGAAATTGTATTAAAGCTGATAAATCCAATTTTAATGCCATCAACCAAACTGAGATCAATGCGATGTCAGACACTGACCAATCACCGTAGTTTTTAATCTTCTGTCTCCAGTGGAATAGGAATGTTAATGATTTATAGATTTGTGAGTTCACAGTGTTATCTGTTAATAAACAGATCAGGTCACCGTATCTATAATTAAAAAACAACAACAAAAAAAAACAGTCCAATATTTCAAACAGAAAGTTCAACAAGCATTGACTGACTGGCTTCTTTTATTTGATCGTTCAAACACCTATTCAAAAGTAATTGGGGACAACTTTGGAAATCACAACACATTATCAAGCTGCTGAATGAATCAGTTGCTTCCACTAATGACGCTGCACAAAGAGACCTTAGGTGGTGGGACGTGTTCTTCTCTCTCATTTCTATCAATAGGGATCAATAGCAGGTGTTTATCTGCAAATGCAGGAAGCAGCAGATTGGCAGACTTAATGTGTATCTACAAATGTGCTGTGATACAGTCTATAGATCAAAGATTTCAAGCAGAAAATCAGAGGTACTCTTCTGTCTATAAGCAACACAGATGAAGACGGACTGAGGGTTTAACAACTGTAGTTTTCTGTCTGTCCAGGGAAGAGATGTCAGCAAGTCTGATCCTTCCCTTGGAGAAATCCTACCACCAGGAAAGCATGTCCTCACACTGTTGTTTTATTCTTTTTCTTTTTTTTTTTTTTTATATCCCTTTGTCTTACCCCCAGAGAGTAAGAAAGAGAGAGGGCAAGAGAGACAGAAAAATCCATTCTTGATTCCAACTGAAGACATAGAGGGGACATTTTTTTTTTTTTTATAAGTTCAAAGAATATGTATAATCATTCTTGAAATGTTTCACCCCAAGTGTAAAACTACAGTGTGCTGAATGAACACAAAAAGATAAAAGGAGAAAAGCTCCACTAGCAAATTAATTCTGGAGAGACATTTACAATGGAGAAGAATAAAGAGAGTATTGATCAGTGGGAGTACAGATTTTATGTCTCTACATAAATGTTTACATCGACTAATTTAATGACTGTCACTTTGTCATAATGGTCCTAGTTCCACATATATCTTTATCTTTATTATTTTTTGTTTTGCTCATTAACACCACGCACAAGAAATTATAGTAATTGAAGTTAAGAGTTGGAAACACAGTTTAATTAAAAAACTTTCCAAAAAGATCGTAAAAAATGAATTAAAAGAAGAAGAAACGGTTTAATTGGACAACCATAATAACGCATGACTTCAGCGACGGTAACTGGGGGGGGGGGGTTGATGGGAGGTGGGGGATGGAGTCAGAGGAGGAGGAGCGACGCAGGGTTGAAGAAGGGGCAATGTGTTCAATGACAGGATGGGGTCAAGGATCGGTGTGACAATGTAACCCCCCCCCCTCGCGCGATGCATGAGGAATGCTGAGGAAAGGGTTTTATGTCTGTCTCTTGGGAGAAGAAGAAAAGGAATGGACAGACGGTTAAAGACGGTGGCGATGCATCAGCCGTCCATACCTGTTAGCATCAAAATGCACTGAAGTGGATAATAAACTTCCAGTTCATCCCATGCTGCCGTTCCACCAGTAAAGTAAACTGGAGCTCCTTTTCGTAAGTTTGCACACAATTTGAGATTTTCTTGTCACATGAATCAGCGGAGACTCATCCAAACAGATTATTGATTTAATTAATGAATAAGACATTCGAAACACCGAATCCAATAATCAAAGCAGCCGTTTGGGGACACAAGAACCATCAAAGATCCCCGGAGGTCCCATTACTCCATTCTGGAAACTGTAGATTTAAGGAAGAGTACGACTACAATTTCTTTTTTTCTTTCTTTCTTTTTTTTTAATGGATATGTCCCTGGATTCAAATGAAAGACTAACAAATGAATACACCTACATACTAGGGCTGCCACTTTTAAAAAAAAATGAAGTTAGAACAAATCTGAACTCACCTGTCGTGCGTTCGAGGTAATACGAACGCAACCCACGTGGCCCAATACAAAGTTACATCGCAAAACTGATGTTGTTCCCTTGGTTTGCCTCCACTGCTTCACTTGAGTGACAAGCTAATGCTTCTTTGAGGCAGCTGCATTTTAAAAAGTCAGAGAGTCTTACTGTCATCCTCAATCTGTCCATCTCTGGTGCTGCTTCCACATATTACTTCTCAGAGGGATCGGTGTCATGAATATCGGCTCACTGGTTTTCTCCATCTACGTTAGCAAAGAGAACAATAGCCTTTATAGGACATGCATTTTAGGAACACCATGATGTGGCATGTTGCGCTTACACACTGTGAACTTTGAATTTTTTTTTTCCTCATATTCATGGTTCTTCTAATTTCAAATCCCAGGTGGCAAATTTAATCAAGCCCATATTTGAGCCCCATGGTTGTTTTCTTGCGACCCAGTACACGCCCAGTTCCTCGGCCTGAATCTGGCCCACATACATTCAGCCGCGCACGGAGAAAATCTTGAGGTTGCCCAGGCATATGTTGGGCAACAACAATGTGGAGTGGCAATTGTTCCCCTCTTGTTTTCATGTCAAGTGTTATCATTCATTGGTCTCTAGCTCACATTTCACTTCAACATGAGTCATGATAAACACAAACATAAGCCACACACACACACACACACACACACACACACACACACACACACACAGTATGTATGCTCATGCCTCCTGCTTGTATTATGCTTCCATTTAGTGAATAATGCATGAGTTGTCTGCTCGGGTGTTTCTCTGACAGATGCTCTCTTCTGTCACTCATCCAGCACTCCGATGCCTACCCACCCCCCATCACACACACACACCACTCACCAAATCACACACACACACACACACACACACACACACACACACACACACACACACACACACACACACACATCCTAGATATGTCCAGAGGTCACACAAGGGCACAGTGGAGACAGTATGGTTGCTTCTGCACAAAGGAAATGCTGTCCCATTTACTCCCAACATTATCATGACTGCTTCACGGCACAACGACTCACATTCATGCTTCATTATAGTCAGCTGAGGACGAGGAGTAAAGGCTTTATTAAGTGGATTCTGTTCACACAAAGCAGAGGAGAGAATGAGAGAGAGAGAGAGAGATGCCGCCACATTACCAACCGGGCTCTGCTTTTAAGTCGGCATCAGTGGAACTTATCAGAGCTCTGGAAATCAAGATGAGAGGCTGGAACGAGAGGCTTTTGGAAATAAGAAATCTGCTGGCAGTGAGCACAGCTGTGTAATTTCCTCTCCTGACTCTCTGAGGCTCTGCCTATCGCCGCCATTGATCTGGCGTGTGTGGGGGATCTCTCTCCCTCTCTCTCTCTGTCTCTGTCTCTGGTCTGTCTGGGATGAGAAAGCAAAGAAGGAGAGTGGTGGGAAGAAGAACAGGAGGAGGAGGAGGAGGAGGCGGCGTGGAAGGCAGGATGAAAGGGACTGGTGGAGAAGCGAAGATAAACACCAGACATGAAAAGAAGGGATGCACCACAAATGGGAGGAGAGACGGGGGAACCCTGAACACAAGGTGAACAGAGGTGAACGCTTCCTCTGCTACGCTGTGGGTGTAAAACTCCACAGTTCTTATTTGAGACCTGAGTCTTGGTCCCCTCCCTCCGACCTCCATGACTTACCCTGTGGCGAGCACATAATGAATGTTACCCTGCTCTCCGTGGACCACAATACATTGCAGGGCAATTTATTCCCGGTGAGCACAAGGGCGCATGAGTCACACAGCCAACATGCTTTAAAGCCGCCGGATGAACCGGGGTGTCGGTGTCCCATTAGGTGTGCACCCATCCAGTGTATATACTCTCGCCCACACACCACACACTGCAGCGTGAGAACATCAGCTTGAGCAAGTGTAGCTGACAAAAATAACCGGCTAATTCAGACACGCACTCGCCATTGCCCTCTCGTTCTCCTTCCGTCATTCCCATATCATAACAGATTAGCTGTATTAGCGACGCCAGCAAAGGAAATGATGGTGATCTGTGCAGCTAGGATCGATGTCCAGGGAGGTAATTAGAGCAAAAGCATTTTATATTCATGCTGAGAACCAGGCATGCTCGCTAAAAATACTTCAGTGACATCAGTTAAACGGTCGGTCAGTCAGTTGTTTTCATGCCGCCCCGAATGGAGCTACCCATTAACTACCCACATATTGATTTAGCAGGTTTTTAGCCAATTAATATGAACTACAATATAAAAATGTGTACTCCTGCGAATATGTGCATTTGAAATCAAATGTCCTTGTTTCTGTAATTGATTTTGCATTGGTTTACGACTGAACAGGGATTTAAAGCTTTTTGTTTTTCCTACTCAGGGGCAGAGCAACCAGCTGAGCGTCATACAAATGTCTGACATATGCCCTTCAAACCCGATATAGCGAAAGGTGTATAGCAAACACGTATTATAACACATCCAGGAGACATGGAGCTTCAGTAGCAGACCCCCATCCACAGCAGCGCATCATTCAGCTTCTGCTCCCGGCTGCTTCTCTTTAACTGGCAGCACGCTGATGTGAATCTACTGCAGTGATACACAGACTATAGATGAGTACCTCACACAACCCCGCGTCGAGTAACACCAACCATCACTTTAAAGACGCTACAACACTCTGCAGAGCAGTCGGTTGATAACTCTCTGTGTTAGTCGCTATAGGTACCACCTTTTATTATTATGAAAATACTGATTATTGCAGCTTTAAAATGTAAATCAATAGTGAAATCACAAAGTATAACAAACAGCTGCTGCTCTACTTTCTATGGTGTGCTGTGCTCCTGGCCTGACTCCAATCAGTGATGTCACAGCAGGTGTTTTGTCGTTAACAACTGATGGAGAGCCCACGCTGTGACATCTTTTACATTGAGTTTGATTTCTGCGCATCCTTTTTGTCGTTGGTTTCTGGTTAAATAAAGGTTAATCAAGTAAAGCATAATCGTGTCGCATGTGATTTTCAGCCAGCCGAGGGAAGTTGTATGGATGCCAGGCCGATGTTGGCATGGTAATCAATCACATTGGTGTGAAAAATCATTGCGATATGTTATTATTAGAACAGAATAGCCAATTTTTCACTCCATTATGCAGACACTCGCACACTTGTAGGTAGTCTCTTTCAAAGCTGCTTGTGTGCCTCAGTGTACATGGTGTTGTTTGCATAGCAGAAATGAGATCATTCATGAAGCCCCCGGGTCACATTTCCTCAAGAGGAGGGTGAGAGCAAAACATGGATGAGAGGAGCTGCAGCGTTCCCAGAGTCTGAGAGAGAGTTTTTCATGTGGCTGATGAGGGTGGAAGGAGGGCGAGCACGTGTTCAGAGAGTAAAGCGTGAAAATAGATTAGAGGGGAGGGAGGATGATGCCCTGTTGCATTTTCATCAGGTCTGCGTCACCATGGGAATGGACGCACGGTGTAGACACGGTTCACCATGTGAGGACAGCTTGTCACCTTATCACTCTGTCTCGCCCTTTCTTGCTCTTTTTCTTTCCCTGTAGCTTTCCTGTCTCTTTATCCCCTCTTTCCTTTCATTCCTTACCCCCTCCCTGTCCTTCCCCTCTGCAGCTAAGGTTGACCTACTACAAACCTGCTGGCCCACAAAACCCAGATTCACAAACATCTTCATTCAAGTGTGTGTGTGTGTGTTTTCTTGTTTTTTTTAAAAAAAAAAAAGAAATGTATTGTTTTGGAACCTTGGATTTTGAATGCTGCCCTTCAGCTAATGAGATGCACACAGCACTGGTGAACACGTTCATGTACGGTGTGTTTTCTACTGTCAAGCAACTTACACACTTGGTTTTCAGGTCAGCATCGAATGCCCTTAATTAAAGAGTCTGATCATTTCGCCATCTATTGAAATCCTCCTGAAAAACCAGTAAGTATTTGTCCTAAGTCCTTCTCTGGCCTTGAAAACTGAGGTGAAAATGCTGTGGATGTAACGTGACTGACCCCTGGTGGTCACATCTTGCAGCCTGCAGGCAGAGGAATCCAGTTATATTATTGTTTTATAAATATTTTTCTCAATCTATTTTGTAGGTGTTATTCATCGCTGCTTTAAGTACTTCCTTTAACTGGGTGTCTCTAAACTGCAACTCCTGTCAACACTAACTCTGACACTGCAGTGCTTGACTCACTTTTCCAGCTCTGTTACACCTTCACACCTTCTCCAGAAGGCAGCACAGCTCTGTCAGAAGTCCTCCCACATCTACAGAGTTTCATCTCCATATTCATTTGGCAGTGGAATCAGCTGCAGCAGACTACCCTGGGGGTACAGAGCTGCACTATCAGTGGAACTTTCTGATTAAAGGCCTCCTCTGTCTCCCGCTTTGAAGTCACTAATGCTATTCAGCAGACCTGGATGACACTGAATAAAAATTATAATGAAGGTGAGATTTCAGATTGGACGGGGAATCGACAGGGAATGCCACTATGTGACAGGGATCCAGGACATTTACAGTTTCATGTACAGTATGTTTGCAATAGAAAATGAAAAAGAGAAGGAAAACTAAATCTGTGTTCAGTAATCACAAACGTCTTTTCTTGAAAGAAAAAGGGAACATTAAAATGATTATATGAAACATAAGTTAGATTTGAAAATCAAACCAAACTGGTTATTCCAGAAAGACACTGTATATGAACATTATCAAAACTGAACTTAAATCTTCAAGGGGCGATGGTTGTTTCCAGTATTATTCAAATACACTAAAATATAGCGAATAAATAGGAAGTGGAAAAGCACAGTATTCAAAAACAATGAGGACAAAGATAAATATATGTTGTTAATGTGCTTCCTGAATATCCCAGAAGAACTGAGAAGATAAAAAAAATGACTCCACCACATGTAAAAAGAATGGAGAATGAATGCGTAGACTTACATTATAGTAGCTGCACAGAAACCAAATATATTTAATATATTTTAAATATATTTTGTGTAACTCACACGTCAGTGATGAGCTTTAACTAAGTACATTTACTCAAGAACTGGACTTTAGTACAATTCTTAGATACTTCTATTAAACATTTATGCTACTTTAGGAAGTACTGTATTTATATTATTTACAGCTATAGTCAGTAGTTTCTTGCTGGTAGTGGGTGGTGTTGATTGTCGCTGGTCAAGAGCTTCTGCCATCTTTGTGTTTTCCGCCCCTGCAGCTCTTGGTAAAGAAATTAAGTTTGATGCTGAACTCGCAACGTTTCTTCTAAACCGGTAAGTAAACAGCTGCTTATGCTAATGTTAGCTATGTAGCAATAGCAAAACTTACAAATAGCTCCTTTAAACTGAGCTTCACCTGAACCTGTTACATCAGAACTGCTGCTTAACAGAAGTTAATTCATCAGTCATGACAACACATGCATAAAATAATACACCACACAGAAAGGGGCACTACTGCACAATGAGTACTTTTACTTTTGATGCCTGCTGCTCATAATAATTTCACATAAGTAAAATTTTGAATGCAAGAACTTTACTTTCAGCAGTGCTTCTTCCACCGCTGTGGCATGCAGACTTGAGCATTGCCCTCTGCAGTCTGTGACAGCAAATGACTCTTCAATCCAGCCACGTTTCACTCTGACAGGTAGGTGGCAGCAGACACCAACATCTGAGAACATCAGTGTCACCCAGGGACTGGTTTCCTCTGCTGTTTATACTAGTAATTACAGAGTCATTAAACCTCAAGCATCCTCCTCAGCTGTGGAAGCAGACTGTTATCTGTAGATCAGTAGTATTCTGTGTGTGTGTGTGTGTGTGTGTGTGTGTGTGTACATGTTTGCACATGGATGTGCTTATGGTGAGAATGAGAGTAGGGGAGCGACGAATACGGGAGGCTGAGTGCAAGTAATGGCCATAATTAGGGGGTGAATGTTTACACACTCAAACACTCACTCACACACACACACACCTACACACTCACACACACACACACCAACACAAACACACACAAACACACACACACACACACACACACACACACACACACACACACACACACACACCACACACACACACACACACAAGACATGCCCACATGCAATAGCCGGAGGTAATTTGGCGGCACTAAATGAGATTATCAGTAGCGAGGTGATTAATGAGCATCCCTACTGCAGAGCCTTATAATCAACAGTCACTGCTCTGCTGTGATACACACTAGCTGGAGCCGTGTGCAGGTACATGATACCCAGCACCTGCTGCTAACATCAGCTTCTCCCCGCCACATCACCTCACCAGGACGCACCAACAGCCGACGGAAATCTGAAACCGACCACTGGGGTGCCAGGAAAACTTTTAATTGCATTATTGGGAACCGACTGAAGACGCTCACATGCAACAGTGGTGGATTTAATTGAGTTTGGGTTGAAATTGGGTAAGTGGGTGAAATCGGCTCTTTCTGGTGAATTAAACAATCAGAATAAAGGTAGATCAGCACAAGCACAGCTGCCTACAGGTTGTAGTATTGCATCAAAAATGTATCACAGTGTTCATTTTGAGACACCGATATCATAACTATAAAAATAATAACCCAAAAGCATCTTACACTGTGTCATCTGCTAAACAATGGGAAATAACACTTTCCGTATAGTATTACTACAACACGACTTTTCAGGTTTCTCCTAGCAGCAAATTATTAAAAAAAAAAAAGTTAAAAGCCAAAAGGAGCAAAAATCTACAGTAAGTAAGAGGATTCATGGGAAATGTGGTCTTCATTTTGAGTAACATAATCACTGAATCAATGCATAGCTACATAGATGTGCAGTGCTCACTCTTTACCTGCAGTTTCCACATGTAGCATCGTAACAAGGATTCATTACAGTCATCAGACATCAGTGTTACAACTATGAAGAGGAGTGATTGTTGAGAAGAGTAGGAGCCTCTACATGAAGTATTACACCATGTGGATTTGTGTCAAGGGCTACAAAAAATAAAGAAATATATCAATGAATAAATAAAATAAAAAGATGGAAATAATGAAAAGCCAATTGCTTAAAAATCACTTACAAAGTGTGAATCTTCTTCCTTCAAGCCGAAGAGAAAACAAACGCCACAGAGGAGGAGTATCAGCCGTATATCATACCACAGCAGATCTAAGGGTTTATGGGAAATGTGGTCTTTATTTTAAAAAAACATCAACATTAAACAAAATGGTGCTGCGAGATTGTAAATGATCATTTATAGCAACTACTAAATCATGCTCTTATTTTCTTAATTATTCCAGGGTGTCAGAATACATTGATAGCATATTTTCTGTTTTAATTACACATATATTTATTTCTATTTACTTATTTTGATTAAAACAAAAGCTGCGGCAGAGTTTTTTTTATTTCGAGGAACCACCTCATTTCACACAACATGAGCTGTACGGCTTCAACAACTATCTATTCTACCCTCACCTCTTCCTCAGCGGTGGACAGAGCTGTTTCACCATCTCTGTGTGCAGACACCTAGATCAGATAATGCTCTCTAAGTCTCTATAGTGAGCTGTTTGAAGTAGCTCCAGTGAACTGCAGCCCTCCCCCTGTCTTCGCCTCTTGTTCTGCGAGAACTGTGCAGTGTGTGTGTGGTGACGAGGTCAGGGTGACTGGGTCCCCTCCATCTCCATATAGGCTGTAGGCTACAGCTGTTCCAATGAGATTGGTACCTCAAACACACAGACTGCGCCTTAGATGTCTCTGCATGTATGTGTGTGTGTGTGTGTGTGTGTCTGTGTGTGTGTGTATGTGTGTGTGTGTGATAAGGGCCAGAGGATTGAGACATCTTTATGGTGTAGAAGTGGGGGGATTATCCCATCATCACTGTATTAAATACAAAGACGAGGATGGTAGACCAGTTAACCAGGTGCTGCAGGACCCACCCTAACTGCGACCTTTCACCTTCACTACAGCAGACCTGGATCCTGACTCTGTTTAAAATCCTCTCTTCATGTAAGCTCAAACTGCTGCACTTACATACAGACGACCGACTGTCGTTCTGCTTTATCGTTCGCTTGTCACTTTCTAATCACACATACTGCTCATGTTTCATGTCATTAATAATTTTGTAAAAGATAAATCGACTGACCCTGATAGTCTTCTCCTCTTCGCCACAGACAGTCGTTGTCCACAAAAGATTTTTTTTTAAAAACTCAACAAGTTCTGTTGTTGCACTTGGTGACATGTTCCCGAGTTTATTTTGAAACAGTCCACAAAACACGTCATTGTGGTGTAAATACTTACTATAGCACCAAATGTGTATAAATCCATGGCTGCAAATAGTCCCCAACAGATTCACTCCAGTCTGAGTAATATTTGCTAGAAACTACAGTGCTCAGGTTTTTAAGTAATTATTACAAGATTCTTCAAGACATAAATATATAAAAATCAATTTACGTCTTCAGTAGGAACCAGTGTATCTGGGGCTGAGTGCAACAGGGAAGTTGAAAAGTAATGAGAGAGACTGAAATAAAGCAGGTTGTGGTATTTTAATTTGATTTGTTGCTTGTATTGCTTTAATTATATTGTAGCTTTTCTTTTTTTAGACATAAGTAAGTTTCCATTTGTGTGAACAGCTTTTTGGGTTGCCAGGTTAAAAGCCACTTTGGCTTGTCCTTATTTAGGGCCAATCCATAACATTAATATATGATTTACTAACTATTATTACAACAATTATATACATTTTCTAAGCAATTTATAAGGTATCGGTTCATTTATGTCTTTGATTTGCAGTCTTACATAGAAATAAAAAAAATAGTAACTAGTTGATTAATGAGCTTTTGGCAAATCTCACAGTGAATCATAGTGGGATTATGCTGTGAAGATCACAGATGCATTTTATCAGATTTGAATGAAGTCAGCAGCTTTTTCTTGATGTATTTTTATTCTCAATATCCAGCAAAAATTTCACCACAGCAGCGGCACATATGTGAAATGTGAATTACATTACATGATGAAAATTTTTTAATACACTCATAATACTTAAAATAAAGGTGAAATTGATAGTGAAAATGTTAATGAAGCAGCATTTAGAAGCCAAAACATTGCTGACACTGTCGCCACAGTCTCCAAGCTGTGCTGGCCTGAAGTGATCCACAGAGCGCTGAGTGGAAGTGTGTGTGTGTGTGTGTGTGTGTGTATTCTCCCTATTCATCATCTCAGCTATCAGCACATGACTAATATTTACCCTGACCTCATCACTATTCATCTGTTGATGCCTCAGTGTCGCTGGGTTTGATTGTTTATCATCCTAAACAAACATGTGGTGTTGAACAAAAGAATGCATACGGTGGCCATATGAAACGCTCTCGTGTTGCTTTCTGAATCAGTAACATGTGAGGGAGTCGAGACGCCTGCCAATGGCTGCTGTCCACGCAGGAAATCTGCTGATGCCGGTGTCTCCTTAAATCTGTTCAGTGTGCTTCCTTAAATCACAAAGTGACAATCGAATGACACAGCACATCGGTGCTGTTGTCGCCGTTGAAATATGTGCTGCCGCATGTTGTTTGTGGCCGAGCTTTGACTGTTTGATCCCACTGTGAGAAGACCGAAATACAGTTGGTACAGTGTATACATGCTACGTATACGTGCTGTGTACAGAGTGGTATTTTAGTGGCTCTGCTCTCTCCTCCTCCAGCTCTGCCTTCGTTCACACTGCCATTTAAAGCGGTTGAATAATTGAGGAGTAACATTTGCGTCAGCCGTCCTGTGGTGTGTGTGTGTGTGTGTGTGTGTGTGTGTGTGTGTGTGTTTGGGAGAGAGAGAAAAAGAGAGAGCGAGAGAGAGAGAGAGAGAGAGAGAGAGACTTCTTAGACACACACCTGCTGGAGTGAGTGCAGCTGAAGACCCATTACTACCTATGATGTTATCATATCACATACAGTAGCAATTTCACTTTTATATGCACAGATGATTCAATACTTAAGAAACAGCGCACTGCTCCAGAAATAGCCTTGACCTAAACCAAACAATATATTAGTCTCAATACTTCCCTGCCCCGTCTGCGTAACTCATCCCCCAAAGCACCTTGGTTCCTGTTGAAGACGTAAATCTCTGAAAACAGGTCACAGTCATATAGTTTGATTTTTAAAACGGACAAAGTGATTTCATAGATTACCTGGGCGCTGCACTTTTTACCAAATAGAGGTAAATCTTGCAAATGTTTGGGACTATTTTTAGCTGTGGATGAATACGCATAGTAAGTATTTGCAGCAGCAGGATGGTGTATGTTTGTGAACTTATATTTTTTTAAATAGTGTTTGAACACTACAGGAATAAGCTATATCAGGGTTTGCATACACAGACAGTAGTTTTAATAGAATCAATTCATGGGGCGACCCGATAGCTGAGTGGTCCGGGCTCTGGTTGGCCGAAATCTCTATCGCTGCATTTCCTGTCAATCTTCACTGTCCTGTCAAATAAAGGCACAAAAATGCTCAAAGAAATAAATAAAAAATAAACAGAATGGATTCATTGTTAGTTTTGATCTTTGTAATTTGTCGACTGTAAGAAAAACAGAATATATTTCAGCACCGTCTTTTTCCTCTGTGCCACAGATTCCAGTTTCACTACGTTATAAGTGTCTGTTTTTCTCATCTACGTTGTTTAGTCATTCAGAAATGATTCATTTCTTCGTGGGGTTATTTTAAATGTAAACAACTGTAATGAATTAAAACTGTTCCTCATTTTCCTGAATCCCAGTTTGGAAACTGCTGTAAACTGAGAGAATTAATTGAATTCACAATCCTCTCTGTGCATTCGTCAGTGAATGCACGCCGCCATTTTGTCTTCCTCTTGTAATAGTTCATAACCCTCACCTCTGAACCTCAGCGTCTCAGAGGTAACTGAGGCCGACCCGAGGATTAATCCCCAAAATGGCCGCCTCGCTGAGCTGTTTATCCACTGACGTTTTATTAAGACAGGGTCCCTAACCTGAATGAATACTGTTTCACTGGCAAACACAGGCAGACCCAATTAATCAAAGCCTTGTGTGTGTGTGTGTGTGTGTGTGTTTGTGTGTGTGTGTGTGTGTGTGCGTGCGCGTGTGTGTGTTCGTGTCAGATTTCAGGCCGCACACCTCACAAGTGTGTTTTCACACTGCGCAGTGTTTCTTTAACCTCTCCTAGACTCCTCTAGGCCTCACCAGGAAAGGAATCACAACAGACTTAGGTTACACATGTCCTACAGGGTGTGTGTCTGTATATGTATATGTGTGTGTGTGTGTATGTGTGTGTGTGTGTGTGCCTGCATGCCTGTGGGTGTGTGTGTACTGCGAGACCCTCAATTTTAACAAGGATTAGCTCTATATTTTCCTTTCATCAGTTTTCTGACGGATCCCCAAATATGTCCGAAATCAAATTGGGACAAGTGGTGCCCTGTGCGGATGTTTGGCTGGTAAAGCCCCTTCTACCTGAGCGGGTTCAAGGCTGTTGAACTTTCACTCAACAAGGGACAACACCCCTGCACACACACACACACACACACACACACCCAAACGTCCCCTTAAGTCATTACAATAATCCCTCTCAGTCCGGATCTGGGAGCAGAGCAGGGACTCTTCGAACTTTCGATTACACCAGACGCTGGCTCACTGCGGCTCAAACAAGAGGCCACAGCAGACCACCGCTGGTGCCGAAGAAAAAAGAAAAACACATAGAAGAAGAAAAAACACATGGGGCCGTGCACGAGTCTGCACAAACACACACACACACACACACACACACACACACACACACATACACAAATGGGCGGGAACGTAGGTGCTGCATCAGTTATTCTTCCTGAAAATACTCAGTTCAAAGCTGCGGCAGAAGCTAAAGCCGAACAGTGAGCGTGCATAATGGCATTTCCATACTGTGTCACACGAATGTATATTCACAATACACACGCACACACACGCTCAGAGATGTGGGGGCACTATAAACAGCTCTTTATATGTCTCCCATTCAAATCGATTTGTTTACGGTCGGCTGCCAAAGGGACCAAATCTAACTGTTTCCCCTTGAATACATTAGACGGCGAGTGAGGTTGGGAAGTGATAATGACTTCCCCTGCTGCTCTCCCTCTCTTCTCCTCTCCTCGTCCTCTCTTCACCCCCACCCCCCTGTCCCTCAGCCCCTTCCTCCTCCCACCCCCGTCCCTCCATCTCCACTCATCTGCATCTGTGACTCAGATGGGGATTTTGACTTGTACTCGTCTGATTGAAGCCGGACGGACTCCATCTCCCTCTCTCTTCTGTCTCTCTTCGGTCCCAGGCACAGAACTGCTAAGTCAAAGCATTGCGCTCACCCCCCCATCCCCCCATCCCCCCACCCGTCACCTTTTGTTTTTCCATCCAGTGTCCCCGTCTTATTAACTGCTCTGAGGCCTCCAGTAGCAACACTATAGATCTTGTCAGTCAGTCCTCTCTTTCTCTCTCTCAGTCTCTAAACCGTTCTAAACTACAGAGAATAGTGAAA
>NW_019174633.1:1475172-1552318 GCF_002260705.1 Seriola dumerili | reverse complement strand
CCCTCTCTGTCTCTCTCACTCTCAGTCCTCTGAAGGAACAGACCCTTTATCCCTCAGGCCAGGACGCTGTTCCTGCATACATCAGGGCTGTGTGCTGAATAGCTGAGGGCCAAGAGCCTCGGACACAAAATTTAATCTCTCAGAAAACTGCTTTTACTCCTTTAGTACGTTCGGGTCAAACTTTGCACTTATGTATACGGTGGAGTTGACACCAAGGTTCAACTAATAGATATTAGGGACAGTTTCATTATATCTAACTATTGCGCATGAATTTAATTCAATTTGATTATTATTTATACAGCCCAAAAAAGACAAATTTGTTTACAACCCTTGATTTAGATGAAGAAAACCTCCACAACAAAAGGAAGAAACCTCAGGAAGTGCAACAGAGGTGGGCACCAGACACAAGTAGCAGCAATACAGAGAAATATTAGATATTAAATATTAAGTATAATACATTTAAGTTTTCCGTTTTCATTTCAAATAATTACGTTTGTGTTAACACACAATTGTATTTTTATTAGGATAAAATCAACATTTAGACCAAACACTGCTATTTGAAAGAAGTTGTTTTCTACATGTTTTTATTTACATCAAACTATTATTTCTTGAATAAAGGACATTTATAGCAAGTGGTTATACAGTTAGATTCAACAGAGAAGGTTCTGCTCTTTCAAGAAGGTAGAAAAGAGTCCGAGCAGTGATGGTGACGCTGCTGAAGAACTAATCCCAACCTCAATAAACACAGATACAAATATAGATATAAGTCAACAATATCAGACACAGTGGAGGTTGTGAGCTGTGGCAGTAAACAGTGTTAGCATGAGTGAATCAGTAACAGTAAGAAGTGTCAGGTTATGATGACCATGCTGTACACTCGCATTCTTGAACGTGATTGGACGTTACAAATCAGCTGTTAGCCACACAGCTGCGAAACGAGTCTGTGATTGTGACGCATGAATGAAACAGCTGATGCCAATAAGCTACTGTAAGATAAAACGTTATAATGAATTTAAAGAATTTCAGGCAAGAGTGGAGACAGTGGATTGAGTAACTTTCATTTATTTTTATGTTGGAGCATTTCCATTGAATTGTTCAGTGTTTAACAAAGAGTCGTATTGTTACCAGGATGAAAACAACACTCTTTTATGGAAAGCCACATAAATCACATACGTTAAAGGAGATTATGAGCTTGAGTATTCTAATCCACTTATTAAAGACTGGTGGTGTTCTATATTTATGTTATTGTCAACAAATCCTAAGAAAAGACCAAAACCAACAATGTATTAGTCTGCCTCTCAGTACAGTTCAGCTTCTTCTTCTTCTTCAGCCTGTCTGTGGCACCAAGCCTCAAACGCATTGCTTCTTATTGACGTTGTAAATATAAAAAAAATAAAAATAAAAATAACAGGCCACAAATACAAACTTTAATAAAAAAAAAAAAGTAAACAAAAAAAACACTTCTCTGCAGCAACCATTACTAAAACAGCAGTAAATAATACATTTGCTGGGGACTATTTCCTGCAGCAGATTAATACACATATGGTGCTTTAGTGAATGTTTTTGAAAGCATGAAAGTGTACAGTATGAGGTACTGACTCAAATAAACTACTGTACCCATATTCTTTGTAATGAATCAAGTGCACGTGTGGTTCATTAACAGTTTTTTAACAACTGTAGGATTTTTTAACAGTAAAATAATATAGAATATCACCAGTGTGTGATATTTGGACACATCAGTCGAACCACACCTATATCATTTTAAGCGGGATCACATGTACGAGGGAGGTTTTAACTTCTTCGTGGGTTTATGCACAGGTAATACAGATTTCATGGGCAGAGAAGGAGAGAAGGACAGAGAGGGAGAGAGATTGAAAGAGACAGTGAGGACTTATTGTACCAGTGTTAGCAGATGTACAGCAGTGGGATGTGTGACCAAAGCTCTGTCAAGCCTGCGGGTATCAACACAATAGGGACAGACTGTCATCCCCCCTGGCTATTAATATTACATTACTGTCACTTCAGACCAATCTCTCAGTTAAAGAGCCCCTGTGTGTGTGTCTGTGTGTCTGTGTGTCTGTGTGTGTGTGTGTGTGTGTGTGTGTGTGTGCAAATAGAAAAATAGAGTTAAATTTGCAGCTAAAGCCAGATTACTCTTTGATCCATTATGCAGGGAGGTAGGAGCTGGGCCTCAATAAATGAGTGTTGAATTATGTAAAGCAGCTCGCGCGTGAGAGGGGAGACCTTCACGGAGAGGTGACTATCAGAGGTGGAGATCAGGTAGGACATGATGGCGACGATGACATGTATCGGTCGGTGAGGTCATGTCTGACTCTCAGGGAAGCCCAGAAACACCAGGAAGCATCATCTGGCTAACATGTGGATCTGGTTTAATGCTGGATTACTGCCTGTCGCAGCGCTTACGCACATTGTTTGTGTTCCTCAGTCATCTTTGCTCTGTCTTCTGCGCTATGTAGTTTATTGTTTTGCTGACTGTCTGCAGCAGTTTCTCTGTTCTTTATTAATGTGAGGGTTGAGCACTTTTGAAGGCTAATACATCAAATAGTGATTTTTTTTGTGCTGCCATTCGAGGTCTGATTTTATCATCACAATTTTTACATTTTATGATAATTCCTCAAAAAAGTTTTTAGTTTTACTCCAGACTTTTCATTGTGAAACAGCATTTCTAACACTTGAGGACACAAAGACAAACTAAAAGCTTGACTAATTTCTGTGGCGCTGTGTGTGAAGCAGGTTAAGAATATCCCCTCACATAATCCTGAAATGACTTCTGCTGTGAGACACCTGGTGTAAAATTAATTACAAAATTAATTTCATATAGTGTTGATGCAAACAATATACACACACACACACACACACACATATATATATATATATATATATATGTGCACACATCACTATAGATGGACATGTCACAGCAGGAAAAATCACAGGTGGAATCAATTAACATTAATGATAGCTGCATTCCATTTAGGCCAGCCCTCTTCAGGCTGCTGCTGCTTGACAGGGTTGAGTGTGACATTTAACAGAACTCAGCCATTATTAAAGAGGATATTTGTAAGTTTTTTCTCTGCTGCTAAAGGTGATTTCTCAGCTGGCGGTGGTGATTGTCGTTTGACAAGAGCTTCAGCCGTCGTTGTACTGGAGCCTGGAGGCTACAGTGAGTCGCTGCCGGAAAGTGACCGAGACGGGCCGAAGCTAGCTGGTTAGCGCGCTGAGTTCAGTAGAAGAAAAGATGCGATATCGATGAGTTAACATTGCCGGTGCTTTCCATCGCTGGAGGCAGCTCTCGTTGTTGCCGAGTAAAGGAATGAAGCTTGATGCTGAACTCACAACGTTTTGTCCAAACTGGTAAGTAAGCAGCCGTTAATGCTAACGTTAGCTATGTAGCAATAGCAAAACTTACGTAGCTCCCTTAATGTTATTAATTACACTTGGTTTTCCCCATTGTGTGAAAAATGTGTGTCTTTAATGAAAAGGTTAGCTTGTGTTCTTAAGCCTTTGATTTGAATGTGGGGAAAGAGCAACAGAGGAGGTGTCTCTCTTGTAGGTAAGGTAAAATTCGACTATGAAGAAACAGAATAACAATATTAGGTAGAGAAGCAAAAACAAATATGAAGAATATGTATGTGTTGAGCAACTTCCAGCTGCTGCATGATCAACTCTCTACCACAGAGACATCTTTCTGTTCATTAAGTAGATATTCTGTCAAATATGACCTGACATGCCCTGGCACACAAAGTGGGATATCAATCTTCTTTAATGATACTGATGCCTCAAAACTAAGACAATAATAAATAAATAAAAAAAACTTGTTGATATTAAAATCTGACACAAGGTGCTTTAAAAAAAATCCCAAAGAAATCTCACAGATATAATAAAAATGACGTTACAGCATTCGCAACTTTTCAAGAGAACTTGCAACACAGATATACAAACAGACTGACACACACACACACACACACACACACACACACACACACACACACACACACACACACACACACACACACACTCCGCTTCGTGGGGAATATGGCTGGAATGTGAGATCGTCAACACAGCATGTGGAAGGGAAGAGGAGGCAGCAGCCTGCCAGAGTGTTGTTATTCAGGTCTACACGCCTCGGCATCTGTGTCAGCTAATGAGAGAGACTCAGCTCTGTTTCATCTAGTCTCCCCGGACCAGGAATTAGCATCTCCAAAGACAGACGCAGTGAGAGGGACGGAGGGAGGGAGGGAAAGAGAGAGGGAGAGCCACAGAGAAACGGAGGGAGAGAGAGAAAAATGAGGCGAAAAATAAGTGTGATCGACAGAAAAGGGTGGGGGGAGGGGGGTGGGGAGGGTGGACTAGCTGCCTAGACAGGGAGGTGAATATAAACACAAACTCTGTGTCTCTCTGTCCCTCACACACATGCTGTAGCATATTGACAAGGCAGAGTTAAGTGAGGTGGCGGAGTGTGAGACAGCCCTTAATAGGTCCCTGATGGACCCCCGAGATGAGAGGCCAGCCACTCCACACAGAGGAAGAGGGTGGGTGGGTTGGGAGGAGGGTCACAGGTCAGAGGTCATCCGATCATTACAGCCCCCCACCCCCAACCCTCCACCCCGCAATCCACCACCACCACCCGTTCCTCTCCCACTTGACTGCACAGTGCCTAATGATTATTAACACGTTAAAACACTTAAGGAGCGCTGGGAGTGAACGCACCCCAGAGAGAGACAGAGATGAGAGGAGAGGAGGGAGAGAAAGGGGGAGACGGAGGTATGGTAATGATGTGCTTGCGCATGATTTGCCGGATAGATATCACTAATCACCTCGTCCCTATGGTGATACCATTGGGACACACACTCATACACACACTTTCACTAATATGGGCTATACTTTCACACAGAAACAGTGATATCAACCTAATAAATATTTCTCTTTTGCATTTGACTTTTTTTTTTCAAAGACGTGGTGCATATTTAAAAGGCTTCTCATTTGTGTGCATTTGATCTAATTGTGTGTGTGTGTGTGTGTGCGTGTGTGTGTGTGCATGCATGTGCTCGCCTGTGTGTACAAGTATATTTCTGCACCCCGAATTTAGTTCTCTTGTGCATGAGCATTCGTGCAGCAGGTTTGTGTGTACACAAGTGTGTGTGTGTGTGTGTGTGTGTGTGTGTGTCTGTGTGGAGCAGCGGGGAGCCCTCTCATCTGTGCTTAGCCCAGTAAATGGTGAGTGATTGAAGGGTTTGATGTGGAGTGATTCAGCTGGGAGCTCGTCTGTCTGCGTTGAGCCCCACAGCTCATAATCTCGTGTAGCGAGGCTCTTCACAACTCGGAAACTGTAGCCGACGGAAATATTTTACAGCTGCCGAAAATGAACTCAAACCAAAGAAACCACCCACAAAAGTTTCCCCCGAAAAGGGATGCTACCCTTCAGCGCCGCTAAATGGGCTAATGAGATAAGAGTGAGAAAGAGAGAGAGCGATGAACAGAGAGAAATGGTGAGGAATTGTGGGTCTATGTTGAATATTTAGCGTTTAGAAAACAAAGATTGCACTGGAAATCCTTAGAGATCATTTCAGAAATCAAGACTATTTAAACATTTCAGACATTTTTACCCACTAGTCATTTTAGCATCTTCCCCTCTAACAGTTTGTCAGACACTGTGAATCTTTCACTGATCCAAGTTTACTCTGAGAATAGCGACCAGTGTTCGTACAGACAATGAGCCCACTGTCCAAAAAGTGTCCTTACTGTAATAATCAGGAGAAATCAGACATGAGCCGCTACTTGAATTTTAGTCATTACTGAACTTATTATGAAAATTTATTGTTGCATAAATTCAGGTCACATTCTCGAGAAATCAGATTTTTTTTTAAATCTGGCTCCAGACCTACAACTGAACACTTTAATCTCTGATTTATTCTCTTAAGGCCTGGTCACATCACAGCAAAGTCCATCCATGCATCTTCACGAAGCTTCGTCAAAGTGACTATTCGCAGGGCTGTTTGCTAAGCTACGGTAACTGGTGTGCTAATACACTAGCCAGCTAAGGTAGCACTAGTCAGAAAATAGAGTCCTGTCTGCAAACCATTTGTCTCTCTCCTTCTTGTATGGCAGTTTACACTTGGACAGAAGTGGTTAGATAAAACTGGATGATGACATGCAGCCAGTCAACAGTAGCTTCCTTTATTTTGAACTCTGCATCTTTATGTTCCCTCAGAGGAAACTGTCAGGACGGCTGGCTATCGGTGAAAAGAGCAAATTTGCTGTCACAGTTCATCACAGTTGAACTTGTCACAAAAAAAAAAAAATTTGTGCAGATTTACTTCTCCAGGATTGAATGCACTAAATCCACAGGAATCAACTGAGGGTGAAAATGTTTGTCATTTGAAATGCTGGTGTGACTGAGCCTTTTACTCTTCAGCTTAACTTACTGCTCACATACAAAACTGACGACTCAGCTCCCAACTGGGTTTTAACTTGAAACTAAATTTTCAATTTCAGTGACACTTCCACTGATTTCATCTGCTTTTGGCTACTTCCTCTTCAAGAGACACTTCTGACCCTTTCAGCGCTTCAACTTCCAATGACTCTTTCTTTAACTTCTTTAACTTCAACTCAACCTCCCCTACAATATATCAGGTGCAAACGATCCATATTATTTCATGCAATTTTCACCATAAGGAAACACTTATATAAAGTGAAACAAAATGGCTGTTCAGTCATATTTTCAGGCTTCGCTGGTCCACATGTCCAAATGCAGCCAAGGTGAGTTTATATAAAAGATTCTGTGGCTTCAGTATATTAAGGCCTCTGTATGGAAGAGTAAATAGAGCTGTATTTGACTTATGGGTCACCTCTCCATCTGTCAAAGATAGTAACATGCAGCATTTCAGGACTGACATGAAGCATTTCATCTGTTCCATCAGAGAAGGTGTGTGTGTGTGTGTGTGTGTGTGTGTGTGTGTGTGTGTGTGTGTGTGTGTGTGTGTCTGTGTGTGTGTTATTGTGCGTGTCCCAGGGGTGTATTGTGTCGGTGGGGGTCAGCTGAGCGGCTGCTGGGGGAGGATCTGCCAGTGAAGTGGTCAAGCAGCCCCAGATGGGTTTCTAATAGTCTTAATCCAACAGGTCACCGTGCTGGGCTCTGCCTCGCTGCCGCCCCTCATAAACCTGGTTTTCCTCTCCTTCTGCCTCCTCTCGCTCTCTTTCAACTCCCCTCTGCTTATCTAACCTCCCCCCTCTCTGTCTCCCCCTCTTCTGTCTCGCTCTGCCTGTCTTTCCAGAAAAGCAGCAAGAAGCTAATGAGGCTTGGCTGGCGTTTATCCAGCCCTCTATCCCCTTGTGTGTGTGTGTGTGTGTGTGTGTGTGTGTGTGTGTGTGTGTGTGTGTGTGTGTGTGTGTGTGTGTGTGTGTGTGTGTGTGTGTGTGTATTCGCTAGTGTGTATTTCCAGGCTAGATTTATTACGATATTTCTGCATCAATATAAATATTAACATGAATTACTTTATAGCTTCTATAGGCAAATTCATACAGTGATAAGGATATCATCAGAGTTTGGAAAACAGCTGAAGCTGATGGGAAAACTGCTCTGGAAAGACAGGTAGTCACAGACTGCTGGAAATGGGAATTCCAAGATGGATTTTCAGGGGCGGAAGGCAGGTTTTCCGCCCCATTAAAAGGTTCCCAGTGCAGGGAGATGCGCTCCACCTCGGATAAGACGGTCCTGTTATCTCTCCACGGAACAGACAGATGGGAAATCATTCCCGCTTTTCCCTGTGTCCGTGAAGCACCTGCCTGTTTTCCATACAGAGGGACTCATCCTGAGAAACAAACACTAAACAGCCTCCTGGCACATGCTTTGATGCTGAAATCTACCTTATCCCAACCTGAGAATATTCTCAATACATCATTAACACCCGTTGCTGGAAATTTACAGACAGATCGAGCTAATGAGACGCGTTTCAGAGAGTGGATTTGAGTCTGACAGACCACTGCGGCTGTAGTTCACATTTGATATAATTTACAGAGAGCAGCCGCAGATAGGAAGGAAGAAGCTGAGGAATCACATGTGATGATGCTGCGGGGATATAGACGGAGAGGAGACCTGTCACACACATCGTTGTAGCAGTCATTAGCGCTAAGTGACAGTTTCTGGTGGCCCTCAGCTGGGGAAGCAGAGGAAAGAGAGAGGGAGAGTGTGTGTGTGTGTGTGTCAGGGAGGCGAGACAGCGGGATGTAATGTATTATATCAACAACAGGTTCACTCCAACACCTCAGCCAACGTGACAGTGTTAATATTGCAGGATTATTATTCAGCCGAGCTGAGCTGAAGGTGTGATGACCTGAGCAGGTGACGGGACTAATTAACCACCGTTTGACCCTGCCTGCCTCAGACAGCTGCTCTGTGTGTGTGAGTGTGACTGTGTGTGAGACTGTGTGTGTGTGTGTGTGTGTATGTGTGCACTCACGGAGAGCTGAGGGTGAAGTAATTGTGTGTGTGTGTGTGTGTGTGTGTGTGTGTGTGTGTGTGTGCATCCACCTGTCCGTCAAACGTTTCAGTCATCAAATTTCAGGTGGTATCCCACACATGATTTGATTTGCATAGGAAACAAATTAAATGATCTCACAGCTGTTGGCAAAAATAATAGAATTTTCAAGACTATGAGTTTTAGATTCGGGATGAAATCAGGTGTTAAGAGTTAACACTGCAGCGTGCAGCCAGTCAGTCGGAGGGATGTTATGTATGAAAGGAGCTTTTTTGATTGAATGTATTGAAGTGTGTGTGTGGGTGTGTGCCGGTTGGTCGCTGATGTATTGTAAATATCATCGTGTGAATGACAGTTAAATCGTCAACAGGCGGGTGTCCATCAGCACAGAGAACATAATACGGGCTGAAAGAGCCTGGGACTGTATCTGCAGGTTCTAAAGGGCTCAACTGTGACAAGTCTGTCATGAGCATTTACATATTTGAATGAGTTTTCAGCAGAAACGAGCAGTTTTATCTGAGGGGCCTGCAGAGAACAGAACCAGCTCAACACTGAGTGACATTAAGTGACACGAGAGAGATTTATTTATTATAAATAAATATGTAAATAGAAATATTAGCACATAATATGACAAAGACAATGCCTCCCTCACAATTTCACTTTTATGTTTTGATGTTTGGAATTTAGATTAACACACTTATTAATCATAAGGGTTAAAAAAAATGTTATCATTTGTCAGCATTTTGATTTCCTTTGTCTTTTAAGTGTTCATCATATTTACAAAAGGCCCTGAACACCTCATTTCTCATTCAGCTGCAGGGTGATACAGTCTCACCTGAACCTCACCTGTCGGTCAAGATTAGAGCAATTTTGGTTGTTTCACACAGCAGTTTTCTGTATTAGTGTTTTTATCCTTGCTTTTGTTGCTAGTTTGAGGTTAAACTTTTATTAAATAATAGCTCATGACTTAAAATTTTATATTATGGACAAATGCTTTAAATATGAAAGCAAGTTTTCAGGGGCTGGAAAGAATAAATGATGCGTGTGTTTCAATTTTTTAATAACAGTCTCAGTGTTTGAGACAATTTATCTGAGATGTTGAGCCACACAACCACTGAATAATCAGACTTGCATGAGTCATAAAAAACAGAACAGTCAAAGTCAGTGGAGCGTGAGCGAGATCACTTCTGTCCCCATTATCGGTCAAGCAACTAAAATCCCACAATATAACCTTTCCTGTCTGGTAAATGACCGTTTCTTTAATGAAACTCTGTGTCCCCAGTTTGTAGAACTGCTCTGTGCCTTTGTTCACATTAATCCAAAGCAATCCACATGTTCAAATCCTAAACTATATTATTGAATTAACATTGTTTAGCTGATCTGAGGTGCTTTTATTTTGTAATGCTAGTGTTATACTTTCCACGAATACGCAAGGGTCTGCATGACGTAAATTTCATCGTCAGGGTGTGTACGAGGTTCTGTGTGGACGTCCATGTATCCTCCTATTTGTTGGCCACTACGCTACAAGGGCACCAACTACACATGCGTCCTCCGAGCAGACTAGGAAGTAATATAATGACAACAACGACTCGTCCATTTGCGTATCTGCAAGGGAGTATAATTAAGGCTTAAGACATTTGCATTTTAGTCAGTGGACAAAGTGGTTACTGATCAGTCAGTCGCTCGTGGGGGTTTTCTGCTGGACTGCCCGAATTTTGAGCAGCTACCTGTAAGAGAAACCAAAGCAGACGCACACACGGGTCCTCTGAATTCTTGTGGGCCTCATATGCACTGCACACTTTAATCTTTAATGACATGGTGATGATGGAGTACTCTTGACCTCCGAGGTTTGCACAATCACACACACACACACACACACACACACACACACACACACACACACACACACACACACACACACACACACACGCTTAACTCTGCAGCTCCTTTAGTCCAGTCATCCGTCGTGTCTTTTAACTTCTCAGCGTTCCTACAGACTGGTGACTTCCCCGGTTCAACTCCTCAACAATAGGCAGGTGCTACCCGGAGCCGGGGGAAAGCTGGCCTGCCATTGTCCCCGCTGAAAGCCCAGTTATCCATTGCCCGTGAGTTAAAGAGCTGACCCTGGTGTAACACCAAGGGAGCTGGCTATCAACACTGAGGCCCTTTGTCTGGCCCTGCCTCGTCTCTGATCACCCTGTAATGAACTGAGAGCTCTGTCGAAAATTTACAGCCTTCACCCCTCTTCTCCCTTTCATCCCCCTCTCTGCCTTGTCTTCATTTTTAGTGCTCTCTTTCTCAGCAGACATCATTTTAAGGGGTTCTCCTCCCACTAGAGCCCCTTATACAATAACAATGCTGACAATATGAGATGGGCCATTAATTTCCTCTCAATGGATCCCAGTTGTTTTCCCCTCTTGTCCTGTCTTCCCTCCTTTCTTTTGCTTGCTGTGTTTTGTTCACCTTCTCCAGCTTTATAGGGATGGGTAATGTGGTTTCTTCATCCCATAGGGGTCCAACTGACACACACACACACACACACACACACACACACGCACACACACACACACACACACACACACACACGCACACACACACACACACACACACACACACACCCACACACAAACATAAACACACACACAAACACACACACACGCACACACACACACACAACCACACACAAAGATAACCACACACACAAACACACACACACGCACAAGTAGGCGAGAGCCCTAAATGAATCACCTCCTACTGTTCCTATAATGGGGAGTTAAACGCTCTAAATGCTTTACGACATTTAATCATTACCTCACACAGGCAGAAGTCCCACACACACTGACACACACACACAAACTGTTGCCTCAAACACAACCCTTATCTGTGAAAAAATACATTCAGGACCTATGCAAAACTGTTCCAGGATCCAAGCGGTGGCCAAACATTTTTCGGTCTGGCTAATGTCATATTTTTTCCCTCAAAATATTTCCTCAATCTGAAATTGAACTGCGGATGGACCTTCTGTAATAAATCCTGTCCTTGAAGTGTGTGAGTGAGAGTGCGTGTGTGTGTGTGTGTATGTGTGTGTGTGTGTTATCCCAGGGTAAATTGTTTCCTCCAGGCTTTGAGAGGTGGGCATTCAACAGCCTGCCAAAAGAGCTATAGGCGATAATTAAATGATTCCACGCTTGAAAGGAGAAAGAAACAGAGACAGAGAGAGAGAGAGAGGAGAGTGAGCGATACTGAGACAGAGAAGGATAGAGGAGAGAGAGAGAGAGCGAGAAAGAGAGAGAGAGAGAGAGCTGGACGAGTGTGAGGAAGGGAAAGGGAAACAGAGAGAGATAGATTTAGAAAGAGAAGGTTTTTTTTTTTGTCACAGTGTGGGATAGTATCACACTCTGTGGGCCAACACACTTCGGATCCAACCCAGTGCCTGAAGCCAGCGTGGAGATAAAGAAACATCATTAATCAGCCATGTTGGAGGAGTCTAAATCAGAATGGCTCCTGTCAAATGCCAAACGAACACGTTTAATTCCAACCCCGGCTTTTCTCTTCACCTTTATTTCTGCTGTCTTGTTCTGAAGCATCCTGCTTTAAATCAACACATTTTCACGAACGCTCACCAAAAACAACCACAGTCATCCCCTGCAGCTGGGTGTTCAGTGCCTTGCTCAGGGGCATTACAGCAGCTGTTGTACAGGGAGCAGAGAGTTATTACTTATTTATTCTTTTCATCACATTCACTTCAATTGCTTTTCAATTAGATCAAGTTCAAATTTAGACCACAATTTAACTGAAGCAGATAAATGTTTGGTGAATGGCAGTGCATAAAAAGGTTAATTCTATTTATTTTAAACCATATTGCTACGAGACAGTTTTTAATGAACTATTCAAAATCAAGATAAGATGAGATAATTTCCCCCCACGGTGGTGAAATTTGCATTAAAGTGAATCGTACCAAAAAGAACTGTGAAATGTCAATTACAAATAGTAAAAATTTTAAAAAGATAAATAAACAATCCGTAATAATAATATAGTATGTAAGTAGTTGATTTACTCTCCAACAAGTTGCTGTCGCTTTTCCGTAAAGTTCGGAGACTTGTGAGCGACAGTTTAATAAAGAACGGAGTCACAAAGAGGCTGAGATCTCCTGACTTGTATACGCCCTGGTTAAAGATCGGAACACTGAATCCTACATTTCCCACAATTCAGTTTGTTGGCGTGTCTTCGTTTGCTGTGCAAGCTTTTTGTTAAAAAAGAAAAAAAAAAAGCCCAAGCTGTGATAACCCTGATGACATCACTATGACAGAGCCGCAGACGAGTGTGTCGCCGGCTGAGTGAATAAACAAATAAACTGATATTGATGAGTAATATCTGTGGAGCTCCTTTCCAATCGATGAGCGTGCTGATTTAATGTGTTAATTTGCTGCGTGAATTCATCTTTTCAGTCATTTTTATTTTTTCAATAAAAATGCCAAACAGTCTCTGGCTCCAGCTTCTCAAAGGTGAAGATGTTCTGCTTGTCTTTGTTTGATATGATTGTAGAGGAATGAGGGAGTCAGGAGACGATCCCCTGTGTCCAGCGTCTAATCCTTTGTCACATGCAGAAATGTTACATATTTGTAACAGCATCCATCTATAAATATAAAACAGTATTTATTATTAGCAAATTCATAATTCGGCGCATGTGGTTTTTGGACAGTACGCACAGAAAAAGTTCACATCACATGTTTTTTTACACATTTCAAATGTGATATACAATATTTTGAAGTCATATATTTTATATGTGCTTTTTTTTTTATGTAAGGCTAACTTAAATCATACATTGCCTCTTCCTCCTTTTCTTTCACCTTTTCCCCACCTCCCATTCAGAAATCCAGGGGTTTAGTATACGCTCATTTACATTCCTCAAACTGTCACTCACAAACAGACACACACGGAGAAATTGTTGCTGTATATGCCAATTTTTCAAGACTCGGAGCATTCAGTTCTCATCACTTGACACCCGCAGTTGCTCAGGTTTCAATGCTCAAACAGAAAAAAACTCTCTCTCCCTTTCTCTGTCTCTTATTCTCTCGCTCACTCTGACAGTAGGTGTTGCATACTAATGTGTGTGTGTCTCAGGGGGGCGAGATGAGGAAGTCCTCTCCCATTACTCAGTGCCCACCAGCTGGGCAGGGGCAAGGGCTTCAGCAGCCAGACAGATGGTACTGTCACCCCCTGCTCACACACACACACGCACACACATGCACTCACTCACTCACTCACTCACACACACACACACACACAATGGTGTAACACCGAAGAGGAAGTCATTAGCTGGGAAAACCACAAGATTCCTTATTGAACGGGGGGAAGAAGAGGGGTGAGGGAGATATGAAGAGGGAGGAAAAAAGGAAGGGAGAGAGAGAGACAGAGAGAGAGAGGGAGGGAGGGGAAGAGAGAGAGGTTTTATCCTAAACTCAGTTCTGCTGAGGCAATCTGTCATGGTTGAAGTAATTGCCCTCGTCTTGCGTGAATGAAGTGATCTGTCATCGCCCACTGCATTACTGCCTTAAGAACTGCTCTGACACACACACACACACACACACACACACACACACACACACACATATGGTCAGAAAGCCGTGACCCTCCTGAACGCTCCGACTCGGATGCACGCAGCTGTGACATCTTGAATAAACTGCCCTTCGAAAAATTTTGGCGGAGGGGAAAAAAAAAAGAAGAAGAAGAAAAAAAAAAAAAGACACATGGCGAGCCTCTCTGCTTCCTCTCCGTCACTCATAATTGCTCTTTGTCTCTACAGAGAAAGAGTGCGAGTGTTGTGGGGAGTAAAGTGGCTGATTCTGGCTCTGTTTTATCAGTAAGAGTAGAGTGGGTTCGGATCTCATTAGGTCAACATCCTCTAGTCTGATATTGTAGCTTATTTGGTTTGGTTGATATACTGTGTTGAATGAGAAAACAAAGGGGGAGGGGAGGTATAATTGCGCTTTAACTGCTGCTATCGGACTAATATTTGTCTACGTGGTGAAAAGAGACATTAGTCACATTGATTAGGAGTCATTATTGGACTGTCGGGTGGTGGAGCTGGGCTGAATGGCTGCATGTGTTGGATAGAAGCACTGAGTGACAGAAAAAAAAAAGAAAAATATCAATTTCAAGCTCATATTTCCATGAAAGATTTGAATATTTAAATACAAAGAATATTTACAAAGGCTACTAAACACAATCACTTTGTATAGTTTTCACACAAATGCCCGTATATCACACCGCAAACTCTAAAACTAATCAAGTTTGCAGATGACACCATGTCAGTAGGCTTGGTAGTTTTGTTATTTGGTGTGCATTGCTGCAGCCAGAATAATTCTTCTTTCCAATGGCAGAAAAGCAAAAGAAACGCTTACTGATGTGTGGAGACATAACAGAACCTCTCTATCCCTCTGCTTGTGGATCAAAATCATTCTCTAAATTTCTTGGCAGTAACTCCTCGAGCTCACGTCAGTGGGAGAGCATTACAAAGGCAAGTCTTACCAGGGGATGTCAGGGACAGGAGTGTTTTTCTTAAGGCTAATGTGGATATTTGGTGTTTTAAAAAAGAGACTGCTATTTTTAATTTTAACTTCGATCTTGCTTGGTGGCGACCTGTCCAGAGTCTCATGTCACCTGGGACCGGCTCCGGCCCCCTGTTTCCCCGCTGACCCCAAAGGATAAGCAGATAGAGCTAATGGATGGATGGATCAATATGAAGCTGGAGTGAAGAGACAGTTAGCTACGTTTAGCATAAAAATAGAAAACGGGGAGTTAAAGGTAAAAAAAATACAGATATAACAAGAAGATATATTTGTTGTTTGGCTCATAAAACAACAAATATATCTTCTTATGGATGAAAACTTGAAATAAAATATGGGACCTTTAATGTCTGTGTATTTGCCATACATTTGGTCTTATTCCTAGTCTTAACAGTACCACAGTTGGATTGCATAGATTTTGTAAAGGGAAGTAATTTTAAAAATACTGGCACTGACCACAATCCCTGATTTTGCTGAATTTTCCATGGTAATATTATTTTCTGGCTATTGGGTTATTATGCCCTGTTTCAATTGGGGGAAACACTTGTTATTTGTCGGTTTAGCGTGAAAAGCATCTAATTTAAAGATTCAGCTTCAGTCAAGACTTTTCCATGTCACCTTTTACAAAAGCATACACGTTAAAAAAGAACATATGCAATAAAATGCAACAACCGATGTAAGATCCATCCAGTACATTCCACATTAGTGAAGTTTAAAATGTTCAGTTTTTGTTGGGACTGTCAGACAGGTGTTGATTCAACTTTATGGAAATTTTTTTGAGGAGTTTTGTGTTGAATTGCGTGTATTGTACAGGTGTTACTGTGTTCACCCCCCTGTACATACAGTACCTTAAATCACAGATGCACCCCCACATGCACAGAAACTCGCCACCTCCACCATCACCGCCACAAATGCACACTCACACAAACAGACGGTCAAATAGACATACAGTCTGTCATATTTGCGGCTGGTAAACAAGCACTGAGAGGCTGTTAAAGCCGGCAAGCTGAGTAAACCAGAGACAACAGTGTGCTTAATGAACTGGGCTGCCTCCCAGCACAACATCTCATCATCACTTGGACTTAAACAAACCACTCAGTTGCTAATTGGCAGAGCTGCATGGAGCCGCTGTGAGGAATGTATGCTCCCCACCTCCACTGTTGCTTCTCAAAGGCTTGACAGACAGCAGCAAGACAGGCTCCGTTATTGAGTCTTTGCACGGATATGTGACAGTCTGCTCTTCTGTTGGGCTTGACTATGTACATCTATACATGCACTGAGACACTCTATAGTCTTGTATATTCCCACTAAAATTTGTATTGATGTTTTGTACTATTCCTCACTCTTACAGTGTTATGTTTTGGTTGCTAAAATTGTTGCGTGTGGTTACAATTTGCACTACACCTCCCAGAGAGCACTTGTCAAGTGTTGTGACATCTTCCTCTTGAATTTTTGGATGGTAAAGTGTGAGTTTCTGAAAGTGCGCAGCTCTTTTCCTCATCTGTTTAGCCGCGGTGGCTATTATTGCTAATGCTAACCACCCAGTTCTTCTCCTTCTGTTGATTCCACACAAACAAACAAAGCCCATCACTTCCTGTGTGCCAGAGGATTTCGATCAGGAAAGCCCTACCAGACACCAGGTGCTTAGATTAGCAAATGCAAAGATTCATAAACTGAGTATAAGCTGAATTATATTATTTGCAAACAAACATTTATTTATATGAAATGTTGCAGATTATTCCTTCATTTCTGTCTGTGTTATATCCAGTCACTTTTCCTGCAGTACCACCTCAATTTCCCTACACACTTAACACATTAAAGTGCAATCTTAACCTTCCTTTATTTTACAGTTTTCTACATTTTGGACATACACCTCTAAATTGATATGTTTAAATAATCGTATGACTTATATGTTGAAATACGAGAACAAATTATGGTCAAACACCATGCGAACAATGGCTTCTTGTGCAGCAAGAGATTCACTTACTACATAATTTCTTTGGAGGTGGATATTTCCCCTGCGGGTCAGACCAACCTCGTCGCAGGGTGGAGATGTTTCGAGCGAGTGTAGGGTTTAGGAGGAAGTTGATAGAGCTTAAGAGCAGGAAGCACACCCAAACGACTCGTGGTCAAAGCCTGAAAGTAAACTGAAAAATGCCAGCACATCTCTGCAGTTAGTTCAAGTTCATGTATCTGTTTGCTTTACTCTGCCTTAGGTTTATTCAGGGAGTATGCAAGTAGTTGTGACAAGGATATGAACAATATGGATATTGAGGGTTGATTTCGGTACTGATGATAATGATACTTTTTTCAAATGAAGCTGCTTGTGGCTGACAGTTTGTGCTGATATTCAATGTCAAAGCCTTTTCATGCCAAAAATTCCTACAAATTATAATGGAGTTATGATTTAATCTATGCAGATAACTGTCATTAAAAGTCACTAGACCTCAACAGGTTTTATACTCTGAGCTTTGACATAATCAGATTTTTAAATGAATATTCTAGAAGAAACGTTGCGAGTTCAGCATCAAACTTCATTCCTTTAATCACCAACAGCTGTCTCCAGAGGTGGAAAGCAACACCGATGTTAACTCTTGCCTCTATCACGTCTTTTTTCTGCTACTGAAGTTAGCACACTAACCAGCTAAAGCCCTGGCCTGTCTCGTTTTCCGATAGCGACTCACTGCAGCCTCCAATCTGCCCTGAGATGTAGCGCTTGTCATGCCTCGCCTCGGCACTTTTTTCAGTTCTGTTTCCTGTTTTATTTTGGTGTCTAACTCTCCTCTCGTCTCAGATCCACTTCCTGCCTTTGTTTGTTTCCCGCCTTTATGATTGCCTGCCCCGCCCTGATGTGTTTCACCTGTGCCTCATTTTCCCTTGTGTATTTAGTCCGTGCGCTCCCTGCTCCCTTTGCCAGTCTGTCTTTGTCTCTTGTTGCAAGCGTGCCAGCTTTTATCATCTAATTCTTTTTGTCTCCTAGTGCTGTTTGACCCTTTTTCCGGACCTTACTCTGCCTCAGCCTAGCCCTTTTTGATCTGTTTGCCTCTACTGACTGACTCCCGTGTGCTGAATTTGTTTTTTTATTAAAGGACCTGATTTTTGGAAACTAGACTGTTTGAGTTGTGCGCGTGGGTCTATTCCTGGTGTGTCTGTAAACTTGTCGGCGCTGCTCAGAGGGCGTATTATAACCTCTTGTCTTGTAAACGCAACGATGGCTGAAGCTCTTGTCGAATCATCTACTCAGGGTTTGGTGCCCAAAGTCTACAAATGTGACCAAATTCATACTTTGGTCAGTTAGTTAATTATATGAAGAAAAGAAGAAGAAGAAAAAAAAAACTGTAAACCATGTTCCATATTACTTCTTTTGTCTTTCTCCACATGAGCATTTGGACCATTATGTGACAATAAAATCGCTGCAGGATGAAACAACCTGTATGGCTGAGTGTGTTTGTCTTCACTACCATCATATCAGCAAGTGATGACACTGGTAACGGCTGGAATCCTCATTTGTATTGACAGCTCACTAATGGCTCATATAATTCAGGTTTGTCTAATACTAATGGCTGTAACTGTGTGGCCGTATTGTAATTAGTCAAACACAGCAATAATAATGACTGTAGAAGAAGTAAGACACTGTTGGAAATAAACAACCGTGTGACGTGATATAAGCCACGAGCTTCAATTTCAGCTGGATGAAAGAGACACAGCCCCTCACCATCTCCTCTCACTAGCAGTTAATAGGTGATTAAGCTCTGTTGCAGACAGTGGGCCACAGGGAGCCAATTGATCTGACCCTTGACCCCTCACTCTGATGGAGGGGGTGGCTGGGGGTCAGGCGTGTAAGGGATACCCTCTTTATCCCTCTCCCTGAACAGGAGCTCAAAGCTGGGGGAGGCACCCAACCAGGATCCGTGGGTCTCCGGGGCCCCCCACCACCGGCATCACATTCATATGGTCAATATGAGCCAAAGAGCAAACACCTTGGTGCTCTGTGGCCTCCCATGATGCTTTGACCTGAGCTGAGTATCTTTGATTTTCCCAAGGGTAACTCGCTTCTGCTTTGAATAGACTCCTACTGGATGAGCGCAGCATAAATACATACGAAAGCGTACAGTTACACCATATCTGCTGCATGTGACAAGTTTGGATGCAATCCCAACTTCTTCGGCTCCATGATCTCTGTCAGTCCTGAAGTGAAGACTGAGCTGATCCTTCTCTCAGTCAAGGACTTGTAGGGGATTTTCAGTGGAGAGGACTGTGTAATGCCACTTCTCTTTGAGGTATCCATTGAAGTCAGCACTATTGCATTAAGCTTACTGGTCTTCCTAAGGGCACCTTTTCATCACAACCCACACACACAGCCACGCACACACACACACACACACACACACACACCCCATCCCTCACACTCCCCCTTTTAAGTTGAGGTATTGTCTTTAACAGCATTATAACGGTATCATTCCGCTCCCACTGTGAACAACAAAGACAAGAAACGCCAAATCCTTGAACACAGCAATCTGTGTGTATGTGTGTGCGTGGGTATGTGTGTGTGTGTGTGTGCTCTTTAAAGCAATGCTAATGGGCCCTAAGAAGCATTAAAGTGACCCCTACTGTAACAAAAGAGTTAATAATCCGTTTAGAAAACAATCAGATCCCCGGCCATGAGAAAAGCCCCCCACTGAGGCTTTCTGTAAAGAGGAGGAGGTGGGAATTCACCTTTTTTTTTTTCAGTCAGCAATCTTGTTGAACATCGCTTGTTTTCATCGTTCTCTCTATGGGGAATGATGGAACTGTATTTAACGGCAGCTCTCTGCCACAGTCAGCGAATAAAAAAGACAACACAGTTGAGTTTCACCATTTTGAGCGATTCAAAGTGACCCTCGCCGGAGGTCAGGGTTTGTTATCAGCCCCATCCACTGTAAATGAGTCCCATTGGACTTCTAAAGGAGCTATTAACAAACAAACGCTGGCACGCCCGTTAATTGCTAATGATAGTCTCTTTGTCTGGTGTTTCCCCTCTGGGTCAAAATGTTCAAGCAACAGGATCCATCTCCAGGCGAGTGGCTGTCAGGTCACACTTCCACTGATATAATAGGTGATATAAGCCATTAAGACTATGAACGACATCTCCCGTGCTGCATGTCAAATACGGTGATTAAAAAAGTGTTACAGAGTGATAAAATAAGTACGAGCTCAGTGTGATGGATCGTAAAACTTTGGGTAGCTGAATGTATTACCTCGGGCTGGCTGGCTTATCTGTTATGCGTCAGAGTGATCCATCTGTTTTAACATCAGGTCAGAGCTGAATCTATCACTGCTTATCTTTGCTGTCAAGTAGGTGAGGGCAGGTTTTTTCTTTTTTTTTCTTTATCTCTCTGCTGCTTGTTCTTCCTTCCCTCCCTCTGGTCTCTCCACAATCTTGACATCCTGGAAACTGATCACAAAGTCTGCGAAGGACAATAGATTTAGCAAAAATAATAATCAGAGGGAAGAAATGTGACAGTGTAGTGGCATAATTTTGCTTCTCATCAGCTCTTATCAAGTGTCATCTTCTTGACAGCAGTGGAGTGGCCAGACTTGCTTTGCTATGTTTTTCAGGAAATTAACATTTGTATCAGGAAAGCACTAGAAATAGTAGGAAATAATATTATCATTTCATCTTATCATGGGAATTCATCATATAGTTCAAGAAAATGTTTATTTTACAGGATAACTTAAAGGGTCAGGTACATTAATTGAAAAATATAATCTGTTTTTACATAATGCTCATTGAAAATGTAATTATGATGCTTTTATAGTGACTGAAAAGCAGAAGTAACACAGCAGACGTGCGGTTGCATGAATGTTGACTGTCACGTTGGGTGATCAAATGTCAGAACAACGTCTGATGCCAACTTCAATTTGACGTGCAAGTGAATACTGACGAAAGTTTAGTTGTCAGCAAACTTCAAAGTCTGCTTCATTTCTGACCAACATTTAAGGTTTGTCCGCAACTGAGTCGTCAAACTTCAGCATCTTTGTGACGACACATTGACGTCCGGTGCCAGCTGGGAATAAGTTACGTTAGCAGCTCGGTCAAACTTGACTCTAAACAACATCAAATTGTCCGCACTCACACGTCCACACAAATTAAATACATGCGGACAGAGGAGCCGCTTTTTACCCAGCTTGTTCAAGGCGGGAATGTCGTGCCTTTATTCCGCCTCGCTGTTCTGTATAAAAGGTCCAAACATTGTTTAGGGAGTATTGTTGCTCCAGCAATAAACCTGCAGCGGAGGTAGTCACAGAGTAGCATTGATGTCTGTAGCCTTGAACAGGCTGTATTACAGGGGCTTGTGTAAAAGGGAGAGCATCCAACACATCCTCTGATTTTCAGGACGCCGGCATGCTATCTAAAATCATATGACAGCTGCCTTTGTTTGGTTCAGTGTAAACGAGCAAAGCCGGCATAATGAGAGAGATTGCTGTTAAAAATGAGCTAGAAAGAATAGGAAGGCCCGTCCACATGACGACGCTGTCACATGAAAGAGTCCTGACGGAAAGGCTAACCTGTGGCTAACATTAGCAAAGACAACTTTTGAGTTAGCAGCGGTTTGCATGTCATCACTTGTGCTTGAAGCTAACCACCGCCGCGCACCTGCAGCCCCCGCGTTAAGCTAACGTGTTTTCCAGCAGTCTGTCCACGCAACGCAGAGAAACCGTACAGACGTCGAACTTCTGGTCGGAGAGTAAACAAGTTGACCCCCAAAAATGAGTCTTACTGGAATTACTGATTCTGAAATTATATAATTCTTCACATTAATTGTAGCTGAGAAAAGTGATCATATTACATGTACTACGTTTCTAAGGATTATTTGAATTTAATTTACCTTAATCACTGTAGCGAATTCAATATTGTTTGCACAGTGGAACTGAGTTCTTGCCAATAGTCTCAATGAATCCTAGATAAGCCAATTATGAATCACTATCATCCCTCCTTTGTTGAAGTGTTAGCAAAAACTAAAAATCTGCTTCATGATGTGTCTGGGTGTCTTACCTCACTGCAAATTACCCAGGAGGAAATGGCCATTGCAAGTGGATTGTGGGACTTTATTCGAATGTTTCCTGTGGTAAGTTATTCCTTTGTCTGGGCCAAGCTAATAGCAGCGAATGGGATTCAAATAGAGTCAAGCTGCCTCCTGAGATCCCTCAATCCACCGTCGCCATAAAAAGAGGTCTGAGGCCAGTCTAAATATTTGGTAGTCTTAGCAGGTTCATGTTAAAAGACACACACATGCACGCACAGCACACACACACACATGCGGTGAATGCACAAGCAGGCCGAGGCTGTGAAGTTGAATGGCATAGCTCAAAGCCTTCCTCCCCCTATCCCTGCCTCTTTCTCTCTCTAAACCGCCAAACCATTCTCCCCCTTTCTCCAGCTCAGAGGAATTCATTAACTGCCTCTCCACAGAGACACTATGGAAATCAGGCAGCTACAAAGGCAGAGAGAGAGGCAGAGAGAGAGGGAGAGGGAGAGAGGAGGGAGGGGAGGTGGTGGTGGTGGTGAATGGGGCTATATTATCCTATTAGATGGTGGATATGTCTCGTTTCCCTCCCCTGTCATGAGAAAAACATTAATTTTAAGTGAGAAACGAGACAGAGGGAGGGAGGGAGAGAGAGAGGGATGGAGAGAGTGAGAGAGAGAGAGAGAGAGAGAGAGGGAAATGGTGAGGGTCTTTAACATTGCTCTTTTATCGAGCTGAAATGGAGAGTCCCCTGGCTCCATTTACCTTGGCAATGAGGATAGAGCCGCTCTCCATGAAGGCCATTTAAAATGCCATGGAGATTAAGCATCCTCTCTCTATCTCTCTCTCTCTGTTTCTCACACACACTCGTACATACACACACACACACACACACACACACACAGCAGCAGCAGCAGCAGCAGCGGTTGTGGCGGTGCGCTCGTCATAATATGTGTTTAGGAAAACAGCTTTGAGATTCATGAGTAAAGCCCTCTAGGTGCCAGCGCTGAGGAGGGAAGAGGAGGGAGAAAGAGACAGAGAGGACCATCACTTAGCCAGAGTGGGCTTTAAGCACTGTAATTAAATCATTAGATCCCCCCCTCCCTCCCTCCCTTCCTCCCTCTCCCACCACCACCCCTTCCTCTCTCTCTCTCTCTCTCTGTCTCTCTCTCTCTCTCTCTCTCTCTCTCTCTCTCTCTCCGCTCAGCCAAGCTCATCAGGGGCTCCAGTGTGAAATGATGAATCTGTATTTATGGGGATGGAGTAATTACACAGCTAACCTCTGAGGGAACCCAGGAGGGCCACAGGGCCACTGAGCAGGGCGCAGGGTGCTCAACCTCATTAGCACTGCCCGAGTGCGTGCATGTGTGTGTGACAGAGTGTGTGAGAGGGTGTGTGTGTGCGTGTGTGTTCAAAGGAACAGATTGAAGCAGAGCTGCTGTTTTGATAGTTAAGCCTGTCAATGAGGAACTGTCAGTCTTCATCCTTCCATATATCAGGGTCTTTTTTGTCTCAGTTTCCCACATAAGAATAAAAATAATAGATTTTCTTGCATCTCGTATCTCCACTTTACACTTTTACCCTTTTATTTTCTAACACCAAACCTGCCCTACAACATCAGTGACTTTCTACCTGGGCCTGACAGAGTACAGTGGTCCATTCTTCTCAGCAAACATCTGTCATTTTCCACTCCACAGCTCCTGTGTGCTGCTCATCTCTGCTTATCTCTTATCCTCGTCGATCTCTGTCATTACCTTCAGTCTCCTTTTTCTTTTCTTTTTTTTTTTTTTATCTTTGAGCTCTGAAAAATATGCTCCACTGACTTCCGTCGATTATCGCGGACATTCCTCGCAAGATCTGGCCGACCATATCGATGCCTCCCGGCCCATCTGCTGGCCAGGATGTCCCGGCATACCCTGCGGATCAGCTGTCAGAGCATAGAGGGAAAAAAATGACGCCTAAAATATGCTTGAGAGTGCAACAGTTGTTCATATTTTTATGCTACTTTATCTTATTATTATCATCATTGTGGGTATTTGTGCATTTCTTCTAAATTCTAGTAACTCAGGCTTTTATCAATAACAATATGAGCTCAACACTGGGACTCTTTTGGTGCATTTGTGAAATAAAACCATAGTGACCACTAAAAAGGCAAATACACACATGCACACACTTCACACGCTTCCATTTCTGTAGTGAAGACTGCAGAAATTAGATCACACACACACACACACACACACACACACACACACACACACACACACACACACACACACACACACACACACACCACACACACACACACACACACACACACACGACCTAGGCTAACCAATGCACTAATCGCCTGCCCCGGGCATAGGAGGAGCTTGGTGCTTAAGTAGGCTGCCAATCAGTCAGTCAGCTCCACATCCAGAAGCTCCTGCGGCCAGACACACGCATCACTCCGCACTCGAGGTGCCAAACTGCGGCTCTGACACAACTCCGGGTCAGCGGAGAGAAGCTTGACAGTTTCAGAAAAAAGGGGGACTCTGGTGATTTAGACACCCCCTTCATCCTCCTCTTCTTCTTTTTTTTCTGGGGATTCCTACTTTCTCTTTTTGTTTTACCTGCCTCCTCTTGCTGTTGTGTGACTTTCACTTTGGGGGAGATTTTACTGTACGCGTTCTCCGGACATGTCTTTCCCTCAGCTGGGGTACCCCCAGTTCCTCAGTGCCTCCCATGAGGTGTACGGCGGCGAGCGGCCGGCCTCTGCCCGGGAAGGAGGCACCGAGGGCGGCGTGAGCTCGTCCGCTACCGCCGCAGCTGTCGGCTCTATGCTGGGGATGTACGGGAGCCCATGGGCGGCTCACAACTACAGTGCCTTTCTGCCGTACAGCGGAGCCACAGACCTCGCCCTCATATCCCAGATGGTGAGAGTTGATACTTGTTTGACTGAAGACTGAAGCAGCTCAGCTGTTAATGACAGAGTCCTCACAGGCTCATCTTTCATCTATCGTTAAATAATACGCAATTAACCAGTGGCTCAAAGTGACTGACATATCAGCTCGTTCCTTTTCTGCAGAATCGTTAATAAACAGCCTAATAATTTTTATTAAATCCGATCCGCCAATTGTCTGTTTAACAATTCACTCAGTGTGTGTAGGTGTGTATGGCAAAAATACTGAAGGGTTACACAGAGAAATCCTCCATCTTTGGAAGCACAAGACTAAACTTCAAAATTTTAGGTTCAGACTTTTTCTTTTCTTTTCTGTAAATTATGTAAATCATGTGGGAAAAACACCACAACAATCACTGATAATTTGAGCTTAATTATGTTTTAGGAAAAAAATGCATGTATTAATGAGAAAAACACCATTATTAATTAATAACCTACTGATTAGAAATTAATTGTATTCTTTATTTGTTCTAAACAAAAATAGCAATATTTAAATATAATTTAAAAATGCTGCAACTTTAGTAAATAAAAATATTTTAATCGGTTTTATTAATTCATGTCTAACTCTTTGTTGCATGATAATATTTGGTGTCAAATTTAAGAGACATTGAAACTTTAAAAAACTTTTTAGCTGCACAAATAAGAAATCAAACGTCTTTTTCTTTTTTTTTTTAACGTATTCCTTGAACTTTAAGAGGAAATGAGTTCAAGACGAGTCGCTCAACAAGTTGCCACCTCTCTCTCTCCATGAACATTTCAGGGCTCCCAGTATGAGTTGAAGGAGAGCCCGGGCTCCCACCCAGCCTCCCTGCCTGTCCACGCCGCTCAGGGCTTCTACCCGTACGGCCAGTATCCATATGGGGATCCGTCCAGGGCCAAGACGGCCACGCGGGAGACCACGAGCACCCTTAAGGCCTGGCTGCAGGAGCACCAGAAGAACCCCTACCCGACCAAAGGAGAGAAGATCATGCTGGCTATCATCACCCGGATGACACTCACACAGGTGGGAAGTGTGTTCATGTGTCAGATGTGACTTGGCATTAAAGGTTTCAAAAAATGAGCCCATAACAACAGCTCCAGTCTCCACACATGAGGATAATAAACGACTGTTTGCTTGTTTTTAAAGGTCATGTCTTCTTATCTACAAGAACAATACTTCATTAACCTACTTGTGACGTTACTTGTTATGACAACACAGTCACCAGCTGTGATTGACACTTTAAAGTTACACTTCCACCCTGACGATGAAAAGTCTCCAGGCAGTTATTGTCTCACAGCTCTTTCAGTAATTATAACGAATTAGTGAAACGGGCGAAGAAGAATCAGCGTTTTGCATATTTAATCATTTCACAGTTTCCCGCCACGCATCATCAAACAAGTGTATTTGATTTATAATGTGTGGAAAAATTTGTTTTCATTTTCCAGGTGTCGACGTGGTTCGCCAACGCCCGCAGACGCCTGAAGAAGGAGAACAAGGTAACCTGGGGCCGCAGCGCCGAGGACCGTGACGGCCGCATCTTCAGCAGCGACAACGAGGACGAGCACGGCAAGAACGGCAGCGACGACGAAGACGAAGAAGAGGAAATCGATTTGGAAACTGTGGATATCGAGAGACCCGAGGAGGAGCGAGCAGAGGAGCAGAGCTCCGGGAAAGTAGAGGGCGAGGCGGGCCTGCCCGCCAGAGAGCAGGCCTCGGAGCCGAAGAGCTCGGAGAGCAGCAGGACGCTTTCAGTGGAGGGCCTGAGAGGGGTGGAGGCTGCTATTTCTCTCAATAAACCGCCTGTTGTCAAACTCGCAGTGGATCATTCTCCCAGCAGACAGGAGTGCCAGAGACCACCACAGAGCAAACCCAAAATCTGGTCCTTGGCTGAGACCGCCACGGCCCCCGACAGCTCTCACAAACCTTCTCCGGCGGCCCATGCGCATCACCCGGCTTTGGCCTCCGCCGGCCACCCGGCATTGCTCCCGGGTCATGGGATATATACATGCCAGATTGGCAAGCTGCACAACTGGGCCAACGCGGCTTTTCTGAACGCCAACTCTCTTTTGAACATGAGATCGCTCCTCGGCGGGGCACCGGCCGGACACCTGCCTCTCCACGGTGCGGTGCCGGCTGCGCGTCACGACGCACGATCGGCGGCTGCGGCGGGCCCTGGAACTTCGGGGACGGAGGATGACAGTGATGTAGAGTCGTCAGGAAGCTTCAGTCCAAAAAGAGATGGTATGGACTTCATTTAACTGTACGACCCTCTGCAATTCATGTGTTTACTGAACAGGCCTCAGCAGTTACTTTAATGCGTAAATGGCAACAAGAACGGATCCAAAAAAGCAATTATCTACAGGACAAAAATAATAATTTGCAAATTAAATTTAAAAAATAATTCTAACCAATGAATTGCTAAATAAACACATTGCTTTTCTTCTTTTTGCAGACGAAGAGAGCGACCACAGGCCTGACTCCCTGAAGTCCCCGTTCCAGCTGATCACTGACAGGTAACCTCATGCATTTGAAATCAATTTGGCATCACGACATTATCAACCTCAATTTCTTTCCACATGTCTTCTGCTAAATGAACCTTAAAGGGGAGGTAAACACTGCTACACCTGACTGGGCGGGAGAGGCAGACCTCAGCACATAAATCATGTGATTGAGTCCCCCACTTTAACGCCTCGTCAGGCAGCAGTCTAATATATCCTGCGCCCCCCCCCCCCTTCACACTCCCGTACACCCCCCACTCCATCTACCCCCCCCCCCACCCCAACAACTGAGTTATCGCCACCTATGTCATTTAAATAATCTGCCGCCATTTATTCACGCCCCCTCAGTGAATGCAGCTAATGTATGTCAAAGAAAACGCTGATAGCAACATCATGAATGAAGTGGAGGGTGAAAAGACATAAAACAATTTAACCATGGTGTTTTTTAATCTGCATAAATCCAGATTAACATGGTTTCAGAGGATCTTGAAAAACTAAAATCACAGTGTTAAAACCGGCTAATTATTTTGAAATGTCTATAAATGGAAATGTGCTTTTTTTTATATAAAGGAAGAAAACATCAACACCTTTCTGACTGTTTTCCTAGACTCATTTTCACTTATTTCACCTCTTTTCTTTTTGTCCTCTGTCCTCAGACCTCACCATGGGACAACATCACAGCGAGTTCTGACAACAACATTATGAGAAGACCAAGAAAGAAAAAAAAGAAGAAGACAGGAGTAATTTTATTTAACGGAGAACTCTTTAACGAAGGCTATTTTTTTGGTTTTTCCGGCAGGGCCACCTGTCATAGTATTACTGTTTAGCTTCTACATGCAAAAGAGATGGTTGTTTTTGTCACAGATTTGCTTGTATCTCTCTTTTTATGTCCTATGTTTTTTTTTCTTCGCCTCCTCTGTTGTGAATGGAAACCTTGAAAATTGTAAATACAGGATATGAATTTGTCTTTAAAGAATATATTTTTTGGGAACTAAATAAATGTCATTATAGTCATTTATTATTTGAGACTTTTTTCATTGTAACTAAATAGAAATTGTTCATGGTCGAGTCAAAAATCAGGAGAAAAAGTGATGGAGTGGGGACGTAAAGGTGACTTCAACTTCTTGATTTTTATTGTCACAGAGTTTTAATCTCCTTTTTTTTAAGGTTGATCAAGATTTTTATGATGTCATTTCACAGTCGGCTATATCATATATCAGATAGATATCAGATCAGTTTTAATGTGATTATAATTATTCTAACAATTTTTTTTCTCTCCCTCTAAAAATGTGTGAAGTCGCAGCAAATTGGGTATTTTAAGGATCTATATGAAAATATAATATAATACAGACACAAAATACTATTGATTCCCACTTGATTAATGGCGATCACAGTGTACCCACCTTTTAATTGACCCTTTGGTCCCTGTGTCTAGTTAGTTTCACTCTCTTCTTGCCAACCTAACCGTGCAGTGTCAGCCCTTTTTTTTTTTTTGTAAGAAAAAGTCTCGCCCTCATTGAAACCTGCACTCTCGCCAAAACTCTGAGACTTACGCCAGCGCCTTGGAAGCCACTGCAAACGCTGCGGAAATTGAAATTGAAGATTTCCAGGACCTTATGAACCTGCGCCTGTGCTTTCAGCCCAGGCCTCCTTGCTTTAATGTTGGATTATACCCCCTCAGTGCCACCACTGCCGCCTCTGAAATATGGATCAGACGGCAGGAAAGGCCAGCAGCCAGTATGGGGGCGGCAGCTCAGGGGGAGGTGGATGGGAGGTGGGGGTGGGGGGTGTCATTCTGAGCCATCCTTGACGTTCACAGGCCCAAAGACAGGGGGTAATTTAAAGAGGAGAAAGAGCGAGAGAGAGAGAGAGGGTGATGGGGGGTCTTAGTGCTGCTAATAGAGAGTATTTCTCAAAGCGGTGGTCTTGTGCTTGGTTTAGCAGCAGATCATGCATGGCGCAGACTTTGGGGTCCTCTGGCCTCTCGAGGGGCCCATGCAGCCTCAGGTTCATGTACTGACAAAACTTAGACTTAAAGTTAGTCTTCTGCAAATAATTTAAAGTTTTATATTTGGTCACGTTTTATTTTGACAGTCCGGTGTTGGTAGTCAGCTTTCTGTCAGGTGGCGATGGCCTTTCAGTAAAATGCTTGTTGAGGTGTTTAAATACTGATGAAGTCTACGGATGTTCAGTGTTTGGATTAGATTACTGAGATGGTTGGAGTTAGGTTAAAACTGTGGCGTTGTGCTTGAAGATCTTGTCTAGTTTAACAGCTGAATATCAACAGTTAACTGAACTGAAGTGTTGCTTGTGTATTTACTCTGATACCGTTTGCTAAGCGCTGTGGTCGATGTATACATGTCATGTAAAGTACACAGTGGACTGGTGATTTGAGCAGGCGTCAGACGGCCACTGACGGATTCACACTGGAGATGTGACTCAATGCTGCCACCTCACTCTCAGAGAAAGAAGAGCAGTATGAGGAGTACGACTGTCACTCACACTAAACCTTTCTGCAAAGTCACTTCTATATTCCCACCAATTGTTAATGCAAACAAACACACCAGCATCAACCCAAAAACATTATCCAGCACGCTCACTTTGCATACTGTTGCTGAGAAGCGTGTATCTCCAAATTTAGTGATTTTTTATTTTTTTTGTTTGGATAAACTGCAAGTCTTGCTTTCAGGGTGGAGAGAATGATCCTACTTCTTTAGATACAGTAAGTAAACCGTTTACTGATCTGATGAATACATCATCACTAAGATGAAAACACGATGCACAGTGGTGATTTGGAGATGTGTGGTTTTCACAGTTAGACATTATAACATATTCACTCTATCCGTACCAAGTCAGATTTCATATATTGGCTTTAGCAGCTGCACATCCAGTTCAATCTCAGTGAGACCAAATTTAAACTTTTCATGCAGGAAACAAATTTGTATCTTGATGTCGGACTGAAAAGACGCACAGTCACTATCACAAAGGCCTCAAATCATGACGGTGCATGTGAGGAAAATGTACGTGCTCCTCTTCTAACCTCGTACCGAAATCACTACAGATAGGATCAAGATTTGACCATTATCAAAATTTACATTAACTTATACAACCATTACCTCGGCTCTAGTACACTCTGCTGTCTGTAAGTGATTCAGTGTGAACATCCCAATGTGCAGTGTCAAACTAATGCAAAGTTTGGTGCTCACTTCTCAAAGTGTAATCAGTTATTTAAATGGAAGTCCATTGCATTGTTTTTATTTATCATTACATTAATTCATGAGTCGCCTTTCATCACGGACGTGCGCTGAATTCTTCCATTTTTGGAGATTCGGTTTCTTTCTGGGAATTAGACGACACACAAACCCCAGAAAAACGAAATTTCACATGTCAGTTTATCTGTGGGTTAAACATACAAAATATAATGTGTTGATGAGTGAGCTTTAGAGCTGCTGGTAGGTGATTTGTTACCTATGCACAGGGCCAGGTCAGCTGTTCCCTCCTGTTGGCTCTGTGATAAGCTAAGCCAACCAGCTGCTGGTGTTAGCTATGGGAGTGGTATCGGTCTTCTCAACTAACTTTCAGAGTTTCCTAAAATGCAGAATTACGACTTTAAACCTGACACACGTGTGTATGAGGTGTGTGTGTGTGTGTGTGTGTGTGGGGGGGGGATAAGTCGGGACTTTGTTTTCAGGTGCTGCAGATTTTTCTCCTCACTCAAAAGTCTGTGGATCTTAATTCATCCATCCATCCCTCCGTTCACCCGCCCACACATCCTTTCACAGAGAGAAAGAGTCGGAAAACAAGAGATAGAGAAAGCAAACTTGCGTCTAAAGAGAGCAAATGAGAGAGAGAGAGAGAGAGAGAGAGAGAGAGAGAGAGAGAGAGAGAGATGATGCAGTGAGAGCTGTCATTGATGTGAGAACAGCATGGAAGGAAGCCAGACACTTGAGGCCATTTTCACTTCCTCTGCCAACTCTGACAGACTGCCATCAGCACGGCGGAGGAGAATATCAGCCGCTCTCTCTCTCTCTTATACGCTCTTCACTTTTTCTACACTTCATCCCAGCCAGACCGCGCTACTGTTCTTCCAAGTACCCAAACAATATGTTATTCTTTCAAAGTTGGAAATCAGTGAGCTTAGCATGATGGGGCTGAAAATGACATCAAATAGCCGTTTAATCAGCTACACAGCGTGCCCAAAACATGCTTTGTTATGAAAGGAGTGGAAAAAGTGAGCAGATCCAAAATATGATTAGTGTTTTCTGGCGGGTGCAGCTAGAACTTCTTCAGAGTTTCAAGTTTAGGCTTCATGTTGGTAGTTTGTCACCCAACCTGCCCCGAAACTTTTCAAAAAATAGAGCTGGTACACACTGTAAAAAAAGCCGCAAGTGAGGAAAACAACCAGTGCTAATACTCCTGAATAAAACTCTCTCTGTGGAGTTTTTAGAGTCGTATCAGCCCCTCAAACTCTCAGTGTGAACAGAGTCTTCATTGGAGCTTTGGTATTCTGATATAGACTCTTTGGTGAGGTCTAATCCCTATTAAAGAGGCAGATTATGGAGGGGATTTGTCTTTGATTTGCCTGTCCCACTGCTCCTTTCTGTCACCATCTCGCTCTCTATATATATCCTTCCCTCGTTCTTTCTCTCTCTGCTCCTCTGTCGTCTTGATGGGATGGTCCGGGGTTGAACAATGATTACCTCCATGTGTCATCCCCCTCACACTCCCACCCTTTAGCCATCCTCCTGTGATTATGGCCACATGTATGAGGGCCCCTGGTTGCCTGAATAGATTTGTTAAAGGCCCCCAGTGGATGAGAGCCGTCCGGGCCTTGTAGCCTGGCCCTCGTGTGCGCATCGGGACTCTGCATGGGGGTGAACTCCCTGCCAGTCAGCCCCCTCCCTCCCTCCTACAGCGGTTACCCCTCCTACTCTTCTCCGCTCCTCCGCCACGCAGAGATAATCAGGCTTATGTAAAGACGACGTGCTCTTTTGACAGTCATCAGCTCATCAGTGATCCAATCAAGCCCAAATCCGCCATTGTTCGCCCCTCAAAGTGTCTCAAATCCGCTTGTGCAGGAGAGAGGCGCTGCGCTCTTTATCCTGCCAATCACTCCTGACATTCCTGCCACTGTTGCCATGGCCTGGGGCCCTCAGAGGTCGTGAAAACAGAGCGCATGAGCTGACTCGGGGAGAATGGCGGAGCGCTAAAGGAGGGACTCTCTGTGCGACGGCCCCATTGGTCAGTCAACACAGGGGGTAAGTGTAGACAAGTTAGGGCTGTATAGTCCCCGCTGAGAGGGCCAGCCGGACAGAAAGAGACAAGGGAGGGCGATGAGGCAGAGAAAGGGCCGAGGCAAGAGAAAGAGGGCAAGAGAGGTGTGTGCGGAGAAAGGAGGAAAAAGAGGGTTAGGGAGGGACAGTGTTTGATTGCCAAATAGGCTTTACAGAGCTTGACCTCAAGGGGCTCGAAGAAGAAAGAGCCTGACACACAGTTAAAGAAATAATGAACATGCAAGTTAATATTTCTTGAATTTTTGATGTATTTCTGCAGTTAAAATGTAGAAATGAAGCATTTATCCTACTGCAAAACAACCCACTATAATTAATTCTATACTACGAAAGCTCCAGACTAGAGCTGCCAACAAAAAATCATTTTGATCCGTGTGTGTGTGTGTGTGTGTGTGTGTGTGTGTTTGTGTGAGCGCATGCTAGCTGCTGAGCTGTAATTTGAAATGGAAATGTACCTCCCAACGCAATGAAGCTAATACATGTCATTGCAGGATAATCGGGGCACTGGGTTAAATCTGTTGTAATGTCGTCAAAAGAATAATTTTCTGTACCCAATGTATACGTAAGTGAGCAAATGTTTAGCCTAGACAAGATATCATAGGGAATTTACGCCATTCACTGTTCCTCCATAGGGATTAGTGGAATTAAGCGTGTACACAAAAGCAAAGTATCAAAACTCATGGGTAATTCAACAAGCGCCACAATACTGAGTTTACCGAGTGCTGCGTTTATTGTCGTGTTGCAGCTGCGAGTACCGTACAGACAAATAGCAAACATCGTCAATGCCTTTAAAAGGAGACAAATTTAATATACAGGGAAAATACACACAACAAATACTATGAAAGGGTGGGAGTGATAAGTCTTTTCTCTTGTTTGCCCATTCATAGCAATAATCTGCAGGAAGAAGCAGATTAGGACAGAGGGAGGGTTCGTGGTTGAGCGTTCGCATCACTGGCTCCTTTCAGCCATTTTGAAACAATGTTTATCCACTGGTTTGTTATAGCATAGCAACTTAGCTTAGTGAACTGCTGTGAGCGTCCAGAGGGGCCTGAGGACTCGCTGAGTCTTTGTTCAGCATCCATTGAGACTCCCTGATGTATTATAGTGCGGTACGGAGAAGCTGCACAAAATCAGTTCATATGTGGTCTTGTGGTGATTTCTGTCTTTAGTATCTCAGTTTGTAAAATCTTCATCAAATGTTTTTGTTTATCATTTAGCCCTGAAAATCAATATTTTTAAAGAAGAAAAATAAAAAAACTTAGCAACAGTGTCCACAACTTTAGAGAAGACAGAAGAAAGAGAACAAGCACAATACTGCAATACAATCATGAAAAAAAAAGTCCTTTGGTTCAAGAATGTTCTTGAAATAAATTGATTTGTATTGTACTCAGGTTAAAATGATTTAACTACATTGACATATCTTTAGCCACGCAAGCAACATGACTGGAGGGAGGCAGTGTCGGTCACATGGTCGGTCATTTTGTACAGACACTGGCGATCTCTTGACGATTCCTCTTGCGATATGTTTTCACTTCGAGTCAAGTGAAATATCTCAGCATCTACCAGATGGATTGACACAAAATCTGAACCAGCATTTACGGCTCCTGATTCACTTATCCAAATTACATTGATGACTTTTCCTCTAGTGATACCACAAGGTTAACACTTTTAACAAATGTTAGCATGCTAACACACTAAACTATGACGCTAACATGCTAAACTAAGATGTCAAACATTATACCTGCTAAACAGCAGCATGTTAGCATTGTCATTGTGAACATGTTAGCATGCTGATGTTAGCATTTAACCCTAAGTACAGCCCGACAGAGCTGCTGGCATAGCTGATGGCTCATAGGCTACATCCACACTGCTACGTTTTAATTTTAGAATGGCGTTTTCTGCCCATGCAGGAAAATTATCCCAACCTGCTTTTAAACACACTGACTTGTATGAAGATTATTATTTTTTAGAAATTAGTGTCTGTCATCACGAAAGAACACAATATAAAGCAGGATGCTGTAAAAAATGAAGAAGAAAAAAAGACTCTAGTTTGTAGAAAATTCTTGAAGTAAATTGATTTGTTTAAAAAAAAAAAAAACTGTTGAAATGTTGTCAACATACTGGCAACAATAGATAATAACAGATAAATATTACAAGATAAGATATGGATTGTGGAAGTGTACAGAAAAGCAGAGTGTTAAACCCCCTCGGCTGTCTTTCACTTTGTGCATAATGATAGATGACTCATGGGTCACATATCTTCACAGTTTAATTACACATGTGCACACATACACACACACACACACACGGTTGTAGAGTAATATGAGTCCTCATTCATCTGCCCAAGTCATTTAGGGTAATAGAGCTTAATGGAGTATATTAACCCTGTCCAGCTTGCACCCCCCACACCCCCCACCCCCTTAGATATGTGCGTGTGTTCATGCACGTGCACAGAGAAAGGGGAAACCTGCCAACTGTTTATCTGCAAGGCACACACACACACAGACACACACACACACACACACACACACACTAGGGGAGCAGAGATCTGGTTTCCCACTGTCACAGATGCTTACCCGCCTCTCCATTAGTGATGTGATTGGAGTGGACACAGAAAACCAGCAGCCACGTTCCCACAGGGGCAATCTGAGGAAATTATTGCCCCGCTCCTCTCCGGGGAATGTCATCGCTCCAGAAAGAAGCACTTAATCGACTGCTATCACATGCAACTCTCTGTCAACCGCATAGCATGAGTTTTTGAGCATTTGGTGTGGATTAATACTTTGTGGAATAGTGTTTGATGATACGTGATCAGTCATGGCAAACAGTAAGAGGCTGGCGGGAGCTGCAGGGCTCTGCAGACGCGGAATCAGGAGATCAGACACTCAGCAGCGTTTAATGGGAAAGTGACAAATGAATTATCACTGGAGAATGAAGACTGATACAATAGTCAAGATCTTCAGTCTGTATTCTATTTTCTGTGTGACACAAGGAGTAAATTGACTTCTAATCTGTAACCAACATTATGGCATTTAATCTTTGCTGATGTGAATATTGTAGGAATGTGACAAAAAAAAAAAAAAAATCACAAGCTGATTAAGATGTAGCAAAACCAGTGAAACAAAAAGTGTTCACTCAGGAGTGTGTGATGTTCAGCTGGAACGCTGCTGGTGGCCAAAGAGTCCTGGGAGGTCCGATCAGAGATGTAACATGAAATCTGCAGCCTCACTCACAGTGCAGACATGCAGACAAGCAGACCTACTGTGTTGCCTTCGGTCGGTCACAAAATTGTGGGTGACCTTTTCACCCTGGTCAATAGTAACTGCAAGTTGAGCCCACTGCACCCTGAGGCTAACACCGCCACATACACACGCACACACACAAACCACCACAATAAGGTTGTAGTTCCTTAAACCGCCAGATGATGGCACCTGAGGTCCAAGCAGGGTGCTGCAGTGGTCGTGTGAAGCACTGAGGAGGAAATATAGCTCTGAGCCTTTTTTCATGGTATTCCCCAATTTAAGAGTCTAAAGTGGAAACTCACAGATTAAATGGTTTTCTAGGATTTGTAGGATTATTCCCTTTTTAACTTCCATTTATCTTACTGAAATTCTTTCATGAAATCCAAATCATTCATGGTTATCATTGGGCTTTTTTAACCACGGACTTAGATTACAAAGGTTTAATCATGATTTAATGCTTATGTTCTGCAGATCCCTGTAATAACAACTCAACACATATACTTTTTTGACCATTTCATGCCTTTATTTGACAGGACCAGTGGAGAGACAGTAGGGGAATGGAATGCAGCAAATGGTCCGGCCATATACTTTTACGAGATTGTTTTATCACCTTGATTCTTCATGACTTTTCCTAATTTAAGAGAATTACTCATGAACATGATTATGGACTGAAGGAAGAAATACTCCGATCTCTTACCTGAGTAAAAGTAAAAGTACAAAAGTATTATCATCAAAGTACTTAGAGTATCAAAGGTAAAAGTACTCATTGTGCAGAATGACCCATTTCAGAATTATGTATTAAACTATTGGATTATAATTATTGATGTAGCAGCAAGAGAAGGTGGGGATCCTTTTATTTTATGTATTTTAGTTACTTATATAAAAGTGTGTAGCTTGTGAATGCTAACAGGGACGCTCTAATTGATCCAAAACACAGCTAACATAATGTATTGTACATTTCCTTGTCTGTGAGTATATTGTGGCATATCATATAAGATATAAAACTATGTGAAATATGTCATTTTTAAAATATTTGCTGTATTAACAATGCTTTATGGTCACTTCTATATTTTCTCACTATCAAATGTGCAGGCTCAGTCTGTAGCAAAAGGAGGGTTTACCACCTCAGTCCTTTTATACATATTGTGTTTTAATAAAGTCAGATGAAAAGAAAAGAAAATTTAAGGGAAAAAACTATTTAATTTTGCAATCATTATTTTTTGCACTGTAAAAATGACTGGCCAGAAAAGTGTTCGAAAACAACTGGGCATAAAGAGCAAAGAACAGAAATCAAGTCAGACCAAAAGAGATACTGACAAATAAATAGATAGGATAACAGACAGGATCAGTGGGTGAGTTAAGGTGGGTCAAAGTGTTTGTTAAAGGCTCTATCGGTCCCTGTGGACTGAGGCTTGAAGAGCTGAATAATGTATGTCCGCTCCTGGAGTAATGAAGTGGAAGTGATAGGGAGGAATATGGCTGGCCTCCCAGGGCTCAACGCAAACTGTACACACTCTTAAGAGCTGCCTGTAGCCTAAACCTGTCTCCCTCTCTGCCTGAGCCTGTCTTCGTCCACCTCTCACACACACACACACACACACACACACACACACACACACACACACTTTCACGCACGCTGCACAGCGGCTAAGAGGGTTAGCTTGTCTCTGTTCCTGTGTCTTACATCATTGATGAGGAAGACCAGGGCATTTATAGTATCCCACTCAGAGTTCAACAGCTCCAGATCTTCCATGAGGCTCTTATTAGACAGGAGCAGAGAAAGCAGGAGATAGCATGGCTGCTGCTCAGTGGTCAGACAGATACCTGGTGTTGGCAGCCTTGTTTGTGGATCAGATCTGGCCTGGTTTGCACTTGTACTTGGTCGGTGCTAGTGTGCTTAACAAGAGGCAGCCGCTGTAGGCCGTGTCTTGTGGTGAAAAGAACGGGCTTTTTCCTTTTCCTCATGATCCATTTATTGCCTGTCCTCCTCTGTCCCCTTCTTTCTCCCTGAATATCCCTCCCTTTTATTAACTGAGCAAACGTTGGTGGAAAGGTGGAAAGGTTACCTCGTGCTGAAGATTCACTTTAGCTAAAACAGGGCAAGATTTATGTTTTAGCAAAGTTTCAGAGGAAAGAGCACGCAGATATAATCTGAAGACATTTCTTTAAAAAAAAAGAAAGTTTTTGTTGTTGTCAGACTTACAAAGCAAATATAAAAGAAAGTTGAGCGTCATATGAGAAGATCAATGACTTTTATATCCGTTTGTTTAATATAAGGCTGCAGCCATCTGCCAGTTAGCATAGCTTAGCATCAAATGGGGAAACAGCTAGCCTTGCTCTGTTTGAAGGTATAACAAGATCCACCTACCAGCACCTCTAAAGCTCACTGATTAAAATCTCATGTCTCCTTCATTCAAACCATCCATCTACAAAGTGTTTAAATGTAAGAACGACAACATTTCTCTCCTCTCAGCCCCGAGTCTGCTTCTGTTGGTTTCTTCCTGCTCATTGTTGAACTGTTGGGTTTCTCTCCATAGTATCGGAAAGTCTGTAGTTTTTTGTTGTTGTTGTTGTTGTTGTTGTTGTTGTTGTTGTTGTTGTATGCTTACAAAGTAATTGACATCACAAAGCAAAGCAAGCTGTAGAATGTGGACAGTGAACTCCATAAACAGTCCTTTATGCAGAGAGACCGGTTAAAGAACAATTTAATGAGAGACTGCAGTGAGCTACAGAAGCTAGTGGAACGTTAGCCGGGACGTTAGCTTTCCGTGGAACTATTTTCTCTCCACCCGAGTCCTCGCCCCGAACGAGGTTCAAGATATAATAAAGTCATGTTTTCACTCAGGTTGTTGAAAGCATTCTCATTTAAATTTGGGCCCATCAGAACCACCCACTGAGATACTTTAAGTAAAATAGAAAAAAAAAACAAGATGAAGGCTCAAAAAGCATCTACATGTTGAACAGTGATTAAAATTGCATAGATTTCAGACTTTAAGGTAGGAAATATTCAAATGCAGCACACTGTGATTGAAAGAACTTGTGATTGGAGTTGTTTGGCCCTCTCTTCCAAACACTCTCTGCAGTTCTTCGCCCTCCTCCTCCTCTCACATTAACATGCTTCTATCATTAACCCCCATGCCCCACCTACTGCATAATAGCTAAAGCTGAATGCAGGAAGGAGAGAATGTGTTTTTTTTTTTTTCTTGCGAAGCATCTTGAATGAATGATTGATGTGAGGGGACTGAGATTAGAAAGATATAATCACGGTCTAATGAACGCAGAGCTTTAAGAAATATATACTGGAAGAATGCCATAAATTTATAAACACACCATATATTAATATATAAGTAGTTCATTGAATATTCAGAAAGAAAGGACATAAGACAATCTGTGCACCTCCATATGTAATGCATGCTTTATATTCATTCTTTTTACCCAGGAGGAAGGTAACAAACGCCTTGAAAGTTCAATCCTCACTCTCTATAGTCGACTCATTCATCTATACCTTGCAAGTTATTTCCCCCCCGTAAACTATATGAAACCGAGATTAAACAAAGTCATGTTCATTGTCACTGGCTAAACAAATTGCCACTCTCTTTGAGTGGCGTATGTTTTGTGCGAAGACGTGCAAAGCCAGCACGAGGAGAAAACTTCATTTCCGAGCTTTGGGCACAGATGAGGGAGAGACAGTTAGTCCGTGTTCAGTATATGAGCACCTTTCATGGGACAAATGGAATGTCAATCAAGCGCCTGTACACAGATGCCTTGTCCCCGGTGGTGCCTGAGATGCTTTCTGGTGATGCAGCTCTGTTGTTCCAGCCTCACTCTGGGTGCACTGGGAATATTTTGTCCTTTTACCCCACCGCATCCCCTCGCTCCATTTCAGATCCCCTGACTATCAACGATTTCGTTGGCTCCCCAAGTTAGCTTCTTTAGGTTTTCCCTCTTTTCCACTTCCATTTCTTCATCTTGGATTTCTTGCACTTAAGGGTTTTCACCCAGCTCTTCTTTTGTCTCTTATTTCTTCTTTCTCCCCATAACTTTTCATGGATTTCCCATTTTGATTCTCTCTTCCATTTCCTAATCCAATATAAAGGAAAAATGATTGAGGTGTGGAGGGGGGGGGGGGGATACATTAGATTTTAAATTTTATAAAACAAGCATTATCAGTATTTCCTTTGGATCCTGCCCTTGACCTAGAAAATAAATCATAACAACCTTCCCGCAAAAATCTCAAAATAATATAATAAAGGAAAATATGACAAAGAGCTGCTTATCAAACATTACATTATCACAGCCACAGAATGAGAGAACTGGGAACCGACTCCACCCGACCTGCAACTCCTAAAAATAATGTTAGTATCAACTTCTCCAACTTAAATGACCAACTTCCTCTTTTGCTCCCTTCATAATTACTACGGCAGTCACAGGCACTTGAGAGTATTTAACCGAAACCACAATCTTTCCCTAACGTAAACTTTTATTTTGTTGTTTGTTTTATTTTTGTTTTTGTTTCTCTGCTGCTGAACATGGTTTCTTGTGAGTGAGTCGCTATTGGTTTCTGACTGTTGGTCAACTCCGTGACAGGATGAGCGCATAGTCAATATCAAAGAGCCATTCGTGATGTAGATATTAGATAAAATATTGTGAATACATCACAAAAGGGAAGACCCTATACAGCTCTCCAAAACATTAAGACTACCCTCCCTTTAGAACAAAACTCTCCCCCTTCTGTGACCCCCTTCCCCCTCCTAATAATTTTCACGCAGTCCCTAACTTTATCTCTCCATCTCTTGTCTTTCTACCCCTTCCCCTTTCCTAAAATTAAAATATTTCATCACCACCAGCCTCCTCTAACATTTTCATCATCCGTTTCACATTTGCTCTAATCTTCATCCTCCTCTTCCTATAAAACATGAATAAAAACCTAAAGGTGCGAATAAAACGAGAGAAATGTTTTCACTTCGCGGGGACGGCTTAAGACTTTGTTATTAAAAACATGACAAGCCATTCAGCTGGTAAAGGTGCTTACTCAAGGGAATGCAGAGGGTGTTTATTCTTTGATTAATTCGCTTGGAGGAGACCTGAAATTTCCCCACTCATGAATATGTGGATGACAGGGAGATTTCTCCGTGGTGACAACTTATCTAAACTACAGGGCAAAACGATTATGCTAATATCAGGTTGTAGTCATCAATCATCTTGTGTCAATGTGGTGTCAACGCATCACGTTCCTGATCCCCCCTCTGGCCATAGCACTGCGTGTGCGCGTGCCTGTAGGAGTGTGTGTGTGTATGTGTGAAACATGCAGCTGTGTGTGTGTTTATTTGGAAAGGAGAATTGATCACATTCTCATTACGCCTGGGGACTTTTGGGGAGTGGGGGAGAGGCGGCGGGTGGGGGGGGGAGGGTACTGCGCTTGCGTGAAGCTATTCTCCCAGATCATAGCTGGAAGAAAACTGGGAGGGAATTAATTAGGTGAGTTTCTTCATCTTGATATGAACACCGGGCTACACACTCAGTGTCCGGGCTGACGTCAGGGAGACGCGCCTTAAAACCAAAGAGCGCATCACAGGGAGATGAATGGTTTGATCACTCACGCACGCACTCGCTTTGGATTGTAACATAGCAGGGGATACTGTAGCAGCTGCAGCATCAAGGTGAATGAGCCGGAACTGCAAGGGAAGCCGAGAAGTTACTTTTAAAGACTGTTCATCGTGGTGCGTAAAATGAAAGTGGTGCGTAAATGTCTGCGTGCCCCGGTTTGGATAACGTGGTAGATGATATCCAACATTTAAAAACCGAGAAGTTGACCGGTAAAAACTCGCTCGGAACTAGTGTCAAAGGTAAAAAAAAGTCTACATTTGTAACGGATGCTGTTGGTCTGCGCTTCTGCTCCTGCCTCTCTGATCTTGTTTGAGCCATGGCTTACTCTCAGCTGGGATACTCCTACTCCACCACACCGCAGGTACAGTCAGTATTTTAAGCATGTTTGTCGTCATTTAAGTTACAACTGAAGACCTGAACCATGTCAGGAGGGTCCTACAAAGTCCTACAAAGCAGACAAGAAAAATGTAGACTAACGCAAAGTAGGCAATTTTGCAGTGTAAACTATTTATATACAGTTATTCTTTACTTTTTATATCTTCGATGTGATCTAATTACTTTATAAAATATCGCAATTCCTGCTTTAGGACAAATGAAGTTAATTTTGCAATTTTCTTGCCAAAGTTCCTGATGACCTCCAGCTCTCTGGCCGGTTGTCTGGAACCGGGAACGCCTCCATCTCACCCGGTGCTGCGCTCCCCGGGCCACCAGCTCACCCCTGGCACCGGCATCGGCGTCTACAGCGGCCCTTATCCAAAGAGTCAAGGTTACTACAACACTTGCACCAGCGATGCCACCGCTCTCTATTCCAGAGTGAGTTTCACATTTCACTTTGAGTTCATTAACACTCTCCTTTATAGCAATACTTACTAAAACTCTTTAGCGATTGCGCACATGTGACGGAAGAAAGGAAAAAGAACCAGTGACCATGTCATATTTGAAGTCTGCACCTTTTCTACAATGATATGGAAATATTACTCAGTTGTGACGAAAATGAATTAAAGTAAACAACGTGATTTTAGGCTAAAGTAGTAGAGTGCATTCCTTTGAAAAAAACATGTTGGAAGATTTGAAGGATTCTGATTAAAGAAATGTTTATAGGAGTTATTTGCCATTTTTTTCAGGGGCCACTTGATCCCAAAGACGGAGCTGCATCTGTGCATGTGGGGACATCTCAGACTCCTGCCTACTATCCTTACGAATATACATTTGGACAATATCCTTATGACAGATATGGGTAAGTCAGAGTCTGTTCAGGCTTTTGGTTTTTATTGTCCTAATCTAAAATTTTAATATCTTTTTATCAGATATTCTACTGAGGACTGGTGACTTATAGAGATGAAAAATATTTCTCGTGTGTCTTTACAGTGACCTTATATTCTTCTATGTCTTGGCATCATTATATAAGTACTATACTATAACTATAATATCCTGTCTGGGATTTAGTGTCTCTAATCGGTACAGCTTTTACAGCAGTGGTTTTATTGTTCTTTATAATATGGTTTCTCTCCTAAGACATCATTAATATATTATTTTATAGCCTATAGTTACTCATAAATGAGAGAAGGCTTTTGTTCATAGTGAATTCCACTCATTTACTGCCGGTATAAGAAAGAGCAAAATATTATATTGAATGTCACAATTTTGTGCAGGTACTCCTGCTCTGACAGCGCTTCACGTCGTAAAAATGCCACCCGAGAGACCACCAGCACCCTGAAAGCTTGGCTGCAGGAGCACCAGAAGAACCCTTACCCCACAAAGGGGGAGAAGATAATGCTTGCTATCATCACCAGGATGACTCTCACACAGGTGAGTATCATAGGTCACGTTTAGTAACATGGGATTTAAGTTTAGTAGTAAGTACAGTCCTTGCCCTCTTTTCTCTCAATCTGTTTCCAGTACTGTCAAACATTCTCTCCTTCTTTCTCTTTGCGTTGCTTTTTTCAAAACATCCCCTTAAATTTTAACAAGTTTTCCTTCTCCTCTTCCCTTGCTTCTCTCTGCCCTTCAATGCTTCATGACTTCCTTCCTTCCACTATAACTGTGATTTTATTTGATGACCTCCATTTTCCTCCTTCCCTCAGGTGTCTACATGGTTTGCTAACGCACGCAGGCGGCTGAAGAAGGAGAACAAGGTGACATGGTCACCGCGGGCTTGTAAAAGCTCTGATGATCGAGGCTGCGATGATGACAGTGATGAAGCTGAGAAGCCACTTAAAAGTGACAAAGACCTTCCTGGTTAGTACGGAATAAATCAATATGTCACTACATTTTGCTCATTTCAAGGTTTGCTCAAAGTTTGATTATCATGCACACGCTTGTTGCAGATCAACAGTGTGCAGACCTGCAGAGCGATCTTGAGGACTTCGACCTGCTGGAGTCTGATGCTTCTGACTGTGAACCGAAGCCACAGTTCCTACCTGAGGACAATGAAGCAAACCCAAACACAGATCTCCCACATGGGCACCTCACACACAATGCAGACCCACTTCACGGAAAAGAGAGATTGTCCCCGGACTGCCCCAAACTCACACCGGTCCAACATCAAAACACCTCCTTCTATCACAATCCAGAGCTTCAAAACACAGGCTCCAAGCCCAAAATTTGGTCCATTGCTCAAACTGCTGTGTCTTTGGATGCCAGCCTGCAGCCAGAATACCCTCCCTGTATGCTGTCCTCGACCGGGTCCTCCTCTCCTGTGTATCCGTCAAGTATGGGGCTCCCTAAGGCAGACAGGCAACAGGAATCCCCAGTCGCCACACTCAGAGAATGGGTGGACGGAGTTTTCCACGGTGTCCCTTTCCAACAGCCCAAACCAGCTGAGGTGTGGAAAGGCTTGAATGATGCCATGATAGACAGCAGAATACCTGGACAATCCTTTGAACTTGTTAGGTCTACGTCATCTTTGTAGTCCAACCAACACATCATCAACGGAGTATTTCAAAGATTGCTGGACTTAAAACACAAAGTCTTTATTTTGTTGTTGTGACGAGTTGATCGTTCGCTAAGCTCCACCCCCTCAGTCACTGTTCATACGGCTGTCAGTCTTTCTATTTTCGCACAGCACATATACAATTTACAATAACAGTGGCTGATGTACCACTCTAACCTTTCATTCACTTTTGAAACAATTGGTCTTAAAGGCAGAGACAAAATAAGGCTTCTTATTCATCTTTAGCTCCATGAGTTTATTAAAGCACCAACTCTCAACTTTTTTAAGTTGACTCATTTTAAAACAAGAATCTTGTAAAACATCACTGAAATATGCACCTGATAACTACATACATGCTATCTAGGTGAAAGACTGAGGCTAAAGTTTCATGATGATCCATAGAAGACATGCAAGCTTTTACAGTGAGGACTGACCAATGCGTTTTGCAAATGCTATCTCAGGTGACGTTTGCTCGGGTTGCTGGAGTGTAAACTAAACCTGAATCCAATAATGAGCAGGACAGCACTGCTAACATTAGCATGGACTCTGATTCCATCCTGGGCTGACTTCCACACAGTAAGAAAATACTAGACAGTGAGTTTGCTAGTCGGGAATGGTGCTTTATTTTTTTATTTTTTACATTGTAACCGCACAGGTTAATGTAGTTAAAGATGTGTTTCTTGGCTTTGGAGATAATGCTTGGTTACTGTTGATAGTAAGCTAGTTAGCTAGACATGCTAACAATTGCAGTTTATACGTTTAATCCTTTCCTTACACTTTTGCACCTCCACCCTTCAGACTGGATAAATGCCCAGTATTGTTCTCATAACAGCCCCATACACCCTGCTCTGACATGTGGAAAACTCCAAAGCTCGAAAGACCTGCCGTGCCAAGTTATGGTTGCTAAGCTACGACTGGAAAACTGCTGTCCATCGAAGGGGTTTAGCGAACGGTCAATTAGCAATGTATGATGATTTGGACATATTGATAGGCCGTCACTCTACTGCAACTTTAGACTCTTATGGGCCGCAGCCATCAATGGTCAAATGTGAACGAACAACGGTCACCACACACCTCCCCGCAGCAAGGTTGTACGGGTCACACACAAGAAAAAATATACAGTATTGTACACTTGCACTATAGCCTGCACATGCACTGAGTCACAAAATAAAAGGTGTATTCTGTAGCATGGCAAAGTTTTCTCTGAGTGTGCCCTTACATTAGCTGGCCACTGTGCTGGAACCACTAGTGTTATCTGTTTCTTGGTGTAAATCCTGTTCAGGAATAGTGGAATATACCTTCGCAGCTTTGGATATGTGTGTGTGTGTGTGTGTGTGTGTGATAGTGAGAGAGAGAGAGAGAGAGAGAGAGTGTTTGACGCACTGGCATTGTGTTTTGAGGGGAGTGAAAGGGGGGAAGTGGGTGGTATTCAGCCGTGACTAATGGAAACACACAGAGGAGGGTGCTGCTAAATTGTTAAATCGATGCCACTTCCACCTCGGCTCCAGATATAGCTGCAATCAGCGATGCGTCCCTTTTCATTAGGCGGCTTTTGACTTTGTCAACCTGGGACTGCAAGAAAATCCACTCCGTGCAAAATGCTTCATAAAACCTCTTAAGTAATTTTAAGAAAGTGTCACATCTGTATCCACTTCTGTGATTTTTTTCACACAAGCAATAATAAGAAACATCATACAAAATGAACAGAAAAATAAGACTGGCATCATTTAGCCTTTTTGTTTTATAAGAAAGTACATTTCCATGTGCTTCAATTATTAAAGAACACTTCACAAATTTAGCACACAAAACATTTAAACCAACACTTTCTAAAACAAAGCACAACAAGAAACAGTGAGAAGTCCCCCCCCCCCCTTTCCCATCTTTCTCTTCCTGCTGTTTTCGATTTAGGAACAGTGATAAAGTATTTATCAGAACAGAGGAGGGATCTGCCTGGGCTTTGTATGGAATTAACCATTTCAGATTAAATAATTCAGGATGAATTCAACCGAGAATTTCATTCTGTTTCTGCCTCATAAATAAGTAAGATTTAAGATGATAAATAATGACATCTGACTTCGTATTTCTGAAAAGTTTTCTTTCTTATTGAGGCAGGCTGCAGACAGATAGCTTTTTATATTTTTGCTCATTTTTGTTTATTTTTTCTTTTTTTTTTAAATCTAAATTTTATGTATCAGAACTGTTAAAATTCTGTTCCTTTTTGAAAATCTTGAGATGGTAAAGAATTTGTGCTGTTTTGAAGGATATGTAATGGACGGCAGATAAGACGTTGGCCAAGTGCTGAGTGGGGTTAAGAGATATAAGGTTAAACTTGTTGTCACTGTTAGCTGTCTGAGACATGACTTGTCTCTTGGGCACAGAGCATGGGGAAAACTGCAACAACAAACACTGCAATTTAGTGTTGAACATTAAATCTCCTCTAACTTTATTCAATTTATTTAAAAAAAAAAAAAAATCCATGTTCATTTTGTTTTCAGCGTGGCTTTTGAATTTTCTTAAATCTGGTCTTTCAAAATAAAGGTATTTGTGTCAAGAGAATCCATCAAACCTGTTAACATGTATCACATAATCATCTGTTTTCAATAATCAATAATCAATTAAAATGATTTGTTCAGATTTACATGTTTGAGTCACAGCAGGCTTGTCCTGAACTCAAAACATCACAATCAAAACATGGCCACATCGGGGAGAACAGAGACAAGTTATGACAACAATGCTAACATATAAAGATGACGTGGTTGCTTGTTAGCAACCAGTTGCTAATTTACACACAATGTTAGCATTAATTTGGAGTCATGTTTCTGGCCACCTGGTGAATGTAAGTCCAATATCAATTGCTTTGTTTTGGTTTCTACCATCTCCTGAGAAAAAATATTTGACGCTATATCTGCTAAATGTTCCACAATGTTCGCCAGCTAGTGGCTAACTTTATTCTGTCTGCTGTTTGCCCGTTTTGGTTGGATTTTAGAGGATTTTTGCTCAGAACAACACAACGTGAGCTTCTGAGACTGAACCAAAACAGTATGAGCTACAGCTGTCGACCAGAAACCCGAAACAATGAGCTGAAAGATGCTGTAAATCTCTGTATCACTGTGTGGAACTACAGGCTCGGATGATAATTCACTGTAGGTTTCATCAATATGAGTGAAACCTGTCACATTACACATTGTAATATGATCCATTGCTACCATTAAAATATTGATTACAGCCGCTTTGAGAGAATCCCTGAACTTTGTGATATTGTTCTGCACAGCTGGGCATTTATCTTACTCTGTTGGCAGAGGATTTATTTAACTAAACATTAAACTTTAAAGATTAAATTTTTTATTTTTTATTTTTAAAAAATTAAAAATCTAGTTTTGACTAATTCATTATTAAATACCACTTCAACGTTTTCCAAATAATTCCTCTTGGAGAAGAAGTAAAGCGTGAAAGGTGTGAACTAAAAACTGGTTTTAACAGGTACAAAAAGATTTTTGACTGGTGATTTGCTTTTTTTATTTTTTATTATGAGATTTACCTTCAATCATCTCTTTCACTTCTCTTTCTCACACTCTATCTGCTCCACTGACCTCTCACACCTTTCTCCCTTTTACTCCTTCAGCCATCACTCTTCTTCCCTTCCCTATCCCACATCCCTCTCCCATTCCCCATCCTCCATATTCCCCCCTCTCTCCTTTCCCTCCCCCTTTCCCACCACTTGTCTCACCTCGACTCTGTCTGCTCTCGATATGCATGCGAGCCACTCAACAGCCAGTCTGACATGAAGGCCTGCTCCCTGGGCCATATAATGTGATTAAGCCACAATGTGTTGCTGTACAGGTCGGGGAATGTTAGACCCACTGTTTATTTGTCTAGCTCACACTACCAGGAGTTATTTGACCCTTGTGTCACACGGAAGCATGGACACACAGGTGATATAGGCAAAGGGCTATTTTTAACCTATAAATGTTTTTCTAAAATACATTGTTGATATTATTAATTCTATACGGCGTGACCTTTTTTCTGAATCACTTCTACTTTTAAAAATTTCAGCTGGAATGTCTACACAGGAAGTATTGACAACTTCAAATTGCTCCTCTCTACACCTTCTGTCTGACACCTATTTCCTTTCAACACTGTCTGTGTCTCTGTCGCATACTCAAACACACAGCCGCACACACACACACACACACGCACTGGCATACTTATACACACAGCTCGAAGTCTCTTGCGTCTTGTCACACACACTTTGGTTTTCCGGGGCTATCAAAGTGCTGAGTGCAAACTCTCTCCTCCAAAAACTGTCACATGTCGCCAGAGGTGTCTCGCTCCCCGCGGTAACCCTCTGAGCTCCTGGCACAAGAACAAGTCATTATTTCCATGGTAAAGGTCAGAAGCTCTGTCACCTGATTCCAAAGTGGAGCAGAGTGGAGTCGCCCCAAGACAGTGACCAAAGGTCAGTTTTCTGTTTTGCCTCTCATACAATAAGTATGGATTTGAGGAGGACAGGCTGCTCCCAGATCTGCCTATGAGCCCCTTTTGGTCACAGTGGCTTCCACACATGGAGCTTCAGATAATTGGCTGCAGGGAGCTCCATAATGAGCCTCGGGGTCTGTACTGTGACACATCTTAAAGGAGAATTATTTTAATAGGGCAATTACAGCGATGAGGAGGATGTTTTGTGTAGAGTGAGTGATTGTTGTGGAGGGGCGCTGTGTTAAGAAATTCAATGGCATTTAACTCCATTATCTATTGTGTGGCTCAATGGTGAGGAGATTTCCAATATGATTACAGTCTCATTTGAGCTTATCTTTGTCTGAATAGTCTGACCCAACAGTGCAGGTCACATTATACTGAAGAGTTGTATTTGCCATTATTATTTAATATTATGCAGGAAAAAAGTGGCTAACTGGATGTAGCCAGATTCCTCTGGCGATTTGACAGTTTAAGGTTGAACCCCGTGAATGAGTCCGTCCAAATTGGTTCAGTCCACCTTTATAATCCAGGCTTACTTGACATATATGATATTAAAGAATATTATATCATGTCGGTTGATGCATTTAGGAGCAGTTAATAATTAAAGAGTGCAGTTAAACGCAGCACAAAAACACAGTGCTGTTTAATTCAGCACTATTCATATGCTCAGTTTCATCTGAAGATTTTGCCCCTGGCAATGCCTCCAACTCAATCAACCACCACCTCTGAACCACTCAGACTTACCAACCGCAAGACCAACCAGTCAGCTCCCTGACACTGACCCGGCTCGCCTGCCTCATTTTAACAATGCACCTCTCTCCCCTTCAATCATCCAAAGTGGTCTGACTATAGATGAGGTTAACTACAGCATAAGCCTCACTTCCAGGAGTCACCAGGGCCAATTATATCAGCCTGACTACTCTTCCCAACCTGAGCTCCATGGTGTGGAAAATGCAGTTCCACTGGCTGCATCACTGGGGACAGAACAGGCTACTGCTGTCTGGAGCCTGAGCCAAGCGCAGGCCAATTTGGCATGCAGAGGTCTATGGAGAATAAGCCTGATGAAATATATATATGATCTTCTTCAAACATGTATTGTTCCGCGCTGCTGTGTCTTATCAGGCTGACTCCCTCCTGATGTCTTCCCGGCTTGGCAGAGCGAGACTCTACAGCGCAGACTGTGGGGGGGCCGATGCACGAGGAATGCTAAGGTTCTCTCAGTTCTTCTTACAGTAAACAGCAGAGACAAGACTTATCTCGCCTACTTATTGATGAGAGCGCTGCAATCACAAGCAATCAGTTATTCAAGCAGGAAAGATATAAACCCTGCTCATGCAGACAATGCAGCAGATGGCATGTGCACTGTAACATTTATCCACCAGCTTTTTATGGTTCAAACCAATTTTAAGTTGCACTAGAAACAGACCCTTAAGTGTCAGATCTAAAACATCTACCTTTGTTCTGTTCAGTGGGAAACAAAGTCTGGAACTTGGCTTTTATGTCTATAACAAGGAGCCTTTCACTCTTTGTTTGTGTCAAAAATACATCTGCAGCACACTGCTGACCTCTGCCTGTCGCTGTGAGAACTGCATCCAGCTAAACAAAACAGGATAACTACCACAACGCAGCATCCAGGAACTACACTACTCCAGTAGCAGCAGTTGAATCATTGTCTATATTCTCATTCAAATGGGAGAATCTTCACAAAACTTGCACATAGATTTTTACATATATATTTCATTGTGGGAGATTTTGCAGGTGTTATTAAGAAGAATGAACTCAAACAGACAGACAGACAAGATATAATTTATTAACCAATATGGCAATTTATACAGAGAAGCAAAGACAGAGGAAATGTTTCAGTGATGATGCTTCTGCTTGAACTGTAGTCCACAGTAGCCACATGTACCCACTTTTGTGTCTTTATCCTGAAAAAAACAAAAAAAAAACAAATAGTAGAGTTAGTATTTACAATTTGGGACCTTTGCATAATCTGTTAAGATGATTATATGAAAACTCCACATAAATGCATTTCAAAGATGATACTTTCATGTCAGAGTACAGTCATTATCCATATTCACAAAATTAAAATTATACAGATCATTATTACAGCTAAATATTTCTTCCTTCAATTCCTTATGGAAACACCTCAGCATGAATTCACTCATTGAGAAATGCATATGTTAAAGGTTATACATTCAAAGACATGGTTATTGTCAGTTTTCTGCAGTAAGCGGGTTTCTTCAAAAGTACATAAATGAGGTTGTAATCAGAGTAATGCTTCTAGATGTCTCTGAAAATAAGACTTCTTGGACTATCGGGCCTGCATACTGATCTGATGTTTCATCTGACAAAGATGACAACATTTCAAATAAGCCACATAAATAATTAAATGTAAACTTGGGAACCTATGTTATTTTGAGCCACATAAACGTATCAACAGATGTTAACTAGACACACTAGGGATGGGCCAGATGGCCAAAAGATCATATCAATCTTTTTCAGTAGAAACACGAGTTGAACCCGTGATCACATGATTAGATGTGCATATGGTTGCCTGGACACAAAGCCTGTCACTTCAACTCTAAGGTCCAACTCACAAATCTCTGCATCCCGTTTCCGCTCTGATTTTATTCTGAAAATCCAGACCAGAAGTTGTGATTCATATCTTTCTGCGGCATTGACACTTCTTTCGGATGTGTCTCCAGTCACCGCTATTCTTCACCCACAATGACCTCTGTCTTATCTTTTAAGTGTGTCCAAACTTTTGGTACTGTATCTAAATGTAGCACCTTTTGATGACATGATCTGTGCGATTTGTCTGAAAAGCAGGATTTTCCACGCTATAAGATCATCAGATCATCAGAATGCCCACCCCTAACACACACTGTAGTCACAATGAACAATGAATGAACCAGGTTGCTGGTTGGCCCTATCACTGACAAGATGCAGCATATCTTCAGGATATGTCAAAATGGCCTGACAGACCCATTAAACTACTGATGACGTTAGTGTGAGCAGGCTCTTACCAGGTTGATGTAGACTTTGGGGTGGCCCAGAGCTCCTCCACCTCCATCACAGGACACAACTCTGGCCTGAATGTCAGTCACTGGCTCCTCTGCCACCAACTTGATGGCAAAGTTCTTGTTCACCTTGGTACAAACAATATGATTTCTGTCATTATCAGCTCAGTGAAATGAGGTTTATATGGGAAGCAGGTACGCAACCCAAAGTTTTAACAAACAGCAGACACATTAAGAAATGCAATGGTGCATAATTGATGTTTTGATGATGCCCACATGTTGCCTATCCTCTCTGAGTGCTATTTATTCAATGTGTTGGCATACATCCTCCAATAGTATTGTTAACAGATGCCATTGAAATTAGCTGCCATCTGATTGTTGTTAAGCTTGTTTGGAAGTTACCTCTTACCTCTTTCTGTCTGCCAACGAATCGGGCTCTTCTGGGATCATTCTCGTCATACACCTGCAGAAAAAACACTGAAGTCATGAACTGGAGTAGAAGGCAATGGCGGCAGATGAACCTATTTTGCTTAAGACTTAGGGGTTCGTTCTTGGTCATTGGTTTACAAGCTCAGACAAGGAGCAAGTGCATTAGTTGTCCTTTCAAACAAAAATATATGTTGACCAATGATCAATGGCCGACATTCAAATGCTAAAGAAAAACAGAGGGCTGTCCGATGATGGACTTACTAACCACACTGATTCAAGGCTAACGTTAGCTACAGCTATAGCTATGACGCCAGGCCACTGCGTAACACCAATAAAGGAGAACTGAAGACAATCGCCTTTAATCTTACCTGACCAGTGTGAGTAATGGCCTCACCGGTGCTGGACACCTCTACGCTGTAACGGTGAGCAGGCACAGCAGACAGCCTCAAAGGTGAAACAAGCACCTTAGCATTTTTAGTGAAGGACAGAACTCTGCCCACTGCGGCCGCCATGTTTACAACAGCCTGTACTTCCCAAGGTGCCTTGCAGAGACGTTTGAAAAAGGAAATTATGTACCCCGAGTTTTGCCTGCCAGGTTTAAAGCACTTCTACACTGTGCAATTCTATGCTAACGGTCCTGCACTTAAGTGTTTGTATATTGTGATTTATTATAAAAGATAACGGATAAGATTTCGGCCAAGTTGGAGTAAGAGTCTTCTGGGAAGAGAGGGAAACTGACCGTAGGCTAAACTGAGGGCGCAGTATCCACCAATCAAACCGGAAGCAGTTGTATCCTCACAGGATAGAGCAGCACAGCAGTCGCGTTGTGGCGATTAAAACATAACATTCAGGGGCATAAGCCCTGTTTTAAACTTTCAACGAATCTCTGACAGGTTTGTTAGCGTTCTTTGATTTTTCGATACGACTTAAGTCATGTTGGAGACTAATGTGTAGTTGGTTGTTTTAATGTCTGGCTTCGACGCTAGCAGGTCAGCTCTGACATGCTCGTCTCCTTGGTGTGTTGCATAGCTATCCTACAGCAACACCGGGCTGTAGTATTTACATGTCTTTATTACTCTAGGAAGATAACTGCTTTTTGAATACATCACTTATTTAAAAGGTCTATGTAAGGCTTCATATGCCTTTTCAATAGGTTATATAGGGATATGGTTCATATGATTGACATTAGTGTAGCTGAGGGGTATTGACTCTACAGCATAATGACACTGAGGGTATTTATATATATATTTATGCTGATAATGGTACAAAACAAAATTTTGAAATGCTTCTGAGAAAAAAAATAAGTCAAGCATTGTGGGAAAGCATCCAAAGGCAGTCAAAATGCAATATTTAAGTTACATCACAGTGGGGCTACAACTTACTATATACATTGTTGATTTATTTGCTGATTCATGAAGTGTTTCACCTATGAAATGTCATTTTGTATCAAACTGAATACCAGTCACAACTTGCCAGGGCCCAAGATGAGGTCTTCAAATGTCCTGTTTTGTTTGACCAAATGTCCAGAACCCAAAGATATTGAATTTGCTATGATTTATGACAGAGAAGCAAGAAATCCTCCCATCTAAAAATCTGGAACCTGAGAAATTGTAGCATTTTATTCACAGTTTTGGCTTGATAAATGACTAGTGAGTGACCAATCATTTCAGCTCTATATCACATTAACCAAACCCCAGACTAAAAATATAGTCTTATGTCATGCTATTGCCAGAGCTACATTTTTCAGCTCTAATTGCAAATGAATTATCTCTCTGTCCCTCTCTGCAGCCTTTGACACCATGGCACCCCTCCTGTTAAAGCACCTGGCTGCCTCCTTGACTCGCCAAGTGGCCCAGATGAGCCGGTTGCATCTGACCTTCTCCTCACCAGCAACTAGTGCTTACAGATGTCTCTACACGCTCACCACAGCTCCCCGCTCACTGCTCCTGTCGTCAGCCAGAGTCAGACCCATCGAGCCCCTCTCGCCTGGCTCCTCTGCTCAGTGTGGACCATCTCTGTTGGGACAGTGTCAGCATCTACCCTGCATCCAGCCCTCTGCTGGGATGAAAACCAAGAGTGCCCTGAAGAGGCGCTGCAAAGACTGTTTCTTTGTTCGACGGAGGGGACGTTTGTTTGTGTACTGCAAGACAAATCCAAGACACAAGCAGAGGCAGGGCTAAAATGATGTATGTTGAGTATTAAGAAAATTGCTTTGAGATAGTGAATATTTACCATAACTGTTCTGCAATAATAAATTGTTTGACTAAAGAACTTTAATAGCCTTTTTCACTCCTCTTCTGTTTCCATCTTAACAGCGATAGCCAAAAATACATCAGTTTATCACAGTGAAGAAACTGAATTCTAACATTCTATGGGAAACTCTGATGTGAGATTAACCTTCCAAAATTAGCACAATATTTTCCCTTAGTGAAAAAAATTCATGCTCACTTAGCAATGTGTTGAAATTATATTGTAAATTACAGGTGTAGGCACATATATCTGTTTGACTTAAAATTAAACAAATGATCTCTTCCTCTTCAGATCATTGCTGACTCGCTATTTACCTTACTTTTCATGCACAGCGACACCTTACACAGCAGTCATCTGGTTATAGATAAAAAACATTCTGCAAATTGGGTCCTCAGTTACCAAAAGTTATTAGAGCAGTCATTCTGTCTTAGTCACCCACTGGATAAATGTTAACTCGGCTCTAATATTTGTGTATGTTTGTGTGTATGTCAGATTCAGTTCCATCATTCGTCCACATGAGGGAGCCAAAGTAATACATGAACACAGGATCCAGCCTGCAATGAAACACACTTTGTTATTTCTAACCAGCGTTGCCTGTTATAAGTTGTCCTTATCATCCTCTGGCTCCTCTAGGTTAGTGTTCATCAGTGTCTTCACAAAAAGCTGTAGAGAATGTTGTCTTGAAAATTGTCTCTTCTCTGACGTCATATGAAAAACTAGCTATTTATCATAAAATCTAAAGCCACAATTTGTATCGTTGTATTACTAGTGAAACACAGAGAAAGCATGAAGCACACAACAGCACTGATAGAGTGTAACATGCAAACTGGGCAGCCATAAAAACCTGTCTGGTTTCAAAGGTGTTTGGCAACAAATAATGAGCGTGCGACTGCTGCCCTGCTTTAATAGTTTTAGTTAATATTTACTGATGGATGTACAAGTAACAACAAAACACCTGCGTGTGTGCATGTATTCATCTGAAGGTTTATATCATTAATTTCCAGACAGCACAGCAGGATGGTATAGATCTAATGTTTGCTATTATCCAATGGCATTTCACTGGATCACATGGTTATGGACAAACATAACCTTCCTGTAGAAGCTTCCTGTGTTGCTCCAAAGATGTTACCCTACATGAAGTGTCCTATATAAAGCTCTGTGTGGTTGTGAACCACTGCATTAGTAAGTAATTAGTTCACTTGAAAGAAGTAGGAAGGACTGAGTTCACCTGTGATGAGTGATTACAACTGTGGCTCAGTGAACAACACAGTGTCCATAGAGGTTTGCATTGCCAAAATGTACACATACATTTTTGGTGTGGAATTGATAAACTAGTAAGCCGCAGGATGTAATGTAAATCATTCATCTGTGGTTTTGAGACACAACAAAGTCTGTTTAAAGGGGCAGTTACTGTCATCTTTACAATAAAAAAAAAAAAAAAAAAAAACTCAGCAGAAATTGATGGGCGGATCAAATGCAGGAGGAAACTCAACTTCAAATACATACTGAATCTCTGTGAAGGTCAATCTCACCCCAAACATCTCAAACACACATTCCATAGACTGTCAGAGTCCTTATCATCTTATCGGCTGCCTGTGTGTGTGTGTGTGTGTGTGTGTGTGAGAGATGGTCTCTCTGCGCTCAGATGTCCACTTTTGTAATTAAGGCTGAGTAGTAGTGAAATTTGTTGATTTTATCATATCAACAAAGCATTGATTCAACTTTATGATCATTTCGTGGGATGTACTTTGAAGTGTCTTGCATTGTACAGAGAGGTTTTTCTGTTTTCTAGCCTAGCCTTAGAAATACAAATAGGGCTGACGAAATACAACAAACACTTGTCAGTGTATGCAGTACAACTGGCATTAGTTTTAGCTAGGTGTACCAAATAAAGTGGCAACTGACAGGCACGTGTTTGTAGGTGTGCCGTCAGGTTTTCCAAATTTGTTGACCCACCTTCAAAATAAAAGCTGGAACATAAGGCATCCTTTATACACCAGTGTTTCTAAATATACAAAGCATGATGTATACCTTAACACAAATGCTGCCATTCACCTTTTTTATTCCAACATACAAAGTACACACTGGATTGTGAATACACAAGGTTAAAGCACAATCTTTTCTTCACTGTAACATCAAACGCTACACTGCACTACGTTGACGCCAGACACCTGAATCTTATTTTGAATCCTGTAACCGGAAGTCGCGTGGTTTCTTCTGGATAGCTTGTTGTAAGTGAGCAGTGAGCACTCCTCCCCTCCAGCATCAGTCTCTCCGCTAGTTAGAGGAAGGTGGAGTGAGTGCCAACGAACACTCTGTCCAACGGCGTAAAACAACTATCTCAGCCAACGTTACGGGACATTTTGGACACGACCTTTCCTTTCTTTCTTTTCTTTGTGGGTGTCATGTTGTCAGCAATGAAGGGGCCAAACAGTCGTCACTCCAGAATGGGTCGAAACCCCTTCGTACACAAGCTGAAATTCACCATGACCGAGAAGATAAAGGTAAGACAATTAAGGTGACGAATGATGAATTAATTATCTATAGTTACAGATTCATTCGTCACCTAAAGCTGCCCCCAAGTACCTCGTCTATGTTGTGTGTATTTACTGCACTTTACTATTGCCCACCTTGTTAGAGCGCACACTTTCTCATGGGTCAGTGACACTCTGGTGATGTAATGTGTTAACATTGTGTCTCAGTAAAACTGGGAAGAAGTTCTTCAGACTTAAGAGGAGAGCTAAAATGTTGCGACTATCTAGGAAATATGGTTCTCTTGTGTTTTCCTAGTTATAGTCAGTGATAGCAAGACTCACCTTAAGTGGTCATCAAAGCATGACAACAAACAATTTAAAGAGACAAGAACCATGTGTTCCACAAAACATTCATTCAGTCCCCTCTTTAAAGTCATTCCATAGAGTATACACTATTTGATAGCCCAGCATATTAAGATATACCTCAGGCTTATCTTAGCAGGAGTTTACTCTCCCTTTTAGTCTTCAGTTCGACGATAAAACTACCATATAGATGTTCAGTAAATCATAGACTGACATTATTCACTTCATGTCTTTTGTTCAGAGGAAAATATATTTTGCAGTTTTGAATCTACAGAAATAATAAAAAAATATATATAAAAACTTTTTTTTGTTCACCTACTACATTTAACTGCCTCATTGTGAGTGTTATATGAAACGTGTGGTGTCATTATGAAACCAGCCACTAACCCACATTTTCCTGAATGGATCTGCAAAAAGCCAGAGTTGAATCTTGATTGACCAAATTTGCATGTCAGACATTTGCATCAGATTTTGACCTGCACACCTGCTGATAATGGGAAGTGTTTTTTTACAAAGTGCACTGCAAACAACTGAAACCCTGTACGTTATTTTATTGTACTATTCAACCTGCCGTACTGACTCATGATAATCAGAGTAACATGCACTTGACTTCTTCTCGCATTCTCTCGTTTCTAGCTGTTTCTTTTGACTCATTCAGCTGATTGTGCGCACACAGTGTTTTCACGTGGTTGTTAGCACAGCGTTAATCAAGCTGACAGCTGGCCAAATTTCATATGAACTCATTACACAAAACTCATTACTATCAGTACTCACGGTAATCGTCATTATAATGCATCAGTTTCCAGGATGGCATAAAAAGAGTGACTAATTGTTTGAGGAAATGTTTGAGTTGGGTTAAAGTCAGTGTTTATGACAGGTAGGAAAGCCGTCCTGTCTTATACTGAAATTCAGTGTAACACATTTGAGGCTCGGTAAAGCAAGAAGGCCGCTGTAGGTCAAACATGAACGTGCAGGTGGAAGTTGAGACACTGCTGCTTGTTCTACACATGGACAGCTGTGGCTACATCCTAAATCAACCATCAAAGATTGATGGAATCTCTCTGCTGGAGGACAGCAGTCAGGCAGAGATGTCTCTTCATCAATCAACCAATGGATCAATGGGGTTTCATGCCTAGTGATTGGTGAGGTCTGCTGACAGCATGACTGTCCTGGACTTACATTGCTAATGTATTTTGAGTAACAGGCTGATGGCGTAATATCACCTAGTTGTGTTGGATTTTTTTTTTTTTTTCCAAAGCAGACTGTGTAGATTAACTCTAAAGTTCTCCTACTAGCTCAAGTACAATGGAAACAATTAACAAAATACTTTTGTTTAGAAGCGCAGTATATTTTTTGCAATCATACAGTTAGACAAGAGGAGGAAGTGCACTCCCTCTGCTCTGCCACCATCAGGTTTATCTGTTTCCCCATAGCCTCAGGGCCCAGAGGTGCCTGCTTTCATTCACAGCAAAACACACAAAGTACAAGGCACAGGAAGGCCTTTATGTTGGCAGTCAGTTCCCAACAATTGTGTTCCACTGAGACAAGTGGTAAAGCTAGGCCTTTTGCCGTTTCTCTTACCACGCTTTTAAAGCTTCTTCTAGCCACTTCAGTTTGGCTCACTGGATGCTGTAACCATTGTTCTTGCTAGAAGAACGACTTTATTAGTATGTGTCTTTGTCAGTTTTTCCTTTGGAGGTTATAGTAGATTGTAAACAGTAGCGTGTCTGTACCAGATGACAACAGCAGTCTAGTGAATGTAAGCTGGACCATGTGTGTGTCTGTGTCTGGTTCACACCTCCCACTGCCTGCTTCTAGTGTAGCAGTGAGGTGTGTTTTTCCACTTTTCCAACACGTGTGGACTCTGCTGCTAGTAACACGTAAACAAACACGAGCTCTGCCTGAATAAAAGCATTTACATCACAGATCTACATGACTGCATGACATGCATGTCTTTCAGGGTGTGTATCAGCTTTTGAATGTGTGTGTGTGTGTGTGTTGTAGAGAGATGACAAGTGCAGCTCAGTGCAAAAGCACACTACTCCTCCTGGCACTCGGTCTTGCTGGAAATTGTTTTTCTAACTTCCAGCAAACATGATCAGCAGCACTGTAGACCAACTAGGTCAGCAAGTGAAACAGACGGACAGGCAGTAGCACTAATTCCAGCTGAGTCACACATTGCTGAACAGTGAACATCATACAGACATGGCTGCCAACTCTTCAGCTCATTCCTTTGAAATCCAACAGAGCTGCACTGTCCCCAGCCTGTATTGGGAACCTTTTCAAATATCAATAACTTTATCAAATGATTGACATTTTCTGCTCTTTCAGTGGTGAATGTGTAGTGTCTGCTACAGCCCGTTTCAAAAAAAAAAAAAATTCACCAGCACACCTGTTACTCCAGGGGAAAGACAAATATTTAATGCCAGCGGTGATTACTTCAAGTATAACAGGTTCTGCTGCCTTCGGCTTTGACCTTGATCTGCAGTACACCAGCAACATGACAAACAGAGGGACAGGTTGAGTGCCTCTTGAGCCTCCAGGTGGAAATCAGAGCACTCTTCCCTCGGCTCATTGAAAACAATTAGCCAGGAGCAATTAGACCTCACTGCAGGGTATAGAGCAGTTAAAAGTGTGCTGGGCCACGTTGCTCAGGGGAGGTGGGTGTTATGTGGCATGGCTACGGAAAAGTAGGTAATAGCGTGTCAGTGACACTGACAATAATTTTACAAAATGATTTATTTTGAACAATTTGTACTGGCACTAACATTTTTTTATTATCTAATAAAATGCTGGTTAGTGTCTGAATTAATAGTTTATTAAACATGAGCAAATATCTTGTGATGTTCAACCAACACTCCAAAACATTCAGAATATTATACCCAAAATATGCAATTTATTATAAAACCTTTGAGAACCTGGAACCATCAAATGTTTGACATCTTCTTGAAATACGACTTAAACGATTAATGGATTACAGAAACAGTTGCTAATTTATCTTCTATCAGCTTATTGATTAATTGACTAATCGTTGCAGCCTCAGGATCAATACAGAGCATGGTTAACACAATAGTTCCAGCCTTTTCCTGATGGCCGGTGACATCGTCCCTCATCAAAAACTTGATCCTGGATTCCCATAATGCAACAAAATAGCGTCACAATAAAATTTAGCCGATAATTAATTAATAATAATTCAAATAAACTTTAAGGGATGATTAGATTAGATTGTGTAAAACAAACACTTTCATTGAACCGCATTGCTCTGCAATATCCTGTTATTCAAATAAGCCTGATGGCTCCCTGGCTCGGCTTTATGTCCCTGCCGCTTGGTGAGGCACCCGCTACCATTGTTGTGTCTGTTTATTTTAAAGGTGATGGTATGTGCCAGATGTTTGTCTTTTCATGTTATGCATGCTTGTATGTATGTGTTTGCGTTAGATTGCAGCTAACTGACATATACGCCGTGTGTGTTTTTTTAGAAAACGGACGTGCTGTAGGATGAGCTGAATGACTTAATGGCCCCTGACAGCTTTAATGGTGCCACACGTACAAACAGAAGGTGTTTGTGTTTGTGTGGCAGGAGACAATGGGACCATCATGCTTTCCCAGAGACTTCTGAATATTTAACACACAACAGAATGGCTCTAAAGCTTCCCCTCAGGTCAAAAGACATTTGCTGCTCTTTTGTCTACATAACCATTAGCAGTAGAAATGAGGACATTTGCTTTTTGCCTTTGTACCTTTTCTGATTTCACTTATGTACAGTACAACATCCTTTTGGTGACTTTTTATTATCATCTTCTTGGATTGTATGAAGATTCAATGTGTTCAATATTAAATGAATATATGAGACATTCAGAAATGCATAATGAAACAAATAAATGCAGACAAAATTTCAAATATAAACTTGGGCTAAACAGTTAAACGAAATACTATCAAGATTGCAATTTGGTCAAGTGCAATATTCAAATCTCAATTTTTTTTTGATAAAGGTAAAATGTGTCACGCAACACACCATAAATGAAGCATTGTGGTGCTACAGAGACGCCTCGGCCTCCAAATCATTCTCCAGACATAAAGGAACAGGCTTGTTTGGTACGAGTAATATCTGCCTCTTACCAGAAAAATGCCTGTGAGATCCAGTGCAGCTGCAATGTCCCGTGACTAGATCAGGACTCTTCCCAGATAGATAGATAGATAGATACATACTTTATTTATCCCCTAGGGGAAATTCATGTGTCCATGAACTCATTGTTGTTGATAATGATAATAATAAAAACAGTTAATAACAAATGAACAATAATAATAATTATAATATATATATATATATATATATAATTATCTCAAAAATCTCAGTAAATATCACATTTATGTTATTATGTTATTTACATATTTATTTGAGTATAAATTGATTTTTTTTTTTTAATCAGCACATTATTTCTCAGATTTTCTCTTCCCTCAGAGCCACAGAAGGCAATATAAAACTTATTTACAGTCTGAATAGTGCTCCTCATGACAAGTAAACGGGTCTTCATGTGTAAAGTTGTGTTCCTTTAACACTGTTAATATCTTGCAAAGGAGGAGAGGAGGCTTTTGAGAGAGGACTCATTGCTAAATTTGGATGTGTAACAGAAACATAAAGAGTACAGAAACAACTTATTGCACTTGGAAAAAGTTGCTTTTATATTAGAATGACGATGTGAGCCCAAAATACACTTCAGTGTATTTTTATCTCCAGTGTCAAAATACACTGAAGTATATTTTTATAGTGAATTTCAAAGCAGTGGATGGCCTGGTAGTGTTTTATGCTGGTACATAAAACACTATAAATCGCTCCCCTCTGCCCCGCCCCAACTCATTCTCATGCCACCTCCTGAGAAAATGTCAGCAGATCCTCCCAGATGGATTCGTTAAGCTCTGATGATGAGTGCACTGTGCATCAAGCCTGGGGGTAGGGAGGGCGGGAAAGGCGTTAGAGCATCATAAATCAACCCCATTGCTGTTTATTTATTAATACAGCCCTGCAGTGTGCACCTGGGCTCATCCAGGGAGAGAAATGCACAAGGAAGAAGGGAAAGATGGGACAGAAAGGGAGGAGGTTAGATATGATTCCCCAGAGTGATGACAAAAAGCACAGTGATGCAGAGGAGGGGGGAAACAGTTGAAGGGAGAGCAGCATGATAAATGAAGGTGCAGCTGAGCAAATACACATAGGGAGTGAGAGATTGATAGATGGATAGATGAGGAGAGGAAATCCTCTGGGACCGGAGAGTACTGTAAAGTGGGCGCGGAGGCTGATGAGAGCGGAACGAGGGAGCGCGATGGAAGTGCGGGATGAAGAGATCGAGCGGTGGGTCGGACAAGGAGGAGGAAGGAGCTTAAAATGTCACGCAGTCTGAATTTACACCGTAGGCCGTGACATTTTGACCCTGTTAGTGCACACACACAACATCTCTCTCATTACACTGTAAGAGAAAAGGCATGACGGGTCCAGTCAGCTGACTTCTCATTTCTCACTCTGACTTTAATAAACTTTATTACAGTGACCAGACTCAGCTTTTCATTCATCCTGTGACATAAGTCAACATCATGCTCGACAGATGTTTGACAGTGTTGTGAGCTGTAAAAACAGCATTTTTTACATTTCAAAAACAAATTTACATGAACTATTTTGTTAATGTTATTATGAGACACAATATCAGTATAATCCAAAATGGGTAACTTTTATTGTGTGACAGGTTTTTGTGTTTGGATGTATAAAGAATGTCTATGCAGGATCAAAATCTACTGAAGTGAAGACTAAAGAGTTGGGTGTGTGTGCGTGTGTGTGTGTGTGTGATGGTCTCCACTTTTGTACAAAGGCTGAGTAGTAGTGAAATTTGTTGATTTTATCATATCAACAAAGCATTGATTCAACTTTATGATGTGTGTGTTTGTGTGTGTGAGATTGACAGATGGTTGTTTGTTCCTTCCTGTAGGCACAGTTGGAATGTGTGTCTCGTCCTCTTGACCCTGTGGGATGTGTAGGCGTCTTCTTACTGTATAGGAATGTACGGCATGTTAAAGAATCTTGAGATGTTGTTGTTGTTGTTTGACAAGTGGCTGAAAAAGCAGCAGGAATGTATAGTGAATAATAGCTTGTGGAAATACTCTTACTCATTCTCTCTCTCTCTCTCTCTCTCTCTCTCTCTCTCTCTCTCTCTCTCTCTCTCAGATAGGACTGATGTCGGTCACAGTGTTTCCTGTGCGGCTGCTGCTGGTGTCCTTCCTCATGCTGCTGGCCTGGCCCTTCGCCTTCACAGCCTCCCTGGGACGTTCCGAGTTTGTCATTGAGCCACAGTCATGGTGGAGGAGGTGTGTGTTTGTGTGTGTGTGTGTGTGTGGGTGGGTGGCACTACGAACTATGGGATTACACAGAAATGGAGCAGCAGACCTTTTGTCAAACAAAGTGTGATCTGCTGTTGTTAGTTAAACTGATACACTGAAAATGATTTATATTCCTGCTAAGATTTAACATCAGCTGTCTGTGTGTCCCAGGTTAATAGACCTGTGTTTACGAGTGATCATGCGAGCCATGTGGTTTTGCGGAGGTTTCCACTGGATCAAGGTGAAAGGGGAACGGGCGTCACCCTCTGAAGTTCCCATCCTCACTGTGGCCCCACACTCCTCATACTTTGATGCCATCCCAGTCACCATGACCATGTGCTCTATAGTCACGAAGCTGGAGAGCAGGAGCATCCCCGTCTGGGGCAGTGAGTTAAACACATTTCCATCCACTACAACTAACTAACTTTACTAAAATTAACAGTGCACTTATGTTCCATAACGACATACAGCATATTTTCAATTGAATGCATTTAATGTCGGCACACACGGCAAAATTCTGTGTAGACGAAGAGCAAACTGTAATACGAAAAGATGTATGTCAGCCCACATTTTATTGCATGAATTAAATTTTTTTATGCTCATATTGAACTTTTTAAATCACTGTTGTATGTTAAATAAATAAATTCAGACGCTGAAGTTGGTTGGCTAAAAGTTGAATGGTATGGCTTAAAAATTTTGGGGTCTAATTAAAAAACGGCGCCTATAGATTACTGGACAGTGTCAGAAATGATCATTGTATGATTTTCTACAGAAACACTTTTTGTTCTGACTGGTTATAGTAACAGATGCAGATGCATTTTTCAGGAGTATTTTACTACATTTAAATATGATGGTGCTGTTAATAACTCACTGCATAGAAGAGAATTAGTATTTATTTATTTAGTATTTTAATGATAATTTAAATAATACAGTTACATATTTGAAATGTAAAAAATCTGTTATTTTTGTAGTATTTAAAAGGGGTTTTAGAATCTGATTTTGAAAAGATCTGTAACAGAAAAATCGAACAGATTATTAACAAAAAAATTTTTTTTTATTTAATTCTATTACTGAAAGCAATATTTGAGTTGTCTCTGTCTCAAAATGACCTTACTGTTTACTGTAAACTCTGGTGAGCAGTTTCTCCCTGCAGCATTAACTACTAACTTTTAGAAGCAGTGGGACACATAAATATGGGTATATTTAAAAAAAACAAAAACATAATTGGAAACAGTGATCCTTAATTCTACATAATGCCTCACTGACTCCTTAACTGTTCCACATGCGTCTCTGCACATGCATCTGTTTTCATTTGAGTGCTGTTTGCATCCTGGTTTTTCATTCTGAGCTAGAACTACTTTATTAACACGATCCTTATTTAACCACATATCAATTAAGGGGATGTTTAATCGATGCTAAAACCCTATTAGCTTTTCTATTTGAAAAATTCTGAAGATGAACGTAACTTTGGTATACATCCAAACTCTACCTCTTCATCATCGTCTTCTCAGCTCTGATCAGCTACATCCGGCCAGTGTTCGTGTTTCGCTCAGACCAGGACTCCAGAAGGAAAACTGTAGAGGAAATAAAGCGGAGAGCACAATCTGGAGGGGAGTGGCCTCAGGTATGTGAATGCGAGTGTGCACATGAAGGCATACAAACACACACACACACACACACACACACACACACACACACTTGACTTGTTGTTTTAAATTGGCCTTGATCCGTGTAAACTGTGACACACTGTGTTTATGTTATCACCTTTCAATTCTCATGTGGTTTGTCTGTTTGTGTGTGTGTGTGTTTGTGTGTGTACTTCAATGTGTATCTGTTTGTTCCAGATCATGATATTTCCAGAGGGGACGTGCACCAACAGGTCAGGTCTCATCTTATTCAAGGCTGGTATGTGTTCAGACCCCTTCATGCTTTAGGCTGATCTTGAAACCAGGTGGAAGGTGTGTGTGTGTCTGTGTGTGTGTGTGTGTGTGTGTGTGTGTGTGTGTGTGTGTGTGTGTGTGTGTGTGTGTGTGTGTCTTAACCTTAAGTCAAATAGCATTAATGTGTGTTGTTATGATCACTTATCATTTCATAAATGGTGCAAAGATTGCAGTGACACTTTACACCGTAAACCTTTGGCCACTTGGGGACAGTGGAAACAAGCTGTGAACACAAAAATGACACACAGTATCATCACCAAGGTGATAGAGTGAACATGTTAGCCGGCAGTTGCTTATTTATAAATCCAGCAGTTAGGCAGCAACATAAGCTTTCATCTGGAGTTGTGGGGTGGACAGCAAACAATGAGCTGCAACTTGCTATAAACCTCTGTAAAGCCAAGGGGAGCTGGTGACTCGCCCTGTATGATGATGTCAGTGATGTTGCCCCTGTAGGAAAAATCACTATGAGCAACCGCTTTCATCCTGTTACACATTGTTGTTATGAAAATATTGATTATAGCCACACTAAATCTTCCGTTTGCCATAATTATACCCTTTTTATTGCCAGAAAACCAATCTTATTCTTTTAGTGGAGCTTTGGTTGCAGCCACATATTTTCCTGTTTTTCCCAAAGGTCGCCTTCTCTATGATCATCTCTATGGACCCCAACAATAAAGTTATCCCTTTATATTAAGGTCAGTCAGTTGGTCAGTTGATCAGTCCACCACTTTGCTTCTGACGGATCAATCCATGCGTGCATCCATCTTCTGCCACTTATTCTGACTAGTGTCACAGATGTCCCTCTCCCCCCTGCAAAATTTTCTAGCTCCTCCTGGGGGATCCACGGTTGTTCCTCAGCCCTATTTAGTGCTAGTTAGCAAATCTTAGCCGTCTGACATGCTAAACTAAGATGGTGAACATGGTACACGTTATACCTGCTAAACATCAGCATGTCAGAACTGTCACTATCAGCGTGTCCACATTCTAATGTTAACATTTAGCTCTAAGCTTTGCTGTGCGTGTTTACAGCCTAACAGAACTTTTAGCATGGCATTAGATTCTTGCACGTCCACACAGGAAGTGTTTCAGCCATGTTTTTCAATTTTCTGTGTCACGTGCGTCTGGTGGAACAGATACACTTCTCTTTTCATCAACCCAGCTGTCTACTGTCTACACAGGCTGCTTAACACCTCGTAACTACAGCGTATTGAGCTGTAAGTGCTGTGAAAATGTGGTGACCTACACTTAATACTGTACTTGAATGCATCCTATGTAGACACACACGTAGCACTGAAACTATTGTATAATGCAGTAATGCAAAACCACAGTTCTGAAGGTTATAGTCTTGTTTTGTATTTATTTTATATGTGTTTACGTTACAAAACTAGAATATACCAGTCAGTACAGTTGTTGGTTGGTCTCAAATGAGGGTTATTATCCTCCACAGCTGCAGGTACAATGTGCAAACCACAGCTCAGCAGTATTTGGCTGTGTTTTTTGGTAATTTCCAACCAGGGGTGTGTCTACTTCTTCATAGAGAGACTCTGTGTGATCACTTTGTTCAGCATTCATTTCATTTAGTGTGCCTGGGCCTGTAAATGATTATTAATGCATGAAGTTGGCTGCATAGCTGCCAACTCCAGGTGTAGATGTCTGGGCAAATTAATTTTATACTTGGCCCAACAGGTTTGGAGGTTCAGTATCTTGTTAAAGGACATCTCAACAGGGCACCTAACTGCTGCACTCATCTTTCTGGGCTTGTTTTTCAGCTCACCTCTCTCTCTGTGTGTGTGTGTGTGTGTGTGTGTGTGTGTGTGTGTGTGTGTGTGTGTGTGTGTGTGTGTGTGTGTGTGTGTGTGTGTGTGTGTGTGTGTGGTTGTGTGTGTTCGTTCTCTGGCATTGTTCCCTGCCTGCCCTGTCTAATCCCCTTTCTTCCAGTCTGTAATTCTGTCATTCCCAGTAAGCCCTGTTGGTCACACTCTGCACTGATTTGCGTGCGTGCGTGTGTGCGTGCATGCGCGTGTGTGTGTGTCCAGCTTGATCTGTCTGTTGTGTGGTGCCAGTGCTCTCTGGATGTCTCCTCTAGTTTTGTCTTTTCTCTGGCTGCCAGCACAACAGAGTGTATACGTGTGTGTGTTGAAGGCCATTGTGCCACCTGTGCATGACGTGCTTTACAGATACCTCCAGTCTTTTTCTCATTTCAAAAGACTTTTTAATAGAGCAAGCACTTTTATCTTCACCCTCTCTCCCTGTCTGTTGTCCCACATTATTAATCAGAGGGTTGATAACCCTAATGCTAATGCATGTGCTGCTTGACCAAAATGTGGGGCCAATGTTGTTTTATTTCCTGGTTTCTTGTTAATTATATTTGCTCAGGTTTAATACGCATGTTCTACTTTGCATCTAATCTAATTCAGGACAAGCACGTTCTGTGGTGTGGGAGCTTTTGACTTCACCACCCTCATAGGTGTGATGTTAAAGGAGCTATTTGCAAGTTTTGCTATTGCTACATAGCCGGCGTTAGCATTAACAGCTGTTTACTTACCAGTCTAGAAGAAACGTTGCAAGTTCAGTATCAAACCTCATTCCTTGACTCACTCTTGTCTCTATCACACGTTTTCTTCTACTGAAGTTAAAAATTACAGCCCAGATTTTTTAAATGTTACTTGTAATTTTACTTGAATCAGCCATTGCACAACTGAACATTACATCTTGAAGACACTTTCATATTGAAAATATTTACGCAATATATACATGACATACATGAGTTAAAGCTGCATTTATCAGTAATTCTTTATGAATAATTTTAAGAATGGTTATGTATAATGCAAAAAGGGATGGCTTGTAGTGACAAAACCACAGATATTATCGCCCAACTCTGCAGTCCCTGTTGGCTCTAAGGAACATTTTAGCATTCTTCAGCTCATTGTTTTGGTTTAACAGTCCACAACTTCACTGTTTTTGTTCACTGTTCTCATCAACCCTGTCTCCAGCAGTCGCAGGCAGCCACTCTCAATGAATAAGCTTTGAGAAACCCATTGTACCCTCTTCCCAGCACCAGAAGGCAGACAGACAAAGTTAGTGTCTAGCTAGTAAACATGGTGAAGCACTAAGAGACTAAAAGAGCCACATATTTTCTTCAGGAGTTGGTTGAGACCAAAATAAAGCAAGAATAAGAGTGAATATTGGACTTGCTTTCAACAGGTGGGCACAAACCACACTTCAAATTAAAGCCAATGTTGCTCTGTATCTGGATGTGTAAATAGTCGCCTTTTAAAGCTCGTTTCACTGCCCCCAAGTGGCCAAATAAATCAAGTAAGTGTAACCCTGTTAAAAAAAGGACAATAAATAGTTTAAATATGTTTATGTTTGATAAATTGTGATTAAAAGTATTAAGAATAATATTTCATGAAGTTTGACAAAAAGTGTTTAAAATAGTTTAATAAATAAGTTTAAAAAGTTTAAAAGATACAAATGTGCACTTTAAGATATTTTGTGTTATTTTGAAAAGCCACAGGGTTAAAAAAGAACTACCGATTGTGAAAATTGTAATTCTGGTAATTAATTGGTTAAGATCTGGCTAAACAGGAAGTGTATGTATTTTTGTGTGTGAAAAGAGAAACTTGACAGTTGCGAGAGAGAGAGCGGGATACTCGACGAGGAAAAGAGAGAACTGCTGGCGTTTAATGTGGTAGAGTAAGCAAATATGCAGAACACGGACATTGTTTGTAAAAAAGTATCAGGAGATAAGCGGACAGTGAATCTCGTAGTGACTGATATTCAGCGCAACACCGTGTTCCAGTGAAAGGACGAATACTTTGGCAGAGAGTATTCAATGAGGAGCGCAGCTAACAGCTAATGCAGCTCGCATTAGCTTAGCTACTTCTTCATCCACGTGCAGCTAACCCAGCTACTCGACTAGGGGAAGAAGTTAGCCTGCTGTGTGCCGGACCTGTTGAGACGATCAGCGGTGAGGTTCTACCGGGAGCGTGGGAGTCATCTGCAGCCGTCTTGGCAGCAACACGCTGGTCCAGACAGGAAGAATCGCCACCATCCGCCCATGTATCAGCAACCCGCTGGTACTGCATACGGGACGAGGACGCCATCACTGCAGTGAGTCTCTTAACTTTTTTATTTCAGCGCTTTAGCGTGAAGCAGCCATTTTGTTTCTGGCTACAACGCACACGAGCATCGCTTCGGGCCTGCATCGTTAACATCCTTTTTCAGTTAGTTATAACTGCCGGCTTTAGGTGTGTTATTAATTTTTTTTTATAATGAGTGCACTCAAAATAAGGGGTTATTTGAATATTTAGAAATTGATCAGTTAAAGGTACAGAAAGGTTTTGAATTTGAGTGTTTATTTTGTGTGTATTTTCATTGTTGGGAGAACATTTGTGTTTATATTTACATCAGTAAATCTTTAAAATTTACCTTTCTTCTGGTTATTTGTGTTTTAGAAGTAGTACTGTTGTTTACAAAGTGTTAAAAGGGTACTTACAGATGGTAAGGAAAATTTAATTATTTCATTTATCTATAGTTTTTTAAAACCATTAAAAATTAGTTTTAACACATTCAATGAGTAAATAAAAGTGGTTTGTATCACAGTATAAATAGATATTAGTTCACCAATATTATATTACAGTATACTTCTCATTTGGTATTAGTTAATCTTAAAGAAAGAGATTTCTACAACAGTAAGAACTTGGGAAGCGTACCTCATAAACATAGACAGGCCGTCTAGAGGGCGCTACATAAAATGGAGGCACCGCTGGGATTGTGGGTTAATTAATGCTGAAATTGGTGATTAGTGACTGTAAATTTCATAGTGTGTGAACTATTTAACTAAAAAAAAAACAAAACAATATATAGTGATATCTAACTAATAGCAGCTTAAGTGTCACAATGTACAGGAACAAGCTGAAGAACTGGTGTCGAGGTGAAAACCTGGAGGAGAGCCATGCCTTACTGACCAGCGTTCCTGAGAAAACAGAAACAGCACACATACTAGAGACATTGCAAACTGTAAAGTGCCTGGGACGGGTACGAGTGAGAGGAAGAATGTTAAACGAAACTACAAATGAAGTGCTGGTGCTTTGCGAGTGCAAAGAGGAATTGACTGATGCAGACGTCCCAAGTGAAGTTTTGAGCTCAGATGGACAGACTGCATGGAAAATATTCACTGCGACTCAGAGCTCAGACCCTGATTTGGACTTTAACCATAAACTGTATGCTCTTCTACAAGCAGAAGGAAAGTCTACAGAGGATGTGCAAGCCTTGTTGACCCCGCACATACCTTCCTCTACAGAAGCCATCCTTCGTGCTGTGGGTGATCTGTTTGATAAGACTGTCAAGCCCTCAGCAGAAAGTGGAGGATACCGCCGCCTGCGGATCTTTTCCGGTATTGTGCCTACACCAGCAGGAGAGGAACAATTCGACCACTGGTTAGAGCAAGCTTACCTGATGGTTGAAGAGAGTGAGGGCCCTGCAAAAGACAAGAGGAGAAAGATAATGGAGAGTTTAAAGGGACCAGCTCTGGAAGTGATAAAAGCAGTGCGTCTCTCCAATCCTGACATTGCCCCTGACAAGTGCTTGGAGGCTCTGGAAAACGCCTTTGGATTAGCAGAGTCTGGAGACGATTTGTATTTCACATTCAGAATGCAGCAGCAGCAACCAGGTGAGAAGCTATCTGATTTCCTCAGGAGATTAGAACGTTGCCTGTCCAAAGTGGTACAACGAGGTGGTCTCACTCCCCTAGCCATGGATGGTGCACGGCTTGAACAGCTTCTGAGGGGTGCAGTTAATGCCGATCTGATGTTAATTCAACTGCGACTGAGGGAAAGAAGAGCTAATCCACCAACTTTCCTTGAGCTCCTGAAAGAAATTCGTACAGAAGAAGAATATGAATCTTCTCGAGCAAAGCTGAACCATTCAGTGTATACAGTTCATGCCAAGCTTCAAGAAGAAAACAAACACTCAGAGATACAGACTTTGAGAGCTGAAATTAAAGAAGTGAAATCAATGTTTGCTGCGCTCTCTACACAAGACAAAGAGACACAAAATGAGAACTTTCAGACTAAAGTGAGAAATGCCCCAGAGACTAATGCTGATCCAGAAGTGATAGCTCTGAGGAAACAACTGAAACAGTTACAACAAAAGGTGAACTCCAGATTACCTCAACCATCTACACCTTCTCCCACAGTGATGACTGTAAACACTCAAAACAGACAAGGGGCTGAGACAGAAGAGCGTTTCTGCTATCGCTGTGGTGAAAATGGACACATGGCAGGGAAGTGCAGAAACCCTGAGAACCAAAGCAAAGTGATCCAAAGACTCATTCAAGCTCTTAAAAAGGCAAAGACCCATAGCCCTCAACCTACTACTGATGTCCCCTCACCCCCAACTGACTGTACTGTGAGGAGAAGTGTAGTAGATCAGCTTGCCCCAACAGGCATACCAGAGGGTCTAATAGGGCCACCATCTTTGGAGCCCCTGAAAGTTAATGGACATTTGTGTGATGCATTACTCGACAGTGGCTCAAGAGTTAGCATCATCTTTGAATCCTGGTACAGGAGACATCTTGCTGATACTCCTATTCGCCCCGTAAGTGATCTTAACATTTGGGGTTTAAGTGACTCTGATTACCCTTACCTTGGCTACGTGGCAGTGGACCTAGAGTTTCCCAAAAAGGTAGCGGGTACCCCAACAGCCCTGTCAGCCCTGGCTCTCATTTGCCCCGATCCACCTGGTCCTGATCAGACACCTGTAATTCTCGGGACAAATACCAAGGCTAACCTATCCAAGCGGCTAGCCCAGCTGCGTGACGATAGAGTTCAAGGTACTGTAGCCCACACCTTTGGCATACAGAACACTTCCCCAGAAACAGTGAAAGATAAAGCCATAGACTTGTTAAACGAAGAGGATGATGAAATAGGTTGTGTAAAGTTGGAGGGTCGAAGCTCACTTGTCCTACCTGCAGGTGGCAGCAGTAAAGTAGTCTGCAAACTGGTGCTTAGAAAGTCCCTGCCAGATGACATCTTGATAGTAGAGGCCTCCAGTACAGCTACTCTCCCATCAGGCGTCATGCTCCAACCTATGGCAATACCTAGTAAGGCTGTGGACATTAACCGGCTGACAGTTGTGGTTCATAATGAGTCGCAGAAAGAAGTGACCATTCCTGCCGGTGCTGTCCTGGGTCACCTGTGTGTAGCTGATGTGGTTACCACAGTGCCAAAACAGAAGCAAGAGACAGAGGATGCTTTTGATGTCAGCATGATCAACTTTGGTGAGTCACCTGTCCCTGAAACATGGAAAGCAAGTCTCAGACAAAAACTGTCTGAAAGAGCCGATGTATTCTCTCTCCATGAACTGGATGTGGGACTCGCCAAAGAAGTGGAACACACGATCCGCTTATCTGATTCACGACCCTTTCGTGAACGCTCCAGACGCATCGCCCCAGCGGATATCGACGACGTGAGGCGTCATATCCAAAAGCTACTAGCAGCAGGCATCATCAAAGAGTCCAGAAGTCCATATGCATCGCCCATAGTGGTGGTGAGGAAAAAGAATGGGGATGTAAGGATGTGCATTGACTACCGCACACTCAACAGCCGCACTGTCCCAGACCAATACACTACCCCACGCATCGATGAGGCTCTTGACTGCCTGTCGGGTAGTAAATGGTTCTCAGTGATCGACTTAAGAAGTGGTTACTATCAAATAGCCATGAAAGAAGAGGACAAAGAAAAGACTGCCTTTATCTGCCCTCTCGGGTTCTACCAGTTCGAGAGGATGCCTCAAGGCATAACTGGAGCTCCTGCAACCTTCCAGCGCCTCATGGAGAGAGCAGTTGGAGACATGAACATGCTCCAAGTAATAGTCTATCTGGATGATCTGATCATATTCGGAAAGACCCTGGCAGAACATGAAGAGAGACTATTAAAGGTGCTGGACAGACTCAGAGAAGTAGGCCTCAAGATTTCACTTGACAAATGTCAGTTTTGCCAAACAAAGGTCAAGTATGTGGGTCATATTGTGACTGCGGAGGGTGTTGCTGCTGACCCTGCAAAAATCGAAGCTGTGACCACTTGGCCTCAACCTTACAATCTCAAGACCCTACGATCCTTTTTGGGTTTTTGTGGTTATTATAGACGATTTATCCACAACTACTCCTCCATCGTCCGCCCTTTGACTGACCTCACTAAAGGTTATGGTCCCCCTCAGCGTAGCAAAAAGCCAGTAAAAGGGAAGAGAGATGTTTATTTGGATGAGAAGGAACCGTTTGGAGACAGGTGGGACGAGTCATGCACTGAAGCCTTTGAGAAAATCAAACAGTGTTTGACAAATGCCCCTGTGCTCGCCTTTGCAGATCCTGACAAGCCCTACACACTGCATGTCGATGCTAGCCTTACGGGGCTGGGAGCTGTGCTTTATCAGGCATATCCAGAAGGGTTGCGACCAGTGGCGTTCGCAAGCAGAAAACTGAGCTCGTCAGAGAAAAACTACGCCATTCATCAGTTAGAGTTTCTGTCGCTGAAATGGGCAGTTGTGGAGAAATTTCACGACTATCTCTACGGAGCCCACTTTACTGTGCGTACAGACAACAACCCTCTAACTTACGTCCTGACAACAGCAAAGCTCAACGCCACAGGACATCGGTGGCTGTCGGACTTGTCAGTGTACGATTTTGACATTATCTACAGGCCAGGTAGAAATAACATTGATGCTGATCTGCTGTCACGCATAGAGGCAAGAGATGAGGAGACGGAATGGCAGAGCATCTCGCAGGCTGGAGTCAAGTCAATCTGCCAGCGAGTCGGTGTTCTGGGCCCATCGGCAGACTCCCCCAAGTATGCTGAACAGCTTGGAGCTCCACCTGACTGCATTCCTGACGTGTATGCTTACCCCACACGTCTTCAGCTTAACTCACTGGAACAAATGTCCAAGCAAGACTTAATGGCAGCCCAAACCCAAGACAGCTTGATAGCACCCACCATACAAGCTATAAAGTGTGGCAAGTGGAAAGACAATCCAGAGTTACTCCCTATGAAAAGAGAGATGGGTAAGCTAGTCATGACTGACGGGTTACTACATCGAGTGAGCACATGCCACACAGGAAAAAAGACACAGCAGCTAGTGCTACCTGCTAAGTTCAAAGCAGTAGTACTCAAAACCATGCACGATGACCTTGGTCATTTAGGAGTGGACAGAGTCACTGACATGATCAGGAGCCGATTCTTCTGGCCAAAGATGTCAGTTGATGTAGAGCAATATGTGAAAAACTGCGGAGAGTGTGTGCTCAGGAAGACTCCGTGTCAAAGAGCTGCACCGTTACATCAGATAGTGAGCTCTGGACCTATGGACCTCGTCTGTATTGACTTCCTGTCTATGGAACCTGATTCAAGAGGAGTGAGTAATGTGCTTGTCATAACTGACCATTTTACGAGATACGCCCAAGCTTTCCCCACTCTCAATCAAAAAGCTCTCACAGTGGCGAAAGTCTTAGTGGAAAAGTACTTTGTACATTATGGCTTGCCATCTCGTATTCACTCTGATCAAGGCAGAGACTTTGAGTCTCGACTCATTAAAGAGCTGCTAAAGATACTGGGCATACAGAAGTCAAGGACCACCCCTTACCACCCCCAGGGTGATCCCCAACCTGAACGTTTCAACAGAACTCTGTTGTCCATGTTGGCCACACTCAACCAAGAAAAGAAGCGGCAATGGAGTCAGCATGTAGTGCACCTGGTGCATGCATACAATAGCACCAAGTGTGATGCCACGGGATACTCCCCATATATGCTGATGTTTGGCCGAGAGGCCCGACTCCCACTGGATGTATGCTTTGGGACATGCCCAGATGGCAAAGCTGAACAGCCACATTCTGCATATGTTGCCAAACTGAAAGAAGATTTACAGACAGCCTATAACTTGGCCACAGAGGTCTCTAACAAGAGACACCAGCAAAATAAAAAGGCATACGACAAGAGACTTAGGTTCCACAAACTAGAACCTGGCGACAGAGTATTGCTGAAAAACCTTGGATTGAAGGGAAAACACAAACTGGAAAATCGCTGGTACAATGTCCCTTATTTTGTAGTGGACAAGTTGCCAAACTTGCCTGTTTACAGAGTAAAGCCACTAAACGTCAAAGGGAAGGTCAAAACATTGCACAGAGATAATCTCCTTCCCATAGGAGATAGAGTGAGGATACCAGTGCAGGAGGAAATGGAGAACGTTCCAAAGAGACCTGTGACTCGAAGTCGTGTCCCCATCCGACACCAAAGAAACTCCACAGATCACACTGTACAAAGAGAAAGTAATACCTTGAGTGATTCTTCTGATCTGGAGTGTGAATGGCCGACCAAACCTTACAGGGAGTTAATGGGAAATCTCATCCGAAGGAGAGAAAGATATAGTGCTGAAGGATCAGAGCAGTTGGAAGTCCTCAGTCCTTCAGAAGAGAGTCACTCAGAGAGAGACCACACCCCTGTAGAGCATGTTCCAGATGTCCCTCAAGAAACCGACTCTGAGTCAGGACCACTCTCCAGTGAAGAAGAACAAGAAGGACTACCCTCGAGCTGTTCTAATGTACATGTGACACCAAAGCCAAGTAGGCCAAAAAGATCATTGAAACCAGTTGTAAGACTTACTTATGATGAGCCAGGAAAGGCTAAAGATCAACCCATTACTATTGTACATAGAGGGGTTACTATAAAAATTGGTAAGCACTAAGCTGGGTCTACATAAATTCACCCTTAATACTTTGAGTATAAACTTAAGTTAAGTTTTGTAATCTGATGAGGACATCAGACGTTTAAAGGGGGGAGGGTGTAACCCTGTTAAAAAAAGGACAATAAATAGTTTAAATATGTTTATGTTTGATAAATTGTGATTAAAAGTATTAAGAATAATATTTCATGAAGTTTGACAAAAAGTGTTTAAAATAGTTTAATAAATAAGTTTAAAAAGTTTAAAAGATACAAATGTGCACTTTAAGATATTTTGTGTTATTTTGAAAAGCCACAGGGTTAAAAAAGAACTACCGATTGTGAAAATTGTAATTCTGGTAATTAATTGGTTAAGATCTGGCTAAACAGGAAGTGTATGTATTTTTGTGTGTGAAAAGAGAAACTTGACAGTTGCGAGAGAGAGAGCGGGATACTCGACGAGGAAAAGAGAGAACTGCTGGCGTTTAATGTGGTAGAGTAAGCAAATATGCAGAACACGGACATTGTTTGTAAAAAAGTATCAGGAGATAAGCGGACAG
>NW_019174633.1:1457657-1475147 GCF_002260705.1 Seriola dumerili | reverse complement strand
GAACCCATGGAATCTCGTAGTGACTGATATTCAGCGCAACACCGTGTTCCAGTGAAAGGACGAATACTTTGGCAGAGAGTATTCAATGAGGAGCGCAGCTAACAGCTAATGCAACTCGCATTAGCTTAGCTACTTCTTCATCCACGTGCAGCTAACCCAGCTACTCGACTAGGGGAAGAAGTTAGCCTGCTGTGTGCCGGACCTGTTGAGACGATCAGCGGTGAGGTTCTACCGGGAGCGTGGGAGTCATCTGCAGCCGTCTTGGCAGCAACACGCTGGTCCAGACAGGAAGAATCGCCACCATCCGCCCATGTATCAGCAACCCGCTGGTACTGCATACGGGACGAGGACGCCATCACTGCAGTGAGTCTCTTAACTTTTTTATTTCAGCGCTTTAGCGTGAAGCAGCCATTTTGTTTCTGGCTACAACGCACACGAGCATCGCTTCGCGGCCTGCATCGTTAATCCTTTTTCAGTTAGTTATAATGCCGGCTTTAGGTGTGTTATTATATTTTTTTATAATGAGTGCACTCAAAATAAGGGTTATTGAATATTTAGAAATTGATTCAGTTAAAGGTACAGAAAGGTTTTGAATTTTGAGTGTTTATTTTGTGTGTATTTTCATTGTTGGAGAACATTTGTGTTATATTTACATCAGTAAATCTTTAAAATTTACCTTTCTTCTGGTTATTTGTGTTTTAGAAGTAGTACTGTTGTTTACAAAGTGTTAAAAGGGTACTTACAGATGGTAAGGAAAATTTAATTTATTCATTTATCTATAGTTTTTTTAAAACCATTAAAAATTAGTTTTAACACATTCAATGAGTAAATAAAAGTGGTTTGTATCACAGTATAAATAGATATTAGTTCACCAATATTATATTACAGTATACTTCTCATTTGGTATTAGTTAATCTTAAAAAAGAGATTTCTTACAACAGTAAGAAACTTGGGAAGCGTACCTCATAAACATAGACAGGCCGTTCTAGAGGGCGCTACACTACCAAATAACATATTATTTCATCAAAGGCCCGAGACATAGTCGCAAATTTCACTTGCGAGGGTTTCCTGGAGATACTTGAAGGTGAAAAGACGCACAGTGACCAAGACCAGTCTCATTAAACAAGCGGGCAGCACCCCCTTCCTCTCCCTCCTTTCTCTCTTTCCTTTGGACCCCTGGCAGGCTGAGCTTGGCATTCACTGAACTCAAGAGACGTCTTCACCACAGTTTATAATCCAGAACTTTTATCAAAACCCTTGCCCACCAGTTAATTGTGGAGCGTGGATGCCCTAAAGAACACCTGGGTGGAAGTAAATCCTTTCCCAATGCTCCATTTCCAATTCAGATCCCCCACCTCCATGCCTTTCCTTGTCTTGTTGCTTATCCCTTGGGGGAGCTAAACTATTAACCTTGGAAAATTTATGATGCTGCCCAGTAAAAAACTTGCTTTTGGAGGAGCGGTGGACACTGGCTTGAGGCGAGCTGCTCATCCATTTATGGTGTGGACCTGCACATAATAAACTTTAGCTTACATCACGGTTTTGAGGCTAAATGTTTGAACTCCCAACATGGCTCTCCTGCCTATTTTTTTGGTTGGTTAAATTATCACGTCTTACCTTTACCACCCAGGCCTCAAAAATGATTAAACTATCAAACCTCATTCCTTGACTCACTCTTGTCTCTATCACACGTTTTCTTCTACTGAAGTTAAAAATTACAGCCCAGATTTTTTAAATGTTACTTGTAATTTTACTTGAATCAGCCATTGCACAACTGAACATTACATCTTGAAGACACTTTCATATTGAAAATATTTACGCAATATATACATGACATACATGAGTTAAAGCTGCATTTATCAGTAATTCTTTATGAATAATTTTAAGAATGGTTATGTATAATGCAAAAAGGGATGGCTTGTAGTGACAAAACCACAGATATTATCGCCCAACTCTGCAGTCCCTGTTGGCTCTAAGGAACATTTTAGCATTCTTCAGCTCATTGTTTTGGTTTAACAGTCCACAACTTCACTGTTTTTGTTCACTGTTCTCATCAACCCTGTCTCCAGCAGTCGCAGGCAGCCACTCTCAATGAATAAGCTTTGAGAAACCCATTGTACCCTCTTCCCAGCACCAGAAGGCAGACAGACAAAGTTAGTGTCTAGCTAGTAAACATGGTGAAGCACTAAGAGACTAAAAGAGCCACATATTTTCTTCAGGAGTTGGTTGAGACCAAAATAAAGCAAGAATAAGAGTGAATATTGGACTTGCTTTCAACAGGTGGGCACAAACCACACTTCAAATTAAAGCCAATGTTGCTCTGTATCTGGATGTGTAAATAGTCGCCTTTAAAGCTTGTTTCACTGCCCCCAAGTGGCCAAATAAATCAAGTAAGCCTGTAAGGTTTTAGCCTTATTCTCATTAGTAATATTAACATACCCCATTCTAATCTGTGCAGCACTGACACAGTAGCTTCAATAGGGTTTTGTTTATTAATAAATAGTGTATGTAACGTCTATTGGCTCGTCTGTCATCAGCAGGACATTATAGACTTTGAATAGAGACGCATTCTGCAGGGGCTGGAGGTTACCCTGAGGTTGTGAGCTTGTCATTCATGCAGTGCACACGACTCAGCCCCATGCGTTGTTTTCTCTCTGCAATATTCAAGTCAGTTGAAATCTGTAGAAACTTCTGTTGCCAAAACAATGTAGTACTTTAGTAAATGAATATAAATGTGGCAGTAATAGAAATCACATACTGATAATTTCATTTACTTTTTTGCTCTTGATGCAGTTGATATTTTCTTTCTCTCTACTATTGTTCTCTCACCACCTCCCTCCTCTCTTGTCTTTCTCAGGTGCTTTCATCCCAGGACTCCCAGTACAACCAGTGGTGCTACGCTACCCAAACAAACTGGTAAAGACCCTGCATCCAGTCCTCCCCTTCTCGTTCCACTCACTTTTCATACATTTGACACCTGTGACCTTGGACATAGTTCAAGTTTAGACTCCACATACACATACACTGTGTACACACACCTATACATACTGACACACACCTGTGACGTAATGGTTTCTTTCCCTCACGTTAGTATGTGTTTCTCTTGTGTTGAATGACTTCATGTTCTAGTAGGATGATATTTCATTCCCCTCTTTCTCTGTCTCTCTTTCTCATACACGCACACACACACACACATACGCACACACACAGGTGTCATGTCTCTCTCTCGGCACCTCTCCTCGCATTCTCATGAATTATGCAGTTCCTGTTACCTACTTTTCCTTCGTTTCCCTAGAAAGCTTTTGTCTGTTTCCTCTTGTGCTGAGTTTAGTCACTGTGATGACTTCAGTGACAATGTGGCTCTACAAGGAAGTTTAAGTGAGGCAAAGAAAACTTGAATAAATTGCACTAACAGGGTGACTTGACCTCAGTTTGTATTTTCAATCCATTTCCATACGTTCATAGAGCCGCGCTGGCCTCCTGCAACAGGAAATGGAAACAACGGTAAACAAACAGTTAGCCACAAAATGTCTGAATAAATTACACAAAATACTGATTGTTACTGAGCCAAATCAAAACAAATTTCGCTGCCTTCACTTTCTGAACTTGACCGTGCAACACCAGCAAGCGTGAAGAGAAGCTGATAGCATTAGTTGAAAAGCATCCACATGTCCTGCATGGGCCTGTTGTAAATGTGATGTTATCTGAACAGTCTTGGATTCATCTGTGTGCTGCTTTACTACACCTGAGCTGTGTTTACACATGTTGTTTGGTTTCCTTAGTCCGGATCAAAGCAGAAAATAATACATTGTTGAATTTAAGCTTAAGGCAATTTAATGATCTGATTGCTTTGCCTTATTATATATGAACAAATATATGGAGGTAAATATAAAGACACATGGGCTGACAGTTTGGTTCTCCTTCCTAAAGCACCCACAGTGGCAAATCGGAAAACGTGTGACAGCCAATCATTTTCCACCTAAATGATCAAAGAGGCATTTTTGCATATTTATACGCTCTTGAAAATAAGTTCACAGTTAGACCTCTTTTCTCCCAGACAGCCATTGGTTTGGTTCATTACACTATAATTTTATCAGTTCGCAGACTTAAACCTTCTTTGAAAGTTACGCGCTTGTCTTGTAGTGCAGTTTTAATTGCAGTAATGTTCTGTTAGAAATTTCCATCTTGTTTCATTTCATTCATGAATCACAGAGTCTGAGAATCTTCTCAGCAGCTCAGAGGTCTGGAACCAGGGTAAAAAAAAAAAAGAAAAAAGTATCAGGTTCACAGTATTTAGACATTTATCAGCAGTGATTACTAGTATGTGACCTTAGTAAGTGACCTTCAATACACACAGACACAAACAACTGGGAAGAACTTCAGGGAGGTCAGGGAGTTATTGGACCTGTATGAAACTTGCATCAGAGATGTTCCTGTGTGTGTTTCCTGAGCCATTTCCTCCTTCTCCTTCCTCTCCACAGGATACTGTTACATGGACATGGCAAGGTCCTGGAGCGTGAGTGTTTGTGTTTTTCTTTCAAACACATACACACTTGCATGCACCGTACATAGCACACACACACACACACACACACACACACACACACACACACACACACACACACACACTCAGATGCAGCTCCTACTGCCTCCTGCTAAGTATGTGGCTAAAACACTAGTGACCTGTTTTCCACTAAAAAAGGAGCGTGGTATGATGCTGTAGGGGAACTTCCATTATCTCCAGTGCCATCTGTTCAGTCTTGTCTCCATCCATCATATTCATTTTCTCTTCGTGATCCTTTCTCGTCATATGTAGACAAAGTCAACTCTTCTATCTTCCAGGTTCAAGATCCTATGGCTCACTCTGTGCCAACCTCATAATCCTATGGAGATCGAGGTGAGTGGTTCAGAGAGACGGACGTCAGTAAAACTTTCCAGATTGAGAGAAATATTAAGTTGATATGTGTGCAGATCAGTTCACAGTTTAATGACAGGACATGATCAATTTTCTATTCTTTCTCCTTAGTATTTGCCTATTTATACTCCATCAAATGAGGAGAAGGAAAACCCCGCCCTGTTTGCCAGTAATGTCAGAAAACTCATGGCCAAGTAAGTGTGTGTGTTAGTGTGTTTACATAAGTGTTTGATCAGCATCTGACACACACACACACACACACACACACACATATTTAGGTCCTCATGAATGTTTCCTCTCTCCTGACAGGGCGTTGGAGCTGCCACTCACAGACCTGTCCTTCGATGACCGTGAGATCAGCCTATCGCAGGGCCCGCTGCGCATTTATGACTACAGCAGCCTGCTGGAGTTTAACCAGCTGGTGTGCCGCTTAGGGTGAGTGGAGGGAGACTGGACTGACTGGTTGGGCTGGGTACAGGGTCTGTTGACATTTCAAGACGTTTGGGAATTGAAGGTGAAGAAACACTGACACCTAATGGTGAGAGGGGAGAAACACACACACACACACACACACACACACACACACACACACACTGGGAGGTGTGTTCTTTTCAAGACTAATATCAATCAATCATTTCAAATTAAAGGAGAAAAGGTTTGGTGTTATACAGCACAAATGTTCTGCCAAGACTGAATATTATTTAAAGCAACTGCCACAGATATTAGTCCTCTCCAGTCAGGTTTTATATCTAGGGAATACATTAAAATATCAGATACCTGTGAGCATATCATCTTATTATTTGGTTAATTAGAGAAGATGTGAGTGTTATAAAGATGTAATCCCACAGGTTTTTGATGAAAGAGTATTTATAAAATCATTTGTCAGCATGTGTTTTTCTCATTTGAGCATAAAGTATCGTAGCCCCCCTCCACCCCCCCACCCCCCTCCACCTCCACCCCCAAGAGGAATATTTATTTCCCTTCTTTGCTAATTAGCTCCATTTTGAGTGCAGTTATGTCATTAATCAGTGTTAGGACTGGATGTGTAATGTGCACAGCCCATAGAAATATATCTGTCATCAAATACTGAGTGTGAGGGAATCTTACAGTGATTCTGTCATGTGACCAGGGCCAGTGTGAGTCCTGAACACTACAACACCACAAAGATAATGTGAATATATTACACACGCTTTTTATTTTGGACATTTATGTGCTTTAATCTTTTAGATGCTGTGGTTAAGTTTGTGGGATTTTTGCGGGTTAACTGCAGTGAAAGTTTCCATATAGTAATTAACCAATTTGACTGGTTTTTTGTTTTTAAATATTTTTTTCTGCCTTACTTTGTCAAAAACAGGCTGAGAGCAGGAACCAGAGACATGGTGATCGAGGAGCAGGCCAAGAGAGCCAGGAAGCTGCAGGGAGACAGGCTGGCTTTAGAGGACTTTGCCCAGTTCCTCAACCTGCCAGTTACAGACACACTCACACAAGTCCTTAGCCTCTTTGACCAGGTAAACACTAAGAGGGTCAAGGTACTAGCTTTATTAGTTTTCCTTTTTAAATGATTATAAGTTAGTATAATAACAAAAGAAGACACATGGGATATTATTAGATAGGGTGATGAAACCATTTTTTCTCCAGAAAATACAGAAAATTTGTAAAATCCCATTTAAATCACTTTAGACCTCTGCCATCTTATTTTTTTCAGTAAAATATAATGGTTAACAATCTCTAAGCCTAAGTCTAAATCCTATTCAACAGAATAGTTTTCATAGCAGGAAAGTGGCAGTAAGAGTTCATTCTTTTGTGTTTTTCTTTCAGGAGAGGTTCAGAGTGGCATGGTTATAATAAGAGAGGAATGTAGCAGGAAGCAGGTCTCAAGTATTTGGTCTGATAGTATCATTGACCTGCTCATAGTTTGGTTATTGCAGTTTTTAGAAAGCCCAGTTAGTTAGCTACTCTTACATCCTTGACAGGTTCCTCATAGATGACATGTTTTTCATTTAGTCCACACTGTTGTTTAATGTTTAATGTTAAGTTGCTGCCCCCTTCTGTTTTAAGGCATCTTTGTTTGATCATTTAGAAGGAGGAGGGTTTTGAGAGATTTTGAGCTTAAGTGTTTAATAAGGACACAGTGTCACGGATCTAGAGGTCTAAACCACAGCTATTACTTTCCTCATCTTTGCAGGTGACATAGTGATCTGTAGAACTGGGCTGACAATGACTCATCAGCTCCCCCTCGTGGAGAATCTGCAGCTCACTAAATATGAATGAGAGGGAATTTGTGTGACCAAGCTAACTTTTAATACGTCTCTCTCAGAAGTGATGGAGTGAGAAAGTTTAGCAGCTCTAAAATCAGATTATCAGCAGTAAAACCAGTTTATTATAATGCAGTGGTGGTGATTATTTTCTGTGATCCTTTATTAAAAGGCAATAAGTTCTTTGTCCAGTTGAGTTTACATAATTTCAAGCTAGAAATGATTCTGAATTTCCAGCAAATGACATTTTCATATGGGATCAGATTTGTTCCTTCGCTACTTGTGCTCACTTGTTCCCAGCGTGGAGATGGACAGATAGACGTCAGACATTTTGTCATTGCCCTGTCTACTGTTCATCGACCATCAAAGTCAATGGAGACCCTCAGACTGGCCTTCAAGGTGAGCACATTTGCAAGCGAATCTGGTTTGATGTAGCTTGTAAATCATCGCTCTGAGAATATATGTTGTTGTTGTGCAGATGTATGAGAGCGAGGAGAACGGGGACGTCCTAGAGGAGGACCTCGCCACCATCCTGGAAATAATGCTGGGAGTGAAAGAGGTGGAGCTTTCATGTCTGTTTTTAGCGCTTGACCAGCCTGACAAAGAGAAGATCACATACGGTAAGACCCGGGTTCTGAAAGTGCAGAATCTTTAAAACTCAGTACAGTATCGTCAGATTAATTGCAGCACCGCGGGACATATGAGACCATTGTGCAGATGACTGACAGCATCTGTCTGTGTTCCCGCTTCCTCTGTGCTGTCACTATCACATTTGATTTCTCCTTGGCTTTACTGAAGAGGATAAGTACCGTCTGTTGTTGATTTTCCAGGGTCTTTTACATTCACCATCTGTCTTTTCTAGACACTTGTCTGTGTACTCTCTCTATTGTCCTTTTTAAAGCGATTTCGCCTTTTACCATGAAACAATCCAGCAGATTGCCCATCTGCACATAATGTAAAATGCAGTATATAGATGAATGGGAGTTGTTAATCTTCTCTGTAATAGTGTGGAATCATCATGGTAATTATACTAATTCCTCTAAATGAAAAAAAACTAATAACATGTTGATGTTAAAAAGCTCCACATCGCTCCTTGAATTTCAAATAAAAAATATTCCAGTCCCCTCTTCACAGTCCCTGACAGCAGTGGTAACATTTCTCTGCTTTGCCCCCTTTTTCCAGATGAACTTCGTCACTTTATAGACAAACATCCGTACTTTGTCCAGGACTGCCTTGACTTTAAAGACCATCCACGCAAATTATGCATCGGCCGACCTAAGAGCTGCAACGGCCAGAGCCACGACAAAGATGACTGAATGACGGACTCGAGATCACACCATCTCTATTACCCTTCTTTAACTGATGTAACAACATCTCCGGATGCTGCAGCTTGCCCACCACCTCTGTGCCTTCATGTGCAGGTAGGGGAAGAATAGAAGGAGAATAACACAGGTGTCCAGTGTAAATCAGTGTAGCACAGATGATGGAATCAGAATCTCTACTCCATCACTTATTTCATTTCTCTTCTTAACTTTTTTTTCTTTTTAGTCTCCATTATCATATAAAGAATTTTTTTTTATGTTCTGTGAATATATTATTTATTTTAAATGTATTTTCTTACGTATGAAGTACAGATATTTAAGACATTAGGTGATAAAAGGAGGGGTACTTTTAGCCCTGTTGTTGACTTTGTATTGAAGGTTAGCACTGTTGTTCTCAGGCAAATGGACACTATGACAAGGCGTTTATTTCCCTTTTCTGCTGCTCCTCATAACATGCATACACAGGAACATGGAAGCTTAATTTCATGTAAAAAGGATCAGGACATGCAGAACATAATGCTGCCATTCAGTGATGAGGCTGGGGGGTAATTAAATACTGAAGGCAAAATTGGCTCCTGAATCAAGAGAAATGATTCCTTACTTTTAGCAGCTGTCTCACTGCCACAGAAATACAACCTCAAGAAACCTTGAGAAAGAATAAGTTTTGACAAGGACGATTGATGAGGATCATGGCCTCTATTTATCAAGCGTCTCGGAATCCCTCCCAGGAAGTTAACGTAGAAGTAAAACCACTCCGATGTCAGAACAGGAGCTGAGAGTTATTTATGAAGCTTTCCATGCTGACTTTCAACAGGGAGCGGACATACAAAGAGAGTGTGACATGTTTGATTAACCACATTCTCAGCTGCAGGTTTTAGACAGCAATTTTTTTCTGTATATGGACAAATAATATAGATGACTAAGCTATGTATTTTCTATATGCAAAAGTGTGATGTCAAATTAAATGAAAAGGCTTAAATCTCATAATATGTAATCTATTTACATTAGGTTGTTTCAAGTATTGTTTGTGACAGACGTTATTCATGACTGTTACATAGCTGCATTTTCCCTAATGCAGTGAGGATTTCGGAAAAATATCGGTCAGGTCGCCATCAAATGGTCAGCACACTTCAGGAGCTCTCCTGAATATTAGCTGGGATAGGAGTCATTTCCAAAGTTTGTGAAATGTCTTGATAGTAGGACCTAATCATGCATCTGAATTTTTGCCCATTTATTTATTTCCTGACTTGAAGGGCTTGATAAATACAGGCCCAGGACTGACGCTTCAGTCGCTTCCTTCTAAAGTGACTGCATGTTTGATTGGTGGTTTTTATCCAGCTGCATTTTTTATTGGTAGTTTAAGAAAGAATGTAATAGTGTTCTTTGAGCATTTCTCAGTTTTTAAAATCTCAAACAAGAAGACAGCACACATCTTCACTCTTTCTAAACCTCTGTGCATTTCTCTGCTGGTTGAAATATTGATCTCTTATGGTTTATGCTGGACTGACACATTTTATACCTTATGACTGCAATGTTCCTGTAATGTTTATTCTAAGACTCTTAAATGCAGAAAAAAAGCTCTCTGCTTTTATTTTACAAATAAAGTGCTTTCAGTTTTGTGTTGTTGTCACCTGCTGCTTTTGTCCCACTAGGTGGAGCTCTGCTCTCACACTTTCACCTCAAGGGGGTTTGACTCCTTTGACTCCCTCAGACTGACTCACAGCACTGGATGTATATGAACCAAATTGGTCACTCAAATTTTATAAAACGCTAATTGTTGAAATGTTGTTCTTTGCTTTATTTACTTACTCAGCAGGACATTGTGTCCATGTTGTCTACGCTCAAGGTCCTCTCTTTCTCGTTTTTCCTTTGATCACATTTCTTCAGACAGTACCTACCTGCTATTGCTTTCATAATGTTCATCTCTTCCGAGTCCACATGGTGGTGCTAGCTCCCTGAGCTATACACACCAGAGACCCCATGCACCACTGCCCACCTGATGGACAGGAAAAGCATTACCTCATCTCTTCCTTTCATTCCTTCAGGTAAAAATAGACAGATTAAGCCTGGGCTTTGATGAGAGAAACCTACAGAGGAGGTGTGGAAGCAGGGAGAGAGGGATAGAGATGGAGGAGAGAGACTAAATGGATCGTTCTGCTCCAAATCCAATTCCTAATAGCTGGAGGGAGGGTGGGTGGGTGGGAGGAGGGAGAAGAAAACAGTCAAAGAAAGAGGAGAGGGAGAGGGGCGAGTGGAGATATCACGTCTAACAATTAAGACCTGCCTCCGGGGTCTAAAGAAGAAGCTTTGTTGAGAACATATAAATTGCTCATTGAGCAGTGCCTCTCTGCAGTTCTCTCTCAGATACTCCTGCCTCAAAGGAATCTGCCATGAAAGACAGCAGCAGCAGCAGCCCACCACAGAGGACGGCTGGAATCTGTTCATAGTGTTTGGGGATCCATCTCCATCCTGGCCAAGCAAAATCCCCCCTACAGTAAACACAAACCTGGATCTAATCCCAGTGACTGTGGCTGGGGAAACATCACAGCACATCCACTGGAGATTTCTCGTGGTAACTGTACTTTGCGGGGTCAAAGATCCAGCTCAACAGTTATTTATTTGCGTTGTACAGGCCAAGTGGATGAGCCTCTCGACACCCTACGCCTTGAACTTCAGTGACTTGCTTTTCTCTGACCAGGTTGTGGATGTCTGTGCTGTACTTACAATATTTTGAATCAAAGTTTTATTTGTGTATAAAAGAGGATAATGTGAGATGAAGTTTTATCAAATGGGACCTGTAGTCTGAAATATCAACGCCAATTATTCCCAAACAAGGTACACATACCCCAGGGTTACTGATGCAATTCCCAGGGCTGCATAGACAGATTGTGAATAATCTCAACTATTTTGATAAAATATTAATTAGGACTACATAAAAAATGGTTCAAATAGTTATCTAAAAATAGTGGCTGTATTGTTGAAATAGAAAACTATGAACAAATGATTTAGTTAAAGGGGATATTTGTAAGTTTTGTAAGGAGCGGGTGGCTTCAGACGTCGTGTTTACAAGAAAAGATGTTATAATACGCCCTCTCCAGATTGGAGGCTACAGTGAGTTGCTATCGGAAAGTGACGAGACGGCCCGGGGCTAGCTAGTTAACGTGCTAACATCGGTAGAGGAAGAAACATGATAGGGACAAGAGTTAACGTTGCCGTTGCTTTCCACAGCTGGAGACAGCTCTCGGTGAGTGAAGGAATGAAGTTTGATGCTGAACTCTTAACGTTTCTTCTAGACCACTAAGTGAACAGCTGTTGATGGTAAAGCTAGCTATGTAGCAATAGCAAATCTTACAAACACACTTCAAAAGCCATGACATCATTTGCGGTAAATTTCCAAGCAGTTTCAAGGCACAGTGAACTTAGTGTCTGTAAACCTCTGAGCCACTGGAATTGTAATATAGTGAATTAAAGGTAAACCTGTGACTTCAGTTGTATATTATATCTTTTATATACAGTTTTTGGCTAAAATTAATTACAGTTGAAAAAGTTAAATAAAAGAAATTGATAAATGAGCGCTTGAGTTCATGTGACATGGTTGATGGAGTAAATCAGACTAAAAAGGAGAGGAACCGTTTGTCTACTGTATCCGAGAACCCTTGGATGTTTTATCTATATTGTCTTTAAGTCAAAACTACAATTAGGATGATTTCTCCTTTGCTGTCAGGAATCCATCTTTTCCACTCTTAACCATGTAATTTCAGCTATGTTTTGGCTTTGATTTCACTGTTGATTTCCTGTTCAGCTAGCATTATTTAATTATACTGCCTTTCAGTTTTTTTTTTTTTTTTTTTGTGACCTGATTATGCTTAACTATACACTGCTAGTGTGAAATATATATCTGGGGGAGAGATTGATGACACATCAGAGGAAACATGTCAGCGTCTCCTGCTACTCAGCCTCAGTGTTGTAGTTTCATCATGCTCATCAGCCCTCTGAGTTCATTGACAAAAATAGTATATCAAATCATCACCAGCAAGATTCTCTTTCTACTATGACAGCACCCACAGTTTACAGCCAGTTAAGTCTGTCATTAGGAAAGAAACATATATCACAGCTTAGACAGTTCTAAAGAGTTTTTTATTTTATTTTAATGTGTTTATATTTTCTATGATTCACTGGGAAAACTCTGTTTCCTGTCCTCAATTTCCACTGAGCCTTCCACTATTCAAGAGGAAAGATTCCACTCCTCCTCTTTTATTTGTTCATATTTACCTCCCATTTCCTATACTCAACATTTAATAAAAGCAGTCAACATTATGGCTTTTATGTGATTGGCTGTTGGTTCAACCCACTTTGTTCTGGTTGGGTTTAAAGTGCAGCACGACATCTGTGGGCTGTCTGTGGAGGTTTTGTACTCTTACTGTATTCTTGTTTGGGCTGTTGGCCTCACACCACAGCACCCCAGACCATACTCCTCTTTTCCCTCATGATGGTTTTCATGCACTTCTTCCTCCAAAAACAGAGTGATGTAGGTGTTGGAGGAGGGATACGTGTTCCAGATTCTTCTGAGTGACTTTTTATGGTCCAACCTGCTCACTTTTGAACATCTCCACGTTTTTCATGCCTCTGCGCCGGCCAGGGCTGATGGCATTATTTTTTCAGGTTGTCTGTCCTTCCATCCGTCCTTCCCATTCTCCTGAATGTGAAATCTCAGTAACGCCTTGAGGGAATTTGGTACAAACATTCACTTGGACTCAAGGATGAACTGATTAGATTTTGGGGGTCAAAGGTCAAAAGTCACATTTGTGGTGACCTCACAAAACACAATTTTGAGGTGCTGTTTCGATATAATTTTAATTCAGAACACACTAAGCTAGCACCACAAATACTGACATGCTGACATGAGTGGGTTTGGAATTTTAAAAGGTGTCTTATGTTGTTGAGCAGCTGTAAACCCTTTCAACTCACAGCCATTTAAAAAGAAAGGAGGTCCAAGTAAGAAGCTGTTGAAAATGGATATGTGCATGTGCCTGCTCTCTGAGTGCTGAATATTGATGGTCGATGGGTTGAACTCATAGAACATTGACATACAAGTATAATTCATCCTTTATGTTTTCCTCTATGTTGCATATATGTGGTATGGAAACACACTTGATCAAGGGACCCTCACCATAAAAGACACACTGTACTGAATGGAGTCCATTAGCCACTGAGACAAGCAGGGAGGCAACACTTGCATTCAGAGATGGAGAGATGTAAAGAGAGTTAGATTGTGGCTGAAAGGTTCAAGGCGAGTACCAAGGAAATAAATCAGAACTTGGCTGATGCAATTGTCAGTGTGCAAAGAGGATGTAGAGTCTACCAGGTAGAACAGCCTGTCAGCAAACGGTAAGACAAGGACAATTACAGTGATGACAAATGTTATAAATAGATACGGCACTATAGGCCTGTATACAGACACTTAGGTGATTCTTATTGTTTCAACCCATTTCCTACAAATCATGAATCCTTCACACGTACTGCTGATTATGTTGAAAACCAGGTTCTAGTGTTTTAGATTTTTTCACCTGGATTGCCTCATTTTTCAATAAACAACTAATGCAACAAAGATTTTTGAATGATGGTTTAAACCAAGCGGGATCCTCTGGGGCTGAAAAATGAAGCGGACACAGAAGTGCTTAGAACTGCAGTTCCCCTAATGACCACTTGAGTCTGACTCCAAAAGCAAGTTAATCCCTGTAGACTCCCACGTTAAAATGCCCAACTTTACAGCAGAAATAAACATGTTTACAGCCTGGTACAAAAATGGTTTTTAGTCTATAGCTAATTTCCCCCTTCATGACAACTGTACAGGGGTTGAATTTTTATCACCCATTCATTCACCCATTTATATTTTATTAAGGCTTAAAGTTGTGTATAATTGATATACACATGCCACCTCTCTTGGATTAGCCGGGAGTTATGAGGAGTCACAAACTGCCAAGGTGGCGACGGTGGAGCAGCCCACTCTGAGCTTCAAAACCGCTTCAAAAAGTATGGGTGACGTCATGGAAGGCTATGTCCATCTTCATCTACAGTCTATGGTATAAACCCCCAAAGCGTTACTGTGTCTCCCTTCCCCAGCCTGACTGTGGCACTTCCCAACTTCATTGGTTCCTACTCGGGATGTAAATGTTGAAAAAAACTGTTCACAAATATATACTTTCATTTCAAAATAAGTCTTAATATTCCTAAAATAGCTGGGCACTTTTTTTTAAGTATATATATCATTCAATCTGCTGTTCATATTGCATTTGTTGGGGACTATTTTCAGATGTGAATTGATACACATTTGGTGCTTTAGTGAGTGTTTACAGCAGCAGGTTTCAGTCAGTGATTTTGTCTCAGTCCCACATACACCGTGTATGTAATATCAGTTTTTTGGTCTTTTCATGGGATTTCTTAAAAAATAAGTAAAGTATAGAATATTACTGATATCCTTTTAATTATATTTGCTGACTTTTTATCAGCAGACCATAGTTCATACCCCTATTCACCCACAGAAGCTATGATGTTGAATTCACTTGAGAGTTTGGAAAATACATCACACATTGTTTTACTAACCAGGGTTCCCTATTTCAATACAGGACAAGCTTTGTGGTCCATTTAATAGAACCCTATAGACGACTCTACTAGCTGCACTAGCTGATAGCAGATGTACTGTTCAAATTGGCATTCCTGGAAGCAGCAACAAACTGAGTGAGTTGGATGATATGGATGACTACAGAAACAAAAAGCTTTTTTCTTTTTTCATATTTCATGTTTTTATTGGCTGCTCTTTGCATCATGCTGTCTTATATGACGCTTCTTTATCCGTTTTTTTTTTTTCAATGACATGACATCACTGTGAATGTCACGTATCTTTGTGGTATTGAATTTTATAACAAGTATGCAGGTTTTGTAAAGCTGATTAGAAAGCGGATGCAGGTCTAATTTATCATATCCAGTTAACAGATTCATTTTCCCATCCTGTTGCCAAATGGACAGGGCGTCATTTTGCCTGCAGCAGGCTGTCAGTGGGACTGAGGCCTGTGTGTGGTTGAATATGTTAGAGTGTGAGCGTCCATCCTGCCTTCATCATCAGTCCTTTTCACTGCAGCCATAATTACCACTGTCTGAGGGTAACCAACAGTGGCGGATCTCATTATGCCATGATATGGGTCGCGTCTGCATATACAGGCACACATACACTGCTTATTTACATATGAATGTATCCAGTTTTGCACGCACGCCCACAAGCAGGCACACACTCATCTATCCACCCACACACACACACACACAAACGCAGCATTTACATATAAAAGCGTTAATGTGCGACACACACATTACATAGTACACACACACACAGCAGCCTATTCATACATGCACCTCACACATATGGGCTACTCATAAATTTAGACACTTCCGTCAGAAGGCCCTCGCCAGCCGACAGGGATATGAACCCAATATAGCATCCCAGAGATAAGCCAGTGACTCTGGAAGCAGAACTAATATTATTTGCACGGTGTCGAACGTTTATCTGGCGCTGCCTGCAAAGTGATGGTTCGGTGTCACTTTTGTTTAATAATGATGTGCCAATAGTAATATGCCTGCTGGCTGGAAACCTATTACAGTTCAAAAGATTATCCAAATACAATCTAATTTGGAATATTGCATTTTGACAGCCTGTGACTGGAGGAGGTGGGATGGTAATGCGATATTTTCTTTCCTTTTTAAAAATTCCAATTAACATTTTTAATGCTCAACAAACCAATGGTGACTGCAAATATGCAGAGGTGTTTGACTGTGCCAAATCTCCTGATGGGTTTCAGACAAAGGAAGGGGGAAAAATAACTTGCACAATGCAAACTTTTGATTAGGTGAGTGCCATGTTTGGGCTCTCCTGTCAGTTGACTTTAAATTGACATTGTAGAGAAAAAAAAGATAATCTTTAAATATATTGCAGGAGAGGAAACACTGTCAAACTGCTAATACTCCATATAAACACAAAAATCCTTATTTTACATTCATCACTCTTATCAGGGATGACAGAGATGCCTGCTGTTGTCACACTAAGTGGGCTAATCTTACATACTACCCACTTTAATATCAAATACATTTACATTCACAGCCTGTAAATTAGTGCTACGCAAATACTGCTCATCCAGATACACTGTTATGATTTGTAAGTCTAAATAAAAAGGAAACATTAGTTTAGAGTAAAAGAAGTCGACATTTACTGCAAGCCTCCACTTATTACATATCACATTTTACTTAAGACACAATAATAATCCAAAATACCACTCACCACTTTATTAAGATCTGTCTTTGCATACCTGCAGCCTTGAATTTAGCTACCTTATTATCACCTTCCGCTCATAAATACTTAACAAAGATAGATCAACACAGTAGATAAAATCGTTGGGAAAAAAAGGCAGACTTTTGCTAGTTATTAAAATTAAGTTATTAAAATTGGAATTAAAATCCTACATTATTATATATCATCAATATCTCATGTTTAATATATTCCTGAAGTTATTTTGTGATGAAGTGTTTTAATTTACTTTTTTCTTTTTTTTTTTTTTTTTTGCTCGTACTCACTTCCACTCAACTTATCTCATCTACAGTACTTCTCCTTCAGTTACTTATTTCCTGCTTTTGCATGAATGACTTTTGACAACCAGCAGGGAAGCGGTGAGTTGTTGCTTCAATCACAGTGGGTATATGGGCCTATTAATATCATGACACAAGAAATTTAAGGTTTCATCTGGCTTCTGGCACCAGCCATGACACCGGTGTGTTTGTGTGTGTGTGTGTGTGTGTGTGTGTGTGTGTGTGTGTTTGGGCGTGGCTCTCCCTCTCCTGGCTCCTGCTTCACCTCCACACATGTCTTGAATCATCAGCTCATAAACCCAGCAGTACAACAACCCCGGCTCTTCTCTCACTTTTCACCGGATTGTTCTGCCAACTTCCATGGGCG